>NC_142415.1:10290500-10608500 GCF_059516105.1 Syngnathus floridae
GTACGTTGAAGTTACGTATGGTACTGTACAGCCTACACATGAAATTAAAGGTCGTTGTATACTTCAGCAAAGCGTTCAAACAGATGGAGAGTGAAAATCTTTGTCTGCTCTTGTTTTAACGGGTGAGCTGCTCTAGAAGACTTCCTCAGAAACAGATTGGCTTTGTAAGATCCTTAGCATGCTGCAAAGAGGAGCTGTCCTAATTGGACTAAGAGTTGGGTTTTGCACAACAAAACACGCGCGCCACACGCTACAGCTGCATGCGTCTGTGCTTGGGTGAGAGAACATCCTGATCGCTTTTCAGTCGCGTCGGAACACAGAATAGAACACAAACAACCACGCTTCTTCCAAAACTGCTACAAAATCCCATTAAAAGCTATTGCTGTGGGTTTCAGATCATGCGATTTACTAAGGCAGGGTAAATTAATCCAATTTGAAAGAGGATAGTCCATCAGTGAGGACAAAAAAGACTTTACTTATAAGCTATATATCTGTCACTATCCATTCAGTCAAATGCTACAAATGCTGACCACTTTCCACACAAATCTTAACATCCAAAAACAGGCTTCTTCTCCCCTTAGCAATCCAGTTCTCTGAAAATTTTCTTTACGGAGGAAAATGGCAAAAAAAAGTATGTGGAGGTCCACTTCATGCTAACTGCATGCACATATGCACGCATGGTCCTGCATGATGAGTACCTCTGGATGACAGGCCAGAGATGTGCGAGCCAAACGCTTCGGGCGATCACAGCTGTTCCAGCGAAGGGAAAAGAGTATCGGGAAGAAAGTGCCGTATCGCCATCTTTTCTCTGTCCTGCACTTTTGTTTGCTGAACAGCTGTCAATTTTAGCCTCGCGCTCGTATTTTTCCAACGCCGGCACAAGTAGTGTGAAGTTAAACAGTGTGGAAGTGTTTCAAACTGCGACATAAGGAAGAGGATACGTTCCACAACCAGCGTGATAGATTAAAATCAGACCATTCCCACTCACTTTGAAGACATTTCAAGACTCTCTGTCAAGAAAAGACTATGGAATTATAGCATTTTGAGAAAAAGAAAAAATGATTCACTCACTTCCACAGTTCTCCAAATGAGATGCAAAGTGTGCTTGCTCACTCCCAGTTGAAGTTTACTCGAAAGAGAATTCAACTGTGCATATTTAAACAACAAAGTGTTCAACAGAGGTCCACTTGCTTAATGGTAACATGTAATTTAAAAACGCCATAGACCAGCAAACGGAAATTAGTGTTGATGTTAGTTACGTTAATTATAATCCTTGGAAAAACACGTACGGAGCCGCAACACAGCAGAGCATGCAACAATACAGTGGTACCTTGAGATCAAAACAATTGTATCTCAAAACATCACTGGCTTCCTCCAACAAGCAATTAATATTTTTTTTAATTTAGTAAGGAAATTGACGCACGAAAGTAACACATTTCAGAATAGAAAACATACATAGAATGAAATGATGGTTTATTACTAAAATGGTCATGAAGACACAAACAAAGAAAACTTTCACAATTACTGAAAGTAACTCAGTAAACTACAGTAAGATTTTTTTTGCAGAGGATAAATAATATATGCCGACTATTGCTGTACTGTCTGTCTACATTTGTTGCTTCACCATTTTCAAACACTGTCTGTTGCTCAAAGTGTTATAATATCGACGCAGTACTATTTGTTAGTCCATCCGTGGCGATTTGCATCATAAGGTAGCAATAATTTTTGACAACAAATGTTGACTATCTGCCACAGTGCTGCTTGCAAACATTTAAAGTGAACAGTACAAAACACTTTTAGTGTACAGAAAACCAAATCAGCTGACATTGCACAGTTGTGTTTCTCAATACAACATGGTAAAAATAATTACAGTGTCTTGACAGATATTGCCCCCATTCTTTGATCTTGTAATTATCACCATGGAGTTGAATAATTACAGTAGCAGCAAATTACAATTAACTGATTGTGTGACTTACGGGGGAACTCCCTTGGATAAGAGTGTGCCTATGTGTCCGTGAGTGTGTGCGTGTAGATTATTCCTGTGATAGACGAGATCAGATAAATAGACCAACACATTCAAATCACAATCCATATTATTTACCTCGGTCTCAAGAAGTGCTTCTTCATCACTTGGTGTTTTCTGGTGTCACCTTCACTAGAATCCAAAATTAATCACAGTTAACTGATAGGTGGCACACACAAGATTACGTAATACATTGTGATTTAACACGACTGTGCAATGAGCAGTAAAGGGGGAAAAAGTTTTCAGATGCATTGTCACATGAAAGAGAAATCTTCAAATCACAGAAAATTTTATTTAAGATGATTAATAAGTAATTAGTAACTAGAAACACATCTACCAATGCGATGGGGTTTCCTTGTATTTACACTGATATGTTTAACATTTTAGCATGAAACTTCAGTCAAATAGAATCATTGTGAACTTTGTTGCCATTTTCACATATGAAATAAATTCAGCTGAGAATTAAGATAAGACGTGTGGGTGAGCAGCCTAGACCTTTAATCCATGCCAGTTGAAATAAAGCAGAGCCATATGGGTGGCAGTGGATCAGGAGCAGTGATCCTGAGGATGATACAACCCCAGTTGAACCTGTATGTGTGTGTCTGCGTGTGTGCGTGCGTGAAACATATTTACACTCCATCTGATGTTTATCATTGCACCATGCTTGCTGCGCCAAACTGTTCATGAGCAGAAATGCTTCTCCATTCATTGCATGGAAATGCAAGAGTTTTGTGACCTCTCCATCGGAATTACTGAAGTGCAATTTTGTATCACTGCCATTGGCTGGCAACCAGTTCGGGGTGTCCCCTGCCTACAGCCCCAAGTCAGCTGGGATCAGTTCCAGCACGCCCGCGAGCCTCGTGAGGACACGCGGTTCGGATAATGGATGGATTTTGTATCAAATCTACAAAAGACTTGAAGTATTTTTCCTGTTGCCTTCTTATTAGGAACTTCATATGATGTCTGAGAATAACACCCAACAATCAACAGCAAACTTTAATCTGATATTTTGGGGGGTTGACTTCCCCTTTACCATGGAAATGATGCTGATGGAAAATAATTTTGCTGCAATCATCTTTTTGACAATTCCCTACCCTCAAGTACATATAAATAGTACTGTAATGCATTCGGGATGAGAACTGTCTAGACTCACAAGGCTAGTTGCTATGTTGTCTCTAGTTGCTTCTTTGTTTGAAGGTTATCAATCTTTAAGACACAGGCGCAGTTCTCGTCTACGCACAGGGATGCAGAACAGCACATACACATTGAGGCCCGAACGACGCAGTCAGACAAACACACTGTTGCACAAATCCATGACCAACGCTTGGAAGTCCCAGAGAAACTGGCCCTTCTCTCATCCTTAGGATGAAAGTGGGAGGGTGGGGATAATGCATTATACATTCCCTCTTCTCTCCAACTGCTCATTATGTTACAGCCACGGCCACAGCTTCAAAACAGATCGTTCCTAATGAGACTGTAGCTTGCCGCATAACCTCATAGCCACAGGTGACACTTAGACATAATGCGAAGATACATTTTGCGATATCCCTCCACTGCGGTTATTAACACGTCAAAACAACTGATTGATCACTTTGCGTCAAAGCTTTTGAATTGAATCTCTATTTTTAGAGCATGTGAATTTACGTTCTGCCGTGTTGTGATGTGTTCTGGTTTTATTTGTCAGGGTTGCCACAGACCTACAAAACATGAGGTGGCCAAAGTGGAGGCCTGTTCTCATGGTGGTGAAATACATGCAGTGCTGCAGTTTCAAAGCCTTTGAACAGATTTAAAGAATAAATGCCTTACTTAACTCTGGAGTAAACAGATAGATTGGATAAGATGAACACTGATCTCGTTATGTTGGGTCTAGGAGAAGTCGGAATGACAGCAGGTCTAAGCTTTAGAGCTTGTTGATATCGTAACATGAGTCTTTGGTTCCTCTCATGAGACATTGTGGTTTCTCTTCCATTTATTTGGGCATACTAAAGATCGGAAATAGGATGCCACTGCGGATTGGTGTATCATAATCACAGCAATAAACATTTCCTTGCATTTATTACCTCACCACATTCACACAGCAGAAACATTTCTATCGTCTCCTCCAGAATACAAGACATGTGGAAGAACTGGAAGGAATAGAAAGAAGGGGGGGACAAAGACTGAAGTGAGCAGGAGATGTAACTGTGATATGGGGTGGAAAGATGATGACAGAAGCAGATAGAAGAGAAGGAAACTGCAGCCATTTTACACCGAGGTGTGCGTCTAACGCTGAGAGACAGAGTATGTTGTATGTGCGATGGGGCAGTGTGTACGAGAAGAGCAATAAGGCCAAGATTCTTGGAGGAGACTCACACTCACTGTCACATCAATCAGACGACATAACACACACACTCAACACAGCCTCCCTTCTCCTGCCCTCTCTTCATAGCATGGCTCGAAGAGAAGCACGGAAGCCATTTTTTTTTCTTTCCTTTCAGAGACAATTTTAATCTCGTATTAAATATCTCAAGGAACATCGTCTACATGTAGACATCGAAAGGATAAGATTAATGTCTCGCTCGTGTCGTTAGTGGGCGAAAAATATATGAGTGGGCAAAATCATGTTGAAATAGGGGCTTGTTTAAAGTTTCGTTTGTAGTGTACACAGGGAGAAGACTTTGGCAGCCCCTGACTGGACATATAACAATTGGAGGCGATCCTGATAGAAAAAACATTTGGGATATCACTGCATATGCAAAAGTATCTTTGAAGTGATGGAATCCAAAGAAGAGGCGAACATACCCTGCATTTTGTTTTTGACATGTTTGTTAGGACCCCTTTTGAATCTTGCCTACTCAAAGGATACACATGCTCACGGTTGTTCTCCATCAAGTTTCACACGAGTGAGAGTCAATCATTTTGGGGAAGCCAGCAACCGCATAAAAGCCATATTTTGATTTATCAAGTTCTGAGTGTGTGTAAATTGGATGAATCGGCCTGGTAAGTTGAGCGCCCATTGCCACAGTGCACTTAAATGAGCCATTTGGAAGGAAATGCAGGGAACACAGTTGTCCTAGGTGATGTAGAATTCTATTCAACCCTTGAATCACTCCAGTTACATTGCTAAATACAAGATAAGTCTCCAGCCCCCCCGGCATTTCAAAAATTTGGTTTTCGTCATCGTCTCTTATTTTGCTAGCGCTTTGTCCACACCACAATAATCATCATTGCTCAGTATTAGAAGTGAATTAGTTAGCCTGAATTCTAATGCCAATGTCCAAGTACTGTAAATGCCAATGCACCAAATCCTGGGAGGTTAAAATATGGAAGAGCAGATGAACAAGACCCTGGAAAGCTCTTTTAAAATGAATATTGTGACTTTCCAAGGTGTGTAAAATACACCCGTTATTACAAATTTATGATCCGTCTTCATTTTATATGCACTGGCGCACACACACATATACACACACACGCTCACAGCTCCAGGGTGTGCCCAGCATCAGCATGAGTACACTTGCTGCCTGCTCTCTTGCTCCTTGTGTCCTTATTGGTTCCTGCCAAATCTGGCCATCCAATCACATTAGGCGGAGCAAGTGTGTGCACAGACTTGCAAATAATCTGCGCTTTTACAATAACAGCACACAACCTGCACAGCCATCTATCTAGACGACGGCATTTCCCGCTTTGCTTTGTATGCTTCTTCGTCTTGGGTGGTGAATGTTGGTTAAGGGTCTCAAGGGGTCATGTTAGTTTGACGTCAACCTTAAGTTTTCCAACCCAAAATTAGTATGTGCTATCGCCTATACCTTACATAAATACGTAATTGTATACATTTTTAAGGGAATATCATAATACACAAAATGTGCCCCAGATTGCATTTGCATCTATTTCTTGTTTTCCTGAGCCAGTGGTTCCGCTGAGTGGGGGCTTCTAAAGCTGTTGTGAATTATTAAGCAGAGGTGAATTATGGGGCTGCAGTGAGCGAGAGAGGGCGAGAGAAAGAGCGAAAGAGCAAGAGAGAGATTGAGCAAGCGAGAGAGAGAGAGGTCTGGACAAAAATAGGTCAACCTAGTTGTGGCAAACCAGGCAAGTAGAAATGATTCTCTCTCTGAGGAGGCGCTCTGTGTGTGTGCGTGTGTGTGTGTTTGTGCGTCAGGGAAGGTTGCATATTTGTCAGGAGCTCTCGAGCACTTATTTAAAGCAGACAACAAAGCTCCCGCCTGTATGCCAGTCGTGTTGTATGTCAAAACATAAGAAGTACATCTCGTCCATAAAAGGAAGCTATTGTGGAAACGCAAACAATCATTATGAGTGTGACACAACACGGTGCAGTGGTAATTTGACTTGTGAGTTAAATTTGTCGTGTAACCAAGCTTGTAACTTAATGTATCCTAATAAAATGAATGGAAATCCCTGTTGTATAGAAGCCCAAAATGACATAAAATAAGATATAAGTAAGTAAACTGGCTTCATAAAAGTTATAACTAGTTTTGCGATTGTGCCTTTAAGGGGCGTTTAAAATTTAGCTTAGTTTATTATTATTATTATTTAGCTTAGTTCATGTAAGTGTCTGGGTGTGAGCTCTTTGCCTGCTCTTTGCAAGTGTTGTCATGTTGTATTATTCAATAAATTATTCTTTTTCACTCGAGCAGTGTCATATGAGATGCTTGACCAAGCAACTGCTCAAAACCTTTTAAGTTGGGGCATGCCTAAATTCGATTTTATTTTCCATGATCAAAGCTGCAACAGTCAACCAGAGGTTCTTTTTCAGTAATTTGGGAGTGTAAATCAATCAACATGAATATATTTAAAAATCTTCAATACTTCAAGTCAATTTCAAAATCCATTTTCCAATTAGAAATAATTAATAATAATAATAATAATAATAAAACTTAAAATATTGTTTCCCAAGCACTCACCATTGTGAAACTTGTGTAAACCGCACAGGCAATCGTTTCAGTAACAATTTAACATTCGTAACTGAGTTAAAGTTAGAACTAAAATAAAGTAAAACTCATTCTTTGAGTTTGTCAGATATTCCTAAAATGAATGAAGCCTTTAATCTGGCTGCCAGAAGCCAGAATAAGTCATCTTGAGCTCTGTGTTTGCTTTTTGGATAAGCTCTATGTTTACATTTTAGTGTACTCATGAAGTGATGGCTTTGAAACAGAGTTTGGACGGTTGCCGTCATACATTTTCTTTTTGCCATCACTGGCGCTCAAAGCCCAAAAAAAAGTCAAACATTTGTGGAGTTAGATGCTCACTAAACTGGTCAGTGGCATATTTTTTCCATATTTCACATTTTTATTTATTTGCTTGATTGATTTTCCATTTTACTTTTACGTCCGCCTTAGTGCAGAGGTTGCGGGTTCGATTCCGGCTTCGGCCTTCCTGCGTGGAGTTTGCATGTTCTCCCTGTGCCTGTGGGACTTTTCCTTGGGTAATCTGGTTTCTGTTTGATAGTAGGCCATGAAAATGATTAGGATGTATGTGACTGTATTTAGAAAATGACAATAGATGATCTCCGAGCCAGTCTAATTACAGCGCCCCCCCCCCCACCCCCACCCCGCCCCCGTGCCGCCTCCCAAATAAATAAAGAACAGAGATTATCGAGAGATTGTCGCAAATACATCAAACATTCCTTTGACGGTTTCCAGTGAAGACAGACTGCTAAATGCATTTCTGTATAATCAACTTGCTCTTGTGACTGTTATTTACATCATAATCCCGCAAGTGCGATATTGCAGCACAGTTGAGTGGTTCAACAAGAGTTCAGAACAAGAAGAAGCACTTACTGGTTGATCTTAGAATTTTACCCCCCCCCTCCTTTTTTTTTTTTTTTTTTAATAAACCCTTTTAATTTAAAACCCTTTAATTCTCCATGCACAATTACTGTAGCACGTTCTGGGTCAACTTTAAATATCCTTATATTAATTGTCTATACCAAATGATTAACTCCAGATCTTTTCAAGGTGTATTAAAAGCCTGACTGACATTAATGTAAAGATGTTTTGGAGGAGAGGGAACATCTATTGATCATGTAAGGTTTTGTATTTGCGTAACTAAAATGTGAATCATAACTTTTTGTATATTAAGAAAATAAATTGAAGTAAATAGTACACCAAATTGGGATGAAGTATATACATATATACTACATTTATGTACATTTGCTAGAAATTGTATTTCCTGGGATGGGGACACAAATGGCACTGGTATAATGGTCAGTATAATACCTTTTTTCTTTAACGTTTTTCTCTTATATTAATTTATATTTTGATATCAGAACAGTACTATTTCTCTTGACTTAAAGCATATTAAAAATTTATTTAGGGGTGCTCCTTTCATTTGATTCAGTAAAATTGCCTTGATATACACGAGTGCATAGAATTCCCAGCTTTAAGGAACAAAAGCCAACTTTGTAAGTTAAGGTACTTTAGTTTAGCACATCTGTCGCATCTAAACGCAAGAAAATGCACTTGTGCGTTATCTGTGAGTACGTACGTCTGCGAGGGGTGATGAGGTTTATGTGTGTGTGTAGGCAAATGTGAGCGAGCTCAAGAAGGCGGGGCGAGCGAGGAGAAGCATGACCTACATTTGGCAAAGCTCATCGTATGAGCATGAAACTGCCTAACATCACCCCAGAGCTCTTCAGCATGGTGCCACGTGATTGGCTGCTTTCAGCTCCAGCCTGACAACAGCACTGGCATCACCCAGGGGGGTGGGGGCAGGGGGTAAAGATGAGGATATGGGGCGGAGGCACATACATTTAAAAACAAATAAATTGGGGGGGAAAAGAGGACAAGGTCAGAGTGACACTCCTGTATAAACATATTTTGAATTGTTTACATTTTAGTCTCACATTGGGAAAGTGGGAAGCTGCTTCTGCAATGGAATTTTTTTTGGTCAAGGTTATCATGTGCTTAAGATCAGATACGGAATGTATCAATGATGCGCTTGTCATGTCATATGCACTTTTCTGATTTGTATACTTTTTTTATTAGCACGGTAGTATTTGGGTGGGGGCGTCTGGGAAAGAGTGACTGATGGGCATCGACTTTGGTGTAGCAAACAGTCACAAAACAGAGCCAATTTGAAGCACAACACCTCTGCAGCTGGCAAAGACACAAGTGGGCATGCACACACACACACCACACTCACGCACGCACGCACACAGTACTTTGACAATGCGCCTCCGCCTTTCTCTTTCCCAGAGATCCCCAGGCACAAGGCATTGTGGGATTCTCTCTGGCAAGGCTCTGGTTCTTCACAGCTTTAATCTTTAAGTTGTTTCCATAGAAACGATATGTTCACTCAGTAACTGTCAGATGGCTTCTAAAGCAAGACGTATGTAGGGGAATGTCCTCAGTGAACACGAGCCCTCGCCCGAGCCAATGATAAAGACAACATCTCAATCACTGTACAGACGCATTGATCCTGATTATAAATAATGCCATGAAGTATTGATCATGCACGCACTACTTCAATTATCAATTTCCTTATTCCTGGAGTCTGAATTTTTTTTCCCCCGGCATGATCCCAGCTCATTTATATGCTGTACATTTGCTGGTTTGCCGAGGACACTCGGAGCGCAGTTAGTGTTATCTAAGGTAGTCTCCACCCTATGCATCACTTTTTTTTTTTTTTGACAGTTTACAGTCAATTCCAAGGCGCAGTAATCCCTCGCTAACTTTTTAAATGATGACCTAGTGAAACAAATGAGATGAGTTTGATTAATAGCTAGAGTGCTTCAGTTGTTTGGGATGGAAAATTGAAAAGATGAACGACCCGGAAAAGTTCAAACTTTGCGAACGACGATAAATGATCAATGAAATGATGAAAAATAAAAATGCTGGGGTGGTGGTACGCATGGTGAGTAGGAGCCAAAATTATGTTAGTCATCATAATAGTTATTTTATAGCCAATAATTTATGCCATAAGAAAATAAAAAGACAACTACTCGGGGCAGTAAAAAAAAGTTTGGATTGTAAAAAAAATATATATACCTATTTGTTAATAATTATGATAACGCACAAAAAGTACACACACAATGACCAGCAGAAGGAGTCTTCCCCCAAAGACAAGCACAAGTCCCCATTTTTTCTGCCTGTGTCCGTTTCCATGGAGACACGGTTAAAAATAACACGGGCTTGTTTTGTGCCATTTCTACAACATAGCTGAGACATAAACACACACGCAAAATAATAACTTTTAGTACGCCGAATTTTTCTTCCACCATTGTCTTTTGGGGAACATAATTGACCCGAGTATTATTTGAAAAAAATCTCAAGGCACACCAGCTAACAAATATGTTAGGGAAAAAAGTATACCTAATGAAAAAATGATGATCTCATCTATATTTACTAAGTGTGAAATCTAGGCCTGATTAGTTTAATATTATTCTTTTGTATGAATGGCAACAGGTAGATACGCAAGGTCATTGAGTCTCACTACACTATGGTGTTTTGTGATAAGGCTATGCTGATAAAAAAAAAAAAAAAGTCCACATATCCAAATAGGAGTAGCTGTTGGCCAAGTAGAATAGAGCAGAAGAGATTTGAATAATTTCCCTCTCTAGTTTACATACAGCTAATACTCAACCTTTTTAGGAACACTGATGTAAAACACACATTGCTGCTTTTCTAAACAGATTTGAAGACGTGGCAATACATCTTTTAATTTTAGACATTCAATTAAGATTTCTCAGTTTTATACATTTCAATCCATACTGAAAAAAATTGTTAAAATTGCTCAATTTTATTTGGTCAAGTGGTTACATGAAAGAAAATCGTCCTGAAATGGAGACAATATATCAATAGTTACATTTTATTTCATGTAACCACTTGACAAAATAGAATTGAGCAAATTTAGCCAAAATCTGTTTTCAGTGCAGCGGTTTATTTTCTACCCTTTACAATTGTTACAGGATAATGAGAACTGATTGCATAACAATTGTATGCGAGTTTCGTGGAAGAGAGGCAACCAATCATTTGTTGCACTTAAAAAACAAACCATACGAACAAACACGTACTATTTAGTGACTTATCAGTCCTATTTATTTTGATGTTAATCCGCAATGAGTGAAATATATTTTGCCACTAGGGGGCAGTATAAGAACTTTCAGAAGCAATACCAGGATAATTCCCCAAACATCTAACCTGCATTTATTTACGCCGGTTTGCCAAATCGCTCTGATGTAACAGTGATTAAAAAAAAAAAAAAAAGGCTTATGCCGGACATTGTGACTCAGCCCTGCTAACCAATACAGGCAGGCCATTAAACATGAATTTAAATGAGCGTTTCAATCGCACACATTTGTTATGCCAAAAATGAATTGCAGGTTGGGGGCAGGCGGTGGGGTGTAGAGGGCCATGAGACAATAGTGCAGGTGTGCAGCACAAAAAACAAGACGGGTAAGGAGACTTACATTATGAATATGGATGCAGAGAAGTACAAAGGCGCAACAGGGCTGCAATGAAAATTAAAAAAAAAAAAATCATGAGACTGAAATTGAAATTTAACAAGATAGTATTTTATGAGGTAAAATTGTTTAATCAAACAAGACACAATTGACTACTTTAGAAATCTGTGTAAATGGCTTAAATGATTAATTTAGTCTTTTGTCCTGCAGTAGTTGCAGTTTGTGACGTGTCAGTCGTGTCATGTGACTGGTTAGTGTCACGTGATATGTGTCTCAGGTGTGAATGGGGAATATGTGTCAAATGTGGCATTATTGCTCAATGAAGTCACTGAACATATCGCCATTAATGTCCAAGTTGCTGCTGGCAACAAAAGTGACAATTAGCCAGTTTCCACCCTCATGTGTTAAAAATGTCAGGTATGATTAGGCAGCAGACTGTCTTTCTGTCGAATTTTGTTATTCAATTTAAAAAAAAAACGTGCTTACTATGTCTTTGGTTATCTCAGCAAGACATGGTTGAAATCGCAAAGTTCCTCAAGACAACTGCCAAGTTGCCAATGCTACAAAATGTACATCCAAAATCAGTGGCAGCCAGAGCTCCAGATTACAACAGATTACACGGACCTTTCTCCTTCTATGTTTGTGAAAGATATCGCTTCTTTTTCACACCATTGATTTCCAATTGCCTTGTGTTTGAATGACTACTGGATTCTGCACGTGCATACTTTGTCGGTCACTTACTGCACAGAAGAAGCATGTGATACTCTTTCGCAGTCGCATGTGGTGGATTAATGCGTTAATGCTTGGTAGTTGACTGCACCGACTCAAACTCATGCACCCCACCCCTCCACGTATTACTGCATCATGAGGAGATTACGGTCATGGACAGGCCATGCCCAGGCGGGACCCTACCATCACACTAATATTATGTGGGGGTGGGACGCATTTTGAATCAAAGCTTTTGTGATATAATATTACTCCTTTAAAGTGCAAAATAATTCCAACTGAAACAACAAAAACAACTTTCACTTTTTGACTGAACTAAGCAAGCAAAGACATTTTCAATCAAATGATGGGCCATCTGATGAGGAGAGGGGAAAGAGGGGACAGACAGCAGGTCGGCAGTTAGTTGGGTTGCAGGGAGAGTAGTGTGACTGCAGATGTTGCTTGTCTAAATGTTTCGCTTTGCACAGAAATATTTAGAGCTGAGTTTGCGAGTGATTTAAGAGCTGCAGAGAAAGGGATGAGTGACAAATAAAGAAGGGAAACGGGGAGCTGCTAATTATGGCTTTGGCTTGTCTCGGGATTGGCTGTGCCTCTGTGCCATCTAAAGGTAGGGATTCAATAACTTGTTTCATAATGTGAATTTAATCTGTTTCCCAGAATGGGTGAATATGGCATCATGGAGTGTTCTGTGGACAGAATGTAAAACAAAAAATCTACTAGTTGTATGGTCCGCGTCTTCCTTAGTAATTCGATTTTACATTTAGAAGTCGGTAACTCGTTATTTGGTTTTAGTTTTGATTTAGAAACACCAAAATTGAAATACAGATTGATTTTCCTCATTTGTTGTCTGAAAAGAGGAAGTAAAAGACTAATAAAAGTTTGATTTTTAATGTTTATCTTTTAAACGAAAACATATAGCACGAGACATGAAAAAAAAAATAACGGCTCATAGATTCCTGAAAGTTGCCACTGACAGCATTTCTCATAATGACCAGGAGATGGCGACAGCGTGGAATTCAAACTAGACACACTTGGAGAAAATTATTGTAAAATAAGGAAAGGGATAAAACAAGTTTTTTTGTGCTATTCATGTGTGTAATTAGCAGTTGTGGAATTTAGAATGTTGATGGTTCGTCATTACAGTACACATTTTTGTCCTCAAACGCCACATTGTCGCCATCTGCTGGTCAGTACGACAAATGCTGCCAGTGATAACTTCCGGAGAAAAAAAGCAGCTCTTTCATCTTTAACTGCTAACAAGTGAATTGAGACACAAGTGAATAAGGAACAGACTGAATAAAGAACAAAGACAAGATTGCGTAACAAAGAACATACGTACAAACACGCACCCAACTGCATGACCTTCTTTTATTTGTGTCTCGTGCTATATTATTTTTGTTTTAGAAATAAAAGCTTAAAATCAAACTATTCTTAGTCTTTTACTAACTCTTTCCTGACAATAAATGAGAAAAACTGCATTTAAATGTTTATATTTCTATCTTAAAACTAAGCTCAAATAAGTTGTTTCCATATTTAGTAACTGCTTCTAAACGTAAAATCGAATGAACAAAAAAGACACGGACCATATTGAAATTAAATGTAGTTATTTTACCATAACTGTCCGGGTCAAAAAAATAAAAGCAGCAAAACTACAATAAAAGTCATTCTTTCACTCTGAAATGTTATCCAAAGCAAGCCAAAAAAAAAAAATTGAAATCTCATTCTTTCGTATGACTATTGCAAAAGTTGTGCGCACTGAAGCTGTTGGAGGTCATATTTGATTCATATTTGTGGATTGCAGATTAACCAAATAGTAAGATAGTAAATAGAATAGTAGTAATGAAATAGTAAAATAGTCCTGAGAACAGAGCAGGGCTCCAAGTGGTCATCAGAAGCAACAAGCAGCATTGAGATTGCTATTCAGCTTTTGTTTTCCTGTAACAAACTGACCAACTAATTCTTCCAGAAATGTTGTGATCACAACAGCAGTCTGACAAGGTTTTGCACTTAGTGCTTCTTGACCCACATACAAACTAATACGGCCTCACTTAATGACTTCTATTTGCCAACATCTTAACTTGTCTCAGTCCAGTTCAGTTTGGACTATTGAGTTTCTATTCATGCATTATTTATTTGAATCTTAATCTTGTATTATGCCTGTGTTTTTATATTTGATTACTGATTACAATTTATTACGTACTCTACATGTACTACATGTTAGTGTTCCTCTCTGAACTGGTTCAACAAAACTCAATGCAAGCTGCTATTTATATGCCGATGACTCACGGGTCTATTTCTTGTCAGACAACAGCGCAACTCGTCGAAACGCAATCCCGTTTTACAGATGTTGAAAATTAGCGTAATGAAGATCAGAATCCAGATATCAGGCAACATTTTATGCTAAGGATTGAAAACGAGTTATTAAAATCGACCAACAACGTATTCATCATTTGTGACATGAGGCAGAGTAATTGTGGGCATGTGTAATTGCATGTGATGCAGGGTATGCCAACTCCAGCTCCAATTTAATCATCACAGATGGCCCCTGATGATCCTATAATGCAGTCGTGTGCGCCTCTAGACAAAATGTTACACGTGCGCTGAGGTGAAATCAATGTTGGCTGCTGTAGTTTCACATCAACCTGACTGACTTGCTGCACGCACGCGCACACACACACACGCACACACCCACACGCACGCACACACACACACTTTCAGAAATGAAATGGTACAAAATTGGATGCCTTTTGAGCGCTTTGATGTTTAAATGGCACAAAACCAAAACGACTACTTGGCATTTGAAGCAGACTTGAGGACTCGGACCATATGAATCTTTAACATGTGTGCCCATATTTATAAGCAAAAACATGCTGTGAAGACTTTCCATAAAGTCTGCTCACAACCCAGGTTAAACCTTTTTCCTCCCTGATATCCATAGATCTTAGAACAGTCGAGATGTTTGACTTTGATTACTACTTTCCCATTAGTCAGGGCTGGGGTGCCATCCTGTGGCATCTTAAAGAATTACAGAAAGAGCACAGAAATATATTGAGACTATCAATAGATGAGTTTTTGAGTGAATCACTGAGGATAGGATTAGAATAACTACTCCCACACCACTCAAGTTTTTCCGTCAATGACTTGGCATGAAGATCCAGAACAAAATCTTTACAAAAGCAGTATCATGTCATTCACGTCTTCCTCTTTCCCTCATTTTTCAGCTGTATCAAACTTGGATATAGAGAGCAAGTTGTCAGTTCACTATCAGGCTCCATGGCACCAACAACACAACGTATTCCATCCACGCACCCGACCACCATGTCTGGAGGAATTGCACAAGAACTCTCAGTTCAGCCTCCGTGCCCTGCGCAGAGGTGACAATTATCCTGACCTGAAATTCAGTAATGTTCATTTGGACGGACATTTTCATGCGTGCGTGCTTACAATTTTCAGACGAAAAACAGAACGAGCCACCCACGAGTCGGGAGAAGAACAAGGTGACTATCTCTGTCTCAACAGCGCCCCCTATACCCACCTTCCCCTCACCGCATTCCATCAGACGGCAACAGAGAAGTCGGCTGGCACGAGCGGTAAGGCACTGCAAAGACCATGCAGGGAAGGGGCAGGACATTTTTCACGCTGTAAGCTTGTTCGCTTACTGTTCTATCAAGGTTAGGGTTATTTAGTTGTTGTTTTTTTTAAATGGGGGTTCACTGTTGATGATGAGCATACGGGTACCAAAGACTTTAAGACAAGGCCTGTAAATGTGGAGATGATTAGACAGAAGGGTAAGGAGACACACAAGAAAGGAAACAGGAATGATGACATGAGCTCATATTTTATATACTATATATACTTTTTTTCTGCCTATAATCAAACTGACCCAAAATGTTATTGTGGTGTTGCCATGCAGCAAGAAAGAGAAGAGCGAGAGCGAGAGTTAGACTATCAACCTAGTAAGGTAAAAAAAAAAAAAAAAAAATAAGTTCATTCATGTGTTTACACCATCCCATCATGTACTGTAAAAAGTGTCATTCCATTTCAGATTCAGTTCCATTGTTTTTTGTTTGCTTTGTGCTTACTGAATAATCTTTTGAGTCACACTAAAAACTTCCACTGTTTTGCTTCTTTTAGGAGAGGACAGTGAGAGAAACAGAAATCCAAACCATTCAAAGAAAAGTAAGAATGAGAAGCCAGACGATTCGTCCATGCAAAGATATTCAAAGCATATCGCATCTTTTGATGTAGCGAGCTTCTGCACATGATATTAACTGTTTTTATTGTGTAGGAGAGACCGGGGAGAGAAGCGGATATTCAGACGATACAAAGAAAGGTAAGGAAGATTCTATAAAAAAAAAAATGCACTTCAAACACTTAAGCAATGAGGCATGGTTATTCTCTGAAGGATAGAATAAAAGAATCTAAACAAGAATTTCGGTAATAATAAGGACGATAGTTATATAAGAAAGTAGGACACACAAGGACCTTGTATTGTGATTCAGGAAAATGTTTTATACAGTTGTTTCTATTGCGATGAAACTCATGAATTCATCTCTTTATATTTATTATTTTTCATTACATTTTTTGTCTTTTCTTTTCTTACATTATTCATTTATAGTTTGAGTGCTTTTACTCACTTCATCCAATTGAGGGATGCATCTTCATTCCGTGGAATAGAAAGGTATTGGACCTGTGTTGTGTGTTCAACTTCAGTGTATCCCATTTGTTCTGCGATTACATTTTTGTTGGATTCATTCATTTTAGTAGAAACATTCCAGAATTGGAGGATCCACAACTGGACCCCATTCAATTTCAAATAATCCACGCAGAAACATGCACAATTTGCGTAAATTATAGTTATCTTGAGACAAATGGTCAACTGCTTAATCAGTGGCGGAGCTGGAGGGGGCCCGTGGGGCCACTGCCTCCCCCCCCTCTCTCCCTGAAATATGCTTGGATCCCCCAGGTCCCAGATCAGATATTTGACTTAACTTTTGGGTATTTTTCACACCCTGTTTTTTTTAATAAATTTCCATCTATTCCCCAATGGGAACATATATTGAATCTTTATAATGAAATTTTGGGGGGTTGTTAAAAATTTTTGTTTTGTTCTGTGGAACCCCCAAAAAATCGTTTGTCTGCCAGTGTACTTAATATTCAAATAACAAATAGTTCTTGCGCAAACCACTAGATGGTTATATTTTTCTAAATATGTAACTGGACTTTTGTCCTATTTTAATGCTGCTTGTTGCGGTTGACTTTTACTTGAAGGCTACCTCAACGGGCGAGGGCGACGAGGATGAAGTGTTAACAGGTCACAAAACAAAGACCTCAGCACACGCTGTCCCCTCCACCCAGGACAAAGAGACCAAATGGTCGAAGGAAAATGTGTCCCACTCCGATCAGAAGACAACTTCGGATGATACTCGTGCAGTCTCTTCCTGTATCATCCCCATCAATGTAACAGGTAAAATACAAGAGTCAAATTTGACCTGTTTTTATATTTAACAACAATAAAAACAAGTACCCTATGTCATTCTTTTATCCTGAAATTTGATGACTCGTCTTACAGTGACCCATTTATTCATTCATTTTCTGGATCGCATGTCCTCAAAATGAAAATATTTAATAATGACATTCTTTTTTTTTTCCCCAGGAGTTGGATTTGATAGAGAGGCTAGTGCACGGTGCTCCCTTGTGCATTCCCAGTCAGTTCTTCAGAGAAGAAGGAAATTGAGGAGGAGGAAGACCATCACTGGAATACCCAAACGAGTACAACAGGACATGGGTATGTTTGTTATTTATCACTGCGTTGTTTGCTTGAATATTATTGATAGGTCAAATTTGGGGCTAGGGTGGGGGCATATTTCTGTTTGCCAATGCGTCCGCTGCATGTGCCACATGCTCAGATCTGCGCACAAGTCTTGCTTACTGTAATTTGGTGACGAGCTAATTCAGATTCAGCGTTGTTCACTTCTGCACTCATGTGGCATACCCAGCAGTAGATGGCAGCATTTTCTTATTTGCATGAGACAAAACTCCACTCCCATCACATAGTATCTCATTGAATATATATGTTGGTAAAGTAAAACCTTTTTATTATCGTACTTGGCACTGGTCGTACCAGGAGTTAAAACACAGGTGTCAAACCCAAGGCCCGGGGGCCAGATCCATCCTGCTACATCATTTTATGTGGCCTGCAAAGGCAAATCATGTGTGTCAACTCAATGTTACTTGTTAAAATACTAAAACTAAATTGTCTTCCCTTTTAATAACCATGAGATATTGCAACAATTTCTATTAAAACCTCACTTTCAAAATAATTTTGAAAATTGTTGATTTTTTATCTTGAATTCTGTTGTTTGTATGTGATAATGAGTATTATTATTTGTATTATGTCTTATATAGTATTATATATTAGTAGTAATCTTAACTACGATGTGGCCTGCAACAAAGATGAGTGTGACACCCCTGAGTTAAAAGAACCGTACACCATAGTAGAACTACCAAAAAGCATTTTCGAATATTGCGTTCCTCCAGCTAAATCGGGTTATCAATATGTGAGCAGGATCCTTTTCTGAAATAATTTTACATTTGTTTTAAAATGATTAATAATCTATAAACCTACCAATGCATAATCTTAAATGTGCCACAGACGCAGTAAATGTTGCTACATTTTCTCTGAAAAGCTTTGTCAAATATATAGGACACCAAAACATCTGAGCTATCTCCTGGTCCACCTTTGCTTTTTGTATGTATTTATTTTTTCATATGCATGCAGTCTTCCAAAACAATGTACACTTGTAATGTACATTGTACGATATTTCTGCAAAAAAAGCTGTCTTGTTATACTCTCAACAGTTTTACTTTGAGACTCAACAACACCAAAATTAACAAAGCCGAATATGATAAAGCACATTATTACAGTCTAGTGGTTCAACCATCTCTCCTTCATATCCCATGTTGAAAGTGACTTTAACATGACATTACTGAGACTCAGCATGCTATGTCATTTTACATTCAGACTCAGATGAATCACCAGTAGCAAGAGAGCGGACAGTAATTGTCCATGCCAATCCGCACCAACTCTCGCTGTGTCACGAAGACTTCTCAATTAGTGGTCGCCTTCACCACACTCGAGACTCTGGCTGCCAAACAGATGATTTCCTCATAGCATGTAAGTTCCTTTGAATGTTTTCTCATGTCATTCCTTACCATTTGTCCACCAGGTTGTTAAATTAACTAGCCGCTTATACCACCACATTAGAATTCCTGATAAAATTTCATACCAATTTACTGTGGCTGGATGATTCCATGTCAACCTTTTACTATTGCTAGATATGTTGCAAAACAACAAACATAAGCTTCACCAATTACAAATAACCATCCTCATTTTAAAGGACAGTGAACCCACACTATTCACGGGTGTATTAGTAAACCTGGGCGAAAAGCAAACTTATTGATGCCCCGCACCCCGACATACACACAGGGGATTTGTATTCCAGTTAGATGCTACAAACTGGCGGAAAAGCACTTTATATAGAGACAAAGAATAATTAGCAAAGCATCAACACCCTGAATCGAGTATGTGAACCCATTTCACATAAACAACTCCTCAGTAGTTCATGTATTCAACACAAGCAAAGTACCTATAAATGAGCCTAATCAATCAATAGTATTAGCCGGCATGCTAACCTAAACAGCATGCTAGTAAAAATATGCATAGTGGCACTTTAAACAAATGGTGGAGCAATAAACTCATCCTTTGGCATTTACATTCAAAAGACAATGCTGTGAGTAGACCACGTTTTATTTGGAGCTTGCACCGCGAGACAAGCAAAACCACTTTCTGTTTTACCTTGTCCAGAAGGCGCATTCAACGACCACCAAAAAAAAATGGGGGGAAAAAAAAAAGATTAAACCTAACAAACAACAATAATACCAACGTGAATATGCAGGGGTTCACTGTAGCGCCAGCACATGAATTCAAATGATATTGTCATCATCAAGTGATGTAACGAATGTCACCCTCTGTCCCCATGGTATTCTCTTCAGGCACAGCCGCTCCTTCCAGGAGACGCATTCGAGCTCAACGAGGCCATCAGGGAATACCGGCATCTCTTTCCCACTCAACAGGCAACATTTCTTCCCTTGGTGATCAGTCCGACTCGACATACACAAGTACCGCAACCCACACTGGACGTTTGCGATCTCGCAGCCTTCCACGAGAAGGTGGTCGCCTGATGGATAGTGATGAGGACGACGATGACAATTACGATGATGATGATGACGAGGATGAGGAATTGTCACCGTATGAACCAGAGGACTTTATTCCCCCTGGTCCGAGTCCGAGGCTGAAGATGATGATGATGAAGGATGAAGAGGAGAGCACAGATGACCAGGCAGCTCCTGAGCCACTGCAACTAGGAAGTTTAAAACGGTTGCAACGATCTGGGGAAAGAGATCGGGGAGGAGGGAGCCCAGAGCATTGCTGGATGGAGAGAGGCCGGTCTCGCTTGCCCCGCAAAGCTGACATGGGCAGCTGCGAGATCTCTTCAAGTTCCGATACGTTTAGTAGCCCGATTCACTCCGTGTCTACAACAGGAGTCCTGAGTAGCCATGTAGACCCCAAGGAAGACCATCAGTCATCCAGTGGCAATTGGAGTGGATCCAGTTCTACCTGCCCATCCCAAACCTCCGAAACCATCCCCCCACCTTCTTCTCCACCACTTACAGGCTCGTCTCACTGTGACTCAGAGCTGTCACTCAACACCGTACCCAATGCCATGGACGAGGGCTTTTCCCTGGATCCCTCATACCATTCTGAATTGAGACCTCAAGGACCAGGCCACAGGTCAAGCTCATTCACATCCTCAGCAACAGATCAGCTGGATGATGCAGGGGTCAGTACAGCTAGCGAGGGGGAATGGGCATATCCTCCAGACCAGGATCAGCTTGACCCAGACCAATACCATGACCACACCCAAAACGTGTGTCCAAGCCAAGACTACAGCTCCAAACAAGCGCGAGAACAAACATGTTTCAGTGAAAAGACCAACATTGCTGACAAAGACACTGGCTCTCATTGCTCATCTGATGCAGAGGGTTTGTGTACATCTGAGCAATTTGGGAAGAGTAATAAGAGTTGCGGACACTACATATATAACTATGCAGACCAAGGGACTGATTGTGGTCAATCCAACATTGTCGCTCCACCTCCCATTTCCCATGGAGTTTACTCCCCAGCCTCGTCTGAGTACAAAAGAGGCACTATGACGCTCGGGAGGCCCTGCCGCCCACTGAGGAAACCCAAACTAAAACCTCCTCCACCTATGCGAACGTCCTCCCTGAAAGAGCCTAGTAGTAGTGTTGACGTAGGAACGGACACACAAGCAGATCAAGACCAACCAAAGATGGTTAGTGAACAAGACCTGACATTGTCTTCCACAGATATGAAGTTGGAACTGGAACTGGTAGGCATTCCAGAACCATTGGAGACGTCTTGTCTTGTGGCAGAGCCTATGGGAACATGGGTAATGGGACTAGGAGAAAGCGTAGACATAGTAGAACCCATGTCCTTTAGCTCAGCAGATACACACTCGTTTAAAGATGAAGGAGCTGTGCAATCAGACTATGCAGACCTCTGGCTACACAATACTGAGGTAAAGTCCAACACTTGTGAGTACAAATCCCTGTCAAGCTCAAGCACGGCGACAGGCACAACTGTTATGGATTGTGTCAAGTCGCCAGACAGCTCGTCCTCCTCTGACACGCAATCCCAGACTCTTTCCCAGTCTTCTGAGACGAGAGCTGCTAGTCCACCCCACCCGCCTGGAGACTTTAAACTTGGGTCACCCGAGAAGTTGGCTGGTTTGGCATCACCATCCAGCGGTTATTCAAGTCAATCAGAAACCCCAACTTCTACTTTGCCCTCAACTTCAGCAGCATTCTTTCCAGGCCCACTGTCCCCCTCCACTGGCAAAAGAAAGCCCAGAGTGCCAGAGAGAAAGTCTTCTCTTTCATCCTTGCAACATCTACCGAGAGACGGAACTTCTATAGCGTCTGCTTACAAGAGAGACCCAGACTTCCCACCGCCACCTTCTCAGCTTGATCTTAATATTCTTCACAGTGGCTATGTCAGACATACGCTGTCGCACAGAACACAACACCTCCACACACTTCACCACAGCAAACACAGAGTCGCAAATGTTATTCCCGCAGGAACAAAGACGTCGGTCCAAGAGACATTAACTAGCAACCCCCCACCATGCGCAAACACCACCGCTTTGATTCCAAACGCAAATATGTTGGCCATAACGCCATCAATTCTACGTTCAGTGCAGCTCCACTCTGTCAGCAAATCGAGTAATACTGTGACCAGCTCAGACCTGGAATCTGCAAGTGGACCAGCAACTGTTACCAAACCCAAATGTCCTAGTGGGGCGACTCTAGCCCCGCCCCCAATCAACACCAGGCCGCTCCCTCCTCGTAGACCGCCCCCGAGACCTCCAACTCAGGACCACACCTCCTCCCCCGATCACTCTCAACCACCTCCCCCTGGACGTCACCCTGACGGGCCTCCTTCTTACGAAAGCCTACTACTTAGACAAGATCGATACGGGCCTGGAACCTTCTGGTCGATGACAGCGTTCAGGACTCGTTTGGACCCATTTTCAGAACTCTCAGATGACAGTTCGCCTTTGCATCGGCCAGTGCCACGTGCCCCTCACCCTTCACCGGTGGATCTGCACACACATATCCGCTCACACACAGAATTTAGAGGGCTCACACATTCAGCTCGCGCGCACCCAGAGTTTCGGATCTTGGGAGAGTGTTCTTTTTCCCAAGATGATGATGATGATGAAGATGATGAGGAAGAAGAAGAACAAGTAAAAGAATCCCAGAGGGCCACATGTCACAGGGTGGGCATGCGAATAGATCACCCTCCCCCTCCAGCCTACGAGTTTGCAGGAGGATCCCACCTGGACTCAGGGCCCTGGACTAGTCCAGTCAAAGTGCCTGGTACCACAGTGGAGACATCGCATCCTTACCTAATCAGCGATGCCAGGAGGATAAGACAAGTGGTGCAGGAAGAAGAGGAAGAGACATCAGGTGCTACCAGAAGTGCCCATCACCTGCTGCCACAAGAAAATAAAGATGACTCCACCACTCCTGACACCGAAGACTATTTCAGTAAAGGTATGCTTGCGTAATGTAAAACAACGGGAATGATCGGACATCAATTTTGTGCGCTATACCTTTTTTCTGTGGCAGATTCCACACCTACTGACAACTCACTTTCCCCTTTGACGGATGACGCCAAAGTTGATGACGATATTATGACATCACCCAACAAGTCCAGAACAACCGAGGATCTGTTTGCCATGATACACA
The DNA here is from genome assembly GCF_059516105.1 of Syngnathus floridae. NCBI lineage: Eukaryota > Metazoa > Chordata > Actinopteri > Syngnathiformes > Syngnathidae > Syngnathus > Syngnathus floridae. Next base: position 10,314,041 of record NC_142415.1, read on the forward strand.
GGTGCTGTAAATCAAACACGACACACTTACCGTAGAATTCATGTGCAAAAAGATTACTACTATTAGATTAATACAATATAGCATGTGTATTTTTTTTGCTTGCTTCTTGATTCTGACTTTTTCCATCCAGATCCAAGAGAAAGGTCCTGGGCCGCAAAGATTCGGGAGACTTAAACGTGAAGTCTCGTCTCTGCCCGGCAGCACCAGTGAATCCGAGCAGTGTCACCAATGCCATTATGCCACCACCCCCTCCGCTCAACACCCCAGCCACCATAGCCACTGCATCCGGGTCGCAACGCGTCCCTGTTCCAATCTACCGCAGCGCCAAAAAATCCAGTACATCCAATGAAGAGTTTAAACTATTGTTGCTTAAGAAAGGCAGCAGATCTGATTCTAGTTACCGCATGTCAGCCACAGAAATTCTGAAGAGCCCTATAACTCCAAAGAGCCACGGGGAATCCATCTTGGAAGGTTCCATCAGTCAAACTGAAGAGAACCTCCCAATGCATCAGGAGCCACCGCTTTCCAACTCGGACCCGATCCAGATCCCAGGCCTCTTTCCCAGGGCCAACTCTGAGAGCTTCACCCCCAAAATACTGCCTATGACCGCTGCATCTCGACAGGGACGTTCTCGGGTTCCACCAGTAGCCAACAGTAGTCGCTATAGTACTCGTAGCCGCCTCTACACTGCTCCCATGCAAGCCATTTCTGAAGGGGAGACAGAGAACTCAGATGGAAGTCCCCATGATGACAGATCTTCATAGAATTAGTTGACAGATATTCTTCTTCTTTTTTTTTTTTCTTTCAAATGGCCCCTTCCTACTTTTATAATATTGGGTGTCTCTTGATGCCTTTGGTCTAATGCACCCCAAAATCTGACTGTTGCTAAAATGTGCCCAGTATTAGGAACTGCAATGGAACTGTTGGGTTTCAGATGTTCTAAGAAACTGAATGACAGAGTCATTAAAAAAAAATGTTTACCTTAAAACTATAGGAAAAAGAATAAATCCCTCATAGATTAAATATCTATTTTGATTGAACTGTCTTTTTATATACGTAAAAAGAATACAAAATGAAGTTGCAAAAGAAAGATAAGGTGACATTTTGTGAAAGGACTGCATGTACAAGCACATGCAAGAGTCACTGATATTTGTACTTCCTGTCTTGTTTGGTGTGGGTGTGTGTGCTGTTGAGGAACTGCTTTCTTTTGAAATGAAAAATTCATACAAATTGTAACATTCTTGCAACTGTTGCTGCCCAAAGCAGAAACCAGACTTTGCATTATAAACAAGCAGCAAGGTTTATCTTGCGCGTAGGTTACAAAATGCTCCCAACTCGAGTTTTTGATGATTTCCATCAGCACACCAGGGAGCATACCATAAGACGACCTCATATTTCTTAACAGAAATGATCTTATAAAATTTAATATGATGCATGGATTTTTGTAAAACTTATCCAAACTTATGCTGAAGTTTCATCATGTTGCATGACCAGAATGGAAACATCCCCTAGATTCTCAACTGTCAACATTTTTTTGTGGTTCCTTCGTATCATATGGAAAATTATCCTGTGAAAAATTTTAGTGACTGATTGATTTGTAACACATTTCCATTGACCCAAATTATTTTTTTCTGGGATTCTAAGGAGCAAGGGGCCCATTACTATAGTAGACGAGGGGTCCATTTGTGGAAGACTTTGGGACAATCGCAGTGGCCTTTCTTTGCTAGATTTGCTTGTGTTTAGTGTGACCCTACATGGACCCAGGCCAGAATCATATTTTAAACCAACCGTGTCATGCTGTTCTAACTTGAAGTAGAAAATAGGGCGTTTTTAAAACGCACCATTCAGCGCAAATGGTGAAAATGCTTTAGAGGGTCCAAAATCGGGTTGACCAGAGAGTCATTCGCAAAGCTTTCCAATAACCGACCTCTCTTTTGCACTTGATGATTCTTCAAGAATATTCATAAGAAGTTATATCTTATAATGAAATTCCATATGTATATTTGTATTGAATATAAAGTCATATCTATGTAAAACGAGAAGACATTTTTTAACAAGAGTGTAGCAAAGAAGAACAGGTCTCACTGACAACATGACATACAAGTCTTAAGAATGAACACTGTTCTCTCCTAGTTGCCTATCCTTCATTTGCACTGACCCAGTAGCACCAGACAGGTGAGAGCTCAACCCAGTGACTGGTGTGCACCATTTTGTCTACCCTGACAAATATTCTTGTCGAACACACTGCCCAAGTTTTAAAATCAATTCTTTGGCTGTGGCCTTTGGACTCCATTTCATTTCAAGGTTACCTTCCTATAGTACATCAGTGCATTTATTGAATCTCCTCGAGCAGCGATTCTCAAACTTTTTACTCAAGTGCCACCTAAAAAAACTACGTAGGTTCCCAAGTACCACCATCATGACCAACATTAAGGTGCACTACTAGGTTCAAGTGTTCATTAAAAACAAGACAGACAGGTTTTATTCTTCAACTATTACCACTCCTAAAGATATATATTTTTTATTATAATTAAAAGCATGGGCCAGTATCAGATTCTGACAATATGACCTTGAGCAAAAATATTTCACTGTCTTGCATATACAGTACAGTTCTAAAAAATATTGTTCTGGGAGTAAAAAAAACATGTTCATCTCAACTTACTTTGTTTTTAAACAATGTTTAATGCAATTTGGTTAATTGGTTAACGTAAAAATAAAATAAATTGTATTTATTCACCAAACGTAGACACACTAGCTCTCAAGGCTTGTTGCAAATATTATTTTCAAGCGCACCGTGAATTTGAGTAATCGCTGGCACTCACAAATGTGATATATTGGGAGTACCGCCTCCTCCAGCAGTCACTCTTCAAAAGTGTGTTTTGCATAGCCTTTCTTTACCAAGTCCTAGTACAAATTCCCAAAAGAGGCAATTTTTTTTCTGCAAGGGCAAACGTTGTCAGGCTCACTGACTGCTTGCACCCAAAATGAGATGGGTCTTGTCACTTTTCCCTCACTGATGTGGTTTTGAAAATCTGACATTTGGTATCACTTGAAACCTGTAATTGGGCCATGCCTATTGTCAGCATTATGCACAGTTTGCACATTTACCCTGAACTTATAAATACAGACAATTCAAATGTATTGCACATTAAAGTAAAATTAAATTGCACCTAAAAAGATAAAATGCAAATGTATTCGACTTCAAAGTTAAATACAACTAAACTGTACTTGGGCAGTAATTCTTTCACGTACCACTAGAGGGAGCCCACATTCCAATACGCACTACGAATCACTTGAACTTGAGTGTTAACAGAGAAAAAAAGGACCATCAGTTAACAGCTTGAACTCTCCCCTGCCTGTCACAGCAAACATTACTCACATTCAGAGACCGCACTTCAATAGGAACCATTCACTGTATTCTGTGAATACCTCAACAAACATATTGTTTTACTGCAAATGCAAGATAGATAGATAGATAGATAGATAGATAGATAGATAGATAGATAGATAGATAGATAGATAGATAGATAGATAGATAGATAGATAGATAGATAGATAGATAGATAGATAGATAGATAGATAGATAGATAGATAGATAGATAGATAGATAGATAGATAGATAGATAGATAGATAGATAGATAGATAGATAGATAGATAGATAGACAGACACATACTCAGCGAACCCGAACTGCAGAACTGACACTGTGTAACTTGGAGTGAGTAAAAAAGCTGTGAATTGCGCATACGAATTTCACATTCATGACACCCACATGGCTTCATGGCACTCGTTCCTGACCGTTGTTTTTATTTGTCGTGTTTTCTATCGCATGCAATAAGACACAAATGACGAAAGATATAAAAGACACCACCATATGATTATTTTTATCTGAGGGATGTCTCCAGATGAGAAAATAATTTGTATTTTCTGTTCTAATGTCAAGTTCAATAGTGTGTTCAATAGATGTACAAACTGTCTGGCTAATTCTGTTCTGTATAGTTGTGATCACGACAGGGGTTTATCTTGTACTGTATATCTTACTCACTGGACAATCATATGTTTAAGAGACTGAAAAGAAAATGATCGTATATAGGAAAATCGAGACACTTGTGGTGCTGGGTCCTAGTTTTGCTTGAGCTGCAAAAGTTGGCGTGAGAGATACTTTTATTTTCAATTGGAAAAGAAAAGCTTGAAAAAAATGGCGATAAAAGGCTCAAAAGTGACTTGCAAAACAGTCGTTCTAATTTTGTTATTTTTGAAACTACTAATATTATACACAATGGATGTGAATGGATTATCTCTGCCACTTGAAGAATGCTATGTGAAAATTCTATTTTAAAATTGGGGGGGAAAACAAAAAAAAACACTGAACGTGTTGAAGATCTGTCTGGTGTGTTTGTTTTTCCATACTGTACCCGTCATTTATCCCAACGGCGCAGTGACACAATTTGTATTATTTCTGATTTCAGTGGATAAATGACTAACACTATTGGCTGACGAGGACAATGTGTGCGGTTGACATTTAAAATCAATTTTAGCTGTCATTTACAAAACTATTAAACCTCAATTTACTTGCAAGAACAACAAAACAAGGTTCTTAAATTCATGACTACTTTGTTCCAAGTGTTTCAATGTTTGCATACAATTTTGAGATGTGACGGACACTGGACATTTTTTTTATCAAAGGTGTACAGTATGGAATAGCACTAAACAGAGTTGAAAATTTTCAAATATATGTGAGAAAATACGCAAGCATAAGTGTCTATTTAAAAGAAGCTCCAAGTTTAAAGGTAGCTAGGACATTACAGATTTGAATCATTTTTGTATTTTTGTATAAACTTGTAAATACATTTTTAAAAGAAAACAATGTTGAAATTCTCTCTTTTGTAAAATAACCAAATAAAAGAATGAAAACAAATGAGATTTTCTGATTCATTTCAACAGGTAATCAGGATTTTTGGAACAGTAATAAAGTGAATGGTGGGGGGGTGAAGAAGTTGAACGCATAAAAGGAAGAAATGGAAGAAGAAATGGAAAAACAAGAAAACAATTTGAGTGTTTTATATACCAGGTCGGCAAGTCTCTTTAAAATGTTTACAAAAACAATTAATTACTAATGTTAATCTGTTTTAGAGTTAAATGTTTTTGAAAAATACTCAAGTGCAAATAGCTGCAAAAGCTACTCAGTGCATCGAGTAATCGAGTAATATTTGTTCTTTATTACAACACAAAAATGTGCACTAAAGAAATCGACACTAGATGGCAGCAGAGGCCTATGATGTACAAAATGAATGCAGATTGTTTAAAGTGATGCAATATGACAAGTACCGATTGCCATAGCAACACACGGAGGCTGAAATTTATTAAAACAACCTTATGGTACAAATATTAAGATTTAAAGCTATAAATGTTGGTCGCAAAACCCAAGAGCATACTAGACTGGCAAAATTGCATTGTTGCCAATTATCTGAAAGATTTCCCCTAAGGTCATTATGGACCAAAATATATGTTCTAAGTAATGTTTCCTGCACCTTTTTGAATCTATAACAAAAATGTTGTTCAAGCTAGCACTTACAATTAAGTGTATGCCTTATAAAGTGGTTGGTAATCAAATAAATCCTTTTGCATTTGACAGACTGCAAATGTTTTAGAGGTGTGTGCATTCAAATTTGAAAGATTGTGATTTGTCTATGTGATATTTGGAACAAGGCTTTATTAAGCAAGGTATCAATTATTATTTCTATCCCTCCTGCACCCCCACACCCAAACCCCACCCTCCTCACACACAGCAGCAGTATTTGATGTTTCAATGTAAGAATTAATTATTGACTAACTACTGTAGGCACGTACTAGCTGAATTTGGGAGGACAGGACCCCTAAGGGTTCACTGGAAAATTAATGGGGAAAATTCTGCATCATAATTTACTCATTGAAAGTGTTCTTTGTTGAGTTGTGATGAACAAACGGTGAATGTTTGACTTTTTTTTTTTCAACTTCACAACTTAAAACCAGTATAGTTGATAATGTTCTAGACAACAAAGTAACTGGATCCCCCCCCCCCACACACACAGACTCACACACAGACTTACACACCCCTTAGATGTATCTACAAAAACTCACATTTGCTGCTTTCGTGCGCCATCTTGGTGCCAAGGAACTGTTGATGAGTTGAGAACGATTTAGACAAAAGTAGTCCTCTGCTATTGCTTTGTGGCACCTGTGAGCAAATACATTATTCATGGCAGGGGTCTGTCTCTATCCAACACAAATAGCGGCGGCACAGTCACATTCTTGGCCTCAGGTGTCAAACACTAAGATGATGTCAAGTGAAAATGTTTAATTGTGTGAATGCATATCAAACATACATAAACATTTTTTGAGCGGAGGGTAAAAAGTTTCTATATACACACAAGATGCTGTAGGGCATTCAATGGCAAGGCATTTCAAATACACATACTGAAGTTGGTTATACTGTAGCTCCTCTATGATGTGATATGAACACAAATGCTACTGTAAAACATTCTCTAAGAACTTACTAGAACCTGAGTTTCATGTGAAAGCCAGATGGTTTCAAGTATATGAACCGGTGACCATTATGGAGCGCAACAGGGCTACAGCAAACATTGATTTGGCTTGAAAGGCTTTCTGACGCTTCAAAAGAACAAAACAGCCAACAGCAAAATAATAACTAGTCTTACACTAGGAGTAATACTGTCGTTTTCTGTTTACGCTCGATGGACTTTGCTCGGAGCGGTGGATCGATCTCAACTGGACTGTTCTGGTGCCGTTGAATATTTTGCCTCTCTTCCGAGCGGGCTTTGTCAGTTTCTAAAAAAAAAAAAAAGGAGAAAAAAAAAACAGCTCTCGTCTGAGTGAGAGTGAAAAACCAAATATGTAAAATTAAAGGAGTGAAAAGGTGAGAAAAAAACACACCACTAGAATTACTCCAAACACCACAAATATGCCAAAGATGAAGTATTAAATAAATTATGTATGTAAATTATGTAATAATTTATATAAATTGCGTCAACCAATTTCAAAATCTGCCATTTTTAACAAGAGCCCAATTGAACTTCGTGTACGTAATACTGCCTCGTGACCATTTTCTACTTCTGAGTTGAGCTGTACAATAAGTACTATTCTTCCCTACGTGCATGAATGGATGAAGCCTGCTCGGATGAGAGGCTGAACATCTCGACACAAACACAACAGTCCAGTTGCAATCAATTCAATGTCCCGAGAATCCAATAAATTGGTTGAATGAGAATATTCAAAGGCTTGATACACTTTATTACACAATAAAATGAGTAAGAAACTGAACAAAGCTCCTTCTGTCTTGGGAACACTTTTTGTACAGCAAAAGCAGTAGAACACCTTGCCGTTATTTTAACGTCAACACTTGCAAGGTTCCAGTCATCACGTGTAAGTGTGTGCAACTGTTAAAAGATAATACAATGAAGGTCAAAGCCAAGATAAACCCGTTGAGCTCATGGAACAGAGACAACGCTTTTTTTTCCCGGCAAATACAGCATGAGGCCAAGAGCTTCGACAAAAAATGTTGGGTTCAAAATTTTGCAATGTTGGTCAGTACTCCAGTACCTTTGTTTTATGACTTATTAAATTCTAAGGAGCTGTCAGTCGGAAATGTTATTGCATTGGTAAGCAAACATCACGGCGGTGTGTTTGCTGTCAGTGTAAAAAAAAAAAAATTGAAAATGCAAAAGCTACAGTGTTTGTCTGAGGTCGTGTGCTTAAATAATGGCCTGTTGTACATATTAAGGCAAAAAAAAAGACGAATACAAAAACTCTGCACGGATATTGGATACTAATTACACGTAGGCTAAAGATCGAAAAAAAAAATTACGGCTGTACTGCTTTAATGTAAATGCTTGGTAAAATAAAAAAATAGATCATATGAGAGCAAACAATGCTGAGGTCATGAGCGAAGGTCCTCCTCTGAGTCTGATCGAGAAGTTAACTTCCAGAAGATTCACTTATTCTAACTGAATGTCTTTTTGTCGGTCCCAAATACAAAGTCCCAAATTTTAAAACGGTGCAGGGGTGTCCAAACCTTTTCCTCTGATCATTGCAGGACAAAAAAATGCATTCACAAGAAAACAACTGCTGATTAGTTCAAGACTCATTCTACTGTCTAAACTGCTTTTCACGTGAACATTGTTGAATTTGTGCAATTTAAGCTTTTAAGGGTAAGTGATGCATAGTGGTCCCTAAAAAAGGCCATTTTCCCTACACAGAAAGATCAATTTCTCCACAATGCTTCATCCAATTTTCTAAATTCTTGCTACATTGTACTCAGGTTGAACTGGTCTTACCGACTAGCATTTTTTAAATCCTGTAGTGATGGTAGTAATTTGTCTCAACCACCCGTTTTTCTTGTTGCGCCGCCACCCTTTTTATTGTGTTTAGTACCTGCTGCAGGCCTCATAAAATGGACGGCAGATGGCACCCCCCTCAGCTATAGTTTGGACAGCCCTGCCCCTTTTGTTTTTGTCCTAAACATCTTGAAAGTCGGAGAAAGCAAATCCAGATTGTGTAAGATGATGATGGACAATAGCCTGCAGGCTTGCTAAAACTTCCCAAATGTACATAGAGTATGTACAATACTTAAAACGGCACAAAACCGGGCGTTATGGTAGTTTCCGTCAGTGCTGCGTCCCTGTACAACAACACATACTTGAGTTTGTGTTTGCTAGTGAGGAAGACCACAACGGTCCTTTTACTGTTTGGTCTGTTTCAGCTTCTCAATGTGATGGCAGAGTTTGAGCGCAGGGCCCAGTTTCAGTCCCATGTACTTCATAATGACGTCACTGCGCAGCAGCATCAAGGCCTTGCCGTCAATCTCCTGCAGGGACAGCAAAGCGTATGTTAGCGGGCAGCTAGATGACTTGCGCATCGTCTCAGGATCCAAACTACCATGACTGAATAGGTGCTGCTGGCTATACATTCCAGATGGGTTGCATTTTCTTTGTATATAGACTATACAATAGAGTGAAAAAAAATGATTAAGGCAAATAAGTTTAAACATTCATAAATATCCAGTGGTCAAATAAATACATTTAAAATGTAAAAGCCTGACAGTAATGTATTAGTGTGATGCTAGCAGAATTTATACCGTTATTTGCTAACTCAGTTTGGGTGTTATGACAACTCCCACATAACAGAATCTACTTTAGCCTAAAAAGAAAAATCCCTATCAGATTGATTGGCTCAAACAAGACGTAGTTGATCTAACTAAAGTACTCACATGCTTTCTAAAAAGCTCCACATGTGGACCAAGAGTGTGTGGGTCAGCCTCCTGGACAAATCGGATCACCTCATCAACTGACCAAGAAGATGCATCGTTCCCTGAACTTTCCTTGTCTTGCGTGGCGTGGTCTGGGCCTGTTGTTGAACTAGCTGCTGAAGAAAAAAAAAAAGACAATCATCATGCTTACAATTACAAAGTTTTCCTTAGTAAATCCAGGTTAAGGTTTTAATTCTATGTAATAAAATAATTAAATAAAATTGGGGCAAAAAAAACGTAAAGAACCAGGTAAAATATATGGTAATAAAAGGCAGGAGGTACTAAAAATTTGACATGTATATGTGATCCTACCTTCCACGCGTCTGTGTGTGGGCACTTGTCCGAGTTCACTTGGGTTGGAGCTGACTCTTCGCAGAGGTGGAGGCGTGTGTGAGTGATTGGCGTAATACGGCCGTTCCCTCTTTGTCGCCCGATAGTCTGCCGCTATCTGAGGGGCTCGTGCGTTGGGAACGGAATCTTTTGCAGAATCGTTGTTCGATGCGTTGTTTTCCGTGTGAGGCAGTGGTTCTGAAAGTATAAATGGACACTATGTGAGCTGATTCATTATATTAGCGAACATTTAATTGTTTTTTTTTTTTTAATGAATTTCAATTCCAACAAAATCGAAACACAATATATAAACAATGAATCCCACTAGACTGCATACTTTTAAGCAGACACATAAATACAAGTCTGAATTTAAAGTTGTGCATATTCAGTGTTGTGTGGCAACATGCCAGGCATCACTGACGCCCACTGGATGTACAGTGGATGCAGTGTAATTATAAGCAAGAAGAGGCAGAGAAGGTGCATCCTAAGATGCAGGATGCAGTCGAATTAAAAGCAAGAAGAGGCAGAGAAGGGCCAGCCTAAGACGCAGGAACCAGCTCGAAGCAAACGAACTTTGACTCTCATTTGGAGAAGTTGGAGTCATCTTTTAATATCCTGAAAATGATGATTGTCATTGTGTTTTAATAATTGTATAAAGGTTTGGTCACTCTACATTATGGATTTGTATGCATCACGGTTGCATCTGATTAAATTCACAATTGACAATCGCATCACAACTGACAAACTCACAATAAATATGCCATAATGGAGATTTAAAGATTTGTTTGGGCAATTGTGGTATGGTTGCCAGATGTCTAAACCTATTACAGTGAGCCACACAATATGGACTTTTTTGGCTCTCCCAACCTACATAAAGTGTGTGAATTGCCAAATAAATACAAAAAAAATAAAATTACCAAACATACTACTGAAAAATGAAAATATAAATCATTGTATTGTTGTTAACAAGCTGCTTGGGGTTGTGATTATGATGTGTCATTTTAAAAAGTGCATATCTACATATGGGGACTAAGGTGCAAAAAAATATATATATATCTACCCATTACTCTACTTTAGCTTTGATTGTGAGTGCTTGCTTTTAACACTCCTTGTTTTTAACTTTGGCTTTTTCCATTTTTAGGGGGTCGGTGTCAAGATTGTGTACAAGTTACATTTTGCAATATTTGTGTATCTTTCCACGCACAAACCTGACTTTGTTCTGTCAAAGAAGCGTGTGTTTTTACTGAAGGGGCTGAAAGGCTGTGAGCTGAACAGGCTGACACTCTCCAGATGCTGACACATGTTCTCCAAGAACCTTAGCACAGTAGACGCACTGGAGACGGAGGGAAGCTTGACATAGCGGATACCATGCTCGGAGCGCACTGTAAGACACAACATACTGTATTAGTCTGTGCGTTGCGTAGGCTCACACCTGCTCACACACAGGCTGAATGCATCCACAGTTAAAGGAAAACAGCAGATGGTTTGGGGTTAAGCGCCCTCCTTTTATCAGCACAAACCCACAACCCTCGATCTGCACAACACCCTCCCACCCAAGCCAAGCTCACACAAATTAATGTCCCCCAGCCCCTCCCCATTAGCCCACACCCTTCCCAATTCCACCCCCCTCAAGGGAGACTCAATCCCAGCATCCAAAACAGGTTAGCTGCACATGTCACTTCTGATTACAGTCCCAGCACTCACGTCAGATGTGGCCACAGGCATTATCTTTTATTTCCCCGCAGTATCTCAGCAATTTCTTCCCAAAATGCACAAGCACAGTCAATAACATTCATTCTGAATGACTTCCAATTTGATCTGGCTGATTGCCTCTATGGACTTCTAGAGAATGCGTAATTATTGACAATCTCCACCAAGGTTGAAATGTGAAAAATTAGTTGGTTGCAATTATCGGCTCATGAGTTTGTATTTGTGCGAGCAGGATTATGTGACCTTTTTAGTAAACATGAGCTAAAATTGACTAAGACCTACAACATTTTACTGTACATTCATCATGCAACTAACCATTATTTTAAATATTAGATCCATGAATCAATTATTCAATAATTTTGTTTATTTAGCGATGAATCGGATAAACAACCTTTGATTCCCATCCCTTTGTTCGGAAAAAAAAGGACTATTTCAAATTGAGGGTGCAGAAAACGTACAAAGATAAATCAATTAAACCTCATTTACTGGTTGCATGTAAGAAATTTGACAAAGATGTTGATCATTGCTTTCCAAAGTAATTGCTCATGTTTTATGTTGAGTCAACACAAGGATATAACCAGTCTGCTTTCATGGATTATTTCAGAAATTGGAGAATATTCAATGCTGAGAAAATGAATTTATGATTTGGACCATATTAAATAAAAAAAATATCAGAATTATTGAGTGATTATTAAAAAATATTTTCTAGTTAGTTAGTTAATTGATAATACTAATGTATTGACAATGAATATGTTTACATTTATTTAAAGTCTGTTGGATGGGCAAAACTAATAAAAATGTAAATGTCTATATTACAGATTTTCACCTATTGCGGGTGAGTCTAGAGCGAGCCCATTTCCGCCGCTGAACAGGGATTGACAATGTATACTCAGTCACCACGATATTGCTGCTCAAGTAAGATATGCATGCTGAAGAAAATTCTTCGCCTCTATCGCACAGATTTAGTCAAGTGCCAAACTGCAGGCAGACTATAAGCAGCATCAAAAGAGCATATTATATTGTTAAACTCAGACTTTCCAAATCAAAGTAATGTGATGTTCACAGAGGAATGCTGGCATCAGATTACCAAGATCAATTTGAGACCCTCAAGAAGAACAAAGAAACACTTTTAAAAATGAGCAATTTCAATTCATAACTCAAATGTAAGGCAACACAGCTGCGGCAACCCATTCCCAACTGAAAAGTAGCCAAAAAAGAAATTTTTTTTTCCCCCTAAAGAGTTCTTTTCTTGTGTGAGCATTTACGACTACAGACCTCGAATGACCTCTCCTCCTGTGTGGGACTGGCTCTGTAGAAACGACAGCAGCACGGAGGGCTGGTACGTACAGTCCACACAGGCCTGGACGGCCTGCTGTAGCACTGCGTTGACTGGAGCTGGCCCAAAGTGGTCTGGGAGCTGCTGCACCAGTTTACGGTCAAGATGAGGGCCGTAGTCGCCATGTTTGTTCACATAAACGCACACTAAATAAACACAACCGGAAAAAAAACATTCAATGGTTTTCAATCCATTTTCTAGCACTGGTCACTGTAGTCAGTACATTCCAGCTCATCTTGTACTTTATGGACTTCGACACTTACCCGTGCAGACTACATTTGAGTTGTTGTTATGGTGGTTGTCTACTGAAACATGGCTAGTGCTCAATCGGGTTTCTGGAGGAGACACTGGAATTGATGATGAGCCCAGTGACTGTACCATCCGAGGCTTCCTCTAAAAAAATAAATAAAAAAAGAACTCTACGTTGATAGGTAATGATTTATTCAAAGCGTATTTTAACTGTCCGACAACCACTACTTGCACAAGCCACAACTTGTATCACAAAGATCTTTTTTCTAATGTATTCTTAAGATGTAAACGCATTCATTACCCCTATTCTTGCAAACCATTCATCTCTGAACTGTTTGTTCTTTGCAGTCAATGTACATTTTGGTGTTTTCTTTTGTTGTATGTGACATGTTGCTGCTGTTTTAAGATGTATAAATAATTTTTGACAGCCTCCCATGGCTAGCGGACTTTTATTATATGGTTTAGTTGAACATTTTGGTGTCAAAACATACAATGCTTAACTGTTTTTATGTGTTAGCTTTACGTCAACTTGAACTCAGAGTAACAAATAAACAATTTGAAGCCAGCACCATTGGCTCCTATAACAGTGCAAGTAAGAAGTTTCTTTTTCTTTCTTCAAATGTATGATAGTCTTCTACTTCTGGATAGTGAGAAGGTGACAACAGGTGTTGTATCAGACTTAAGTTTAAATATTAAATGTAACATTTTATACGGTAATTTTATCAGATTTTATCAGATTTAAGTTTAAATATTAAATGTAAAATTTTATACGGTAATTTTATCGGTTGCTGTTGGCTACATAGCACTCAAATGGAATACTGAGGGTTTTTTGTTTTGTTTATTTAAGTCTGTGACCAGTGTTGCGCATTTGAACAAAGGAACAACTGTGGAAAAACTAGGTTCAAAACCATCTTTCTCTACTTATCAACACATGGTAGTATCTTACCTTGCTCCCAGGCTTGGGCCCTCTCTTCCTGTGTGGTCTGGGGGCCAACTGAGTGGACCTGACAGGGTTCTGTGACGCCCCATTGACCGCCGCAGCTGCTGCCGCCTCAGCCGCTGCTTTCAACAAAGCAATAGTCTGCGACTTGGGACGGCGGCCTCGGACACCCTTGCGAACGGGCAGGGGCGGCAAAGGGTTGGGCAGTCGATATGAAGTCTGCATCATGGACGAGGAGTTGGAAGTGGAGCGGCGTGTTGTGAGGGAGGTTGAGGAAGACGAAACAGGGGCGAGAAGAGCACCTGGAAGGGTGACTGGAAGAGAAATAGAATAAATGGAACGTTATACACTACTGTTCTCTTACTTGACAAACTGGAAATGTAAATATGACCGCATACATGAATTATACAAATTGCATGCTACAAATCTCACTAAATGAAAGAGAGGCTTTCATTCTGGGATTCTGCAGTGTGTCAGGCAGGGCCAAGCTCACTATTTCTGTTGTACTTCATCTCAAATCTGCATGATCAATCCTTTAACTGCCTCTCAACCCATCAGTACAGCATATAAAGAAATCATTCGTCCGTCCATCCATTTATCCGAACAAAGAATTTGTTTTGAGGACCATCGCTACCCAACAGTTTAGTCCATAATACATATTTTTAAATGCAACTCAACTCAATTTTATAGTGCTTCCACAATAGCTGGTTAAAGAATTATCTAATATTCCTAACATGTTTTGTTATTGTTTGAATTTAAATGGAGCCACACCATCATACACGAGATGAAGATAGTTGAAAATTAAAAGGAGCCAAAAAAAAAAAAAAACTAGCACCACCACCAATCAATCTTTATTTTTCTGAGCATCATATAATCACGCAACCATCTAATTAAAGGTAGAGTGAAAAGAAAAGAAAATGAGAGTATACCTATTTGCTTGCAAACATATTGTTCAGGCTGTGCAGGGGCCAGTTAGTGAATGTGAACGCTCTCGAGGGGTCAAGGCTTTCATTTAAACCTCCCGGAGAGGTGTTATGAAGGGACTAAAAGCTGCTTAATTGAGAGAGAAGTAGGAATGGGTGTGGAATCACGCAGTGTTTTGTTCCGGTTGTGTCAGGGGCGCCTCAATTGCACACCAGGAGCGCTCACATGTGCAAGCAGAGGAAAAAGCATGGTGGCATGCTTACTCACAGCAGACTCAAAAACAGCCACTCCTGCAATGTCAGACCTTTACGCATTTTAATATTTCTTATGATATTCCAACCCAAGCAGCTATCTTTAACTGCAGATTTTTGGTATGGTGTGTGATCATTTAAGGCTGCAATATTTTTAGAATTGATTTGTGTGTGATAATTACGATAATATTATCAAATACTTTTAGAATTGATTATTTTACCATCCCTCCCACATTGCAAAGCTTCCAGCCAGAAATTTTGATTCATCTTTCTGTGCAATTCACATCACTCAAAAATGTGCCTTTATTAGAAAAGGGATGTTGAAAAAATGAATTATATAAAATAACAATCACAAGATGGGGTGAATAAATTTTGACGATATTTCAAAATTGCTCAAAAATAATCCTGAGCAGAAATATTCAACTACAATTTTTGCAGGCATCACACATCCCGTTCAACATATGGCCCTGATCATGACTATATCATTCCAACTCGACCCGCTGACCTGTGTAACACTGCCTGAGGAAACAGCGTGCGTGTGTGTGTGTGTTTGTGCATACATATCAGAATGAGGTCGTCGAGTGTGTGTCTGCTGTCTGGAGGGTGGGGGAGGGGCCCAAAAGAGTTCCTCCTCATCTAATTACACAACCGCTTTCACAAAGTGAGCTTCCTCCAATCATGAGTTGATTCAATCACATACAAATACACACACGGAACACGCGTGTTGTGAGCATGATAAAGGAGCTGAGAAAGTTCCCTTTCATGGATGCGTCTGTCCTGACTGACACGCATGTTAAAAACACTCACCATTGGTAATGAGAGTGTTTAACAATAGAATAGGGAGGCTCAATCCGGTGTTAACTGCTTCCTGATGCTCTACTCATAAACACACATGATCAAAAACAAATGGAGCTCCAAATGTACACCCAATAAAATCAGCTCACACTGTGGACATTTGCAGTTGAGGGGAAGCAAAGCACTCAAATCCCAAGTCTGGATGCTTCCAAGTTGTATTTGGTTGCATGCAGATAAAAGTCTTAAAACAATCAAAGCCACACAAAACAGCTCCAATTCAAACAAGAAAGCAGCACTTCCTGAATGTGATTATTGATTCATATTGCCTCATCTCAAATCAAGCAACACTCACTGAGTGCTTTAACTAGTCGTAAACGCTGAATAAATGTTTTGCTACTACAAACACCAAAGCATTAGTTCTCATAAACACATCACAGATACAGAAGAGAAAAAGAGAGAGAGATTAGCACCACAAAGTTTCTGCGATTGTGCATACAAACATGCTCACCAGGAAATGTCTTCCAAAAAGCAGAAACTCAGTGCTTCAGCTGCGGCTTCCCGAATACTGATAGTAGCAGCCGTGGTATTAGTGGTAATGACTGACAGTCGCTTCCTGTTCCTTTCTTTGAAACAACACTCAGTTTACAGATTTTCTCTCTCACCCGCTTCCAGTCCAAACTTTCTTGACTGTGCTCTCATCCTCTGCACTGCCTTCAAGTACGCTAATCTCACTGCCTTCGCACTTCTCTTGTCTGTTTTGCGTCTATAACAAAGCCCACTCTACTGCCGCTGGTTGAAGCTGCTGTGAAGCTTCCCTCCCAATGAATGAGAAGGGGGGTGCATAGGGGCGAGGGAGGGGTTAGGAGCAAGAGGAGTCGGTGGGTGTGGTGAAAGGCATTATGGGGGGGTTGAATCCTTTATTCGTGTTATCTGTAGGCCATATCGACAGTCTGCATCAGTCACCTGCCTCCCGGCGAGTTTCTGGGGGAGGGGGTCAGTGTCAGGGGAAAAGGGGTTAACGCCGGGGCTCCTGGGAGCAAAAAGGGTTGGGAGAAGGGTAGATAGAGGGGTGGCGTGTCAGCTCGGGAGGGTGGGGAAAAGGTTGGATGAGAAGCATCTTGACTGAAACTCATTGTGGGAGCTGCATGTTTTTACTCACACGCATGCATACTGGCGGCCCAGACAGGGGTCCCCCCGGCCGGGCTGTAACCTGAGCCTTTTCAGACATTTGCCGATGAGAAAGATGGCTAGGCCAATCGTCAGGAAATAGTGGCATGCTCAGATATCAGTCTCTTTGCAGAACAATGAAGAGCTTAGCAGTGGCAGGAAGCGTGACAAAAGTCTCTGATATCTTCATCTGTTCTAGTGACCAACACTTGAGTGGGCACCATTCTTGGGGGTTTATTTTATTCACTCTTACCAGGACAATTGTGACTTTTTGGTGTAAATCTTCCAAAGGTAGTACAAACTATTACTACTACTTATGCTGTTGACCAATAACCACAAAATACTATTTTCCAACTTTTTTTTTGTACAGCATTTCGCGCCCTAAGTCAGCTGGGATAGGCTGCAAGTCATCTATGACCATGAAGGGGATAAGCAGCACAGATAATGGATAGATGAATGAATGGTGCAAGCAGATGACTGACAAAGGCGTCATGCATAATTTGTGAGCCATGCTTCGTATTCAAGCACATACAATTTGATATTGTATGCTCCAAACACAAATGTTCCTACAACAAATACACGTCCATGCTTTGAATACAAAATGCAAAACGGCTGACCCAATTTAAAAAATCCAACAAGCAAAAAAGGGATCCCGCCCAAGGTTGCGAGGCAAAAGCAGTTATTT
The DNA here is from genome assembly GCF_059516105.1 of Syngnathus floridae. Taxonomy (NCBI): domain Eukaryota; kingdom Metazoa; phylum Chordata; class Actinopteri; order Syngnathiformes; family Syngnathidae; genus Syngnathus; species Syngnathus floridae. The sequence goes on from NC_142415.1 coordinate 10,331,731, forward strand.
TCAAAATTATTCCTATAAAACATGTCATTAGTGGCTTCTGACAAAAAAAAACCAGACAGCACAGAACAAAGAGAATACAATAATGAAGCTATTTTAAAAGTATGTAAAGCTGATCAAAACCTCATTAACTGTTCACCCAAGCCCCCAAATGTATTCAGATATCTGCATACAAACATAGCACCTGTCTCACTGTATATTATCCCCTTTTTACAGCACACATATCAGACTCAAACACACATACACACACACGCACACACGCACACGGAGAGCAAATCGGTGTGAAATCCCCCACATGCAGCAGCCTAGTGATCTCTCACCAAGAGTACATTTGGAGACGTAAGGTTGTCCCATCAAGTAGGTCATGTGCAACCTCAAGGATTAATGGAGTCTAGTATGCAACTAGATCTAGTGCAGACACCAACATCTGCATGAGTATTGTATAAAAAGCCTGAATGAAGATAGGCAGAAGTCAGTGGTCGCACAATGAACACGGTGCCCATGGTTCATATTTACAGAATTAAAGGTGGAGTACACAGCTCATCCCATAAAGATTGCGACAGATTTCTCTTAAAATTATAAGATTGTCCTTTTCCTTATAATTAATTGAGAAATGACGTTTTTTTTTGCCAATACAAAATATTAATATCCATAGTTGTTGTAGCTAGACCATACCTGCCTCCGAAATATGATTAAAAATTCAGCTTCAGAAAGCCAGTCACACTGCAGTTATTTGTCAAAGTGATTTCCGCACATGGCGTATAAATGTCTACCAAAGAGCAGCTACAGTCTAAGCATTAAGCTTTATCATTCGTCAAAATGACATGCTGACATACTCATGTATGTCTACAGAGCAGACGTATCTACTATATAATTATGCCAATTAAAATGAACAACTATAAATAAATAATTAATAATTGGGTGTTAGCAAGCAAAATCTAATCCGTCGGACTTTTTTTTTTTTAATCCGTCTGACTCTGAGCGGCGTGGAATACGTGCGATGACATAACGCTACAGCAAGTCCGATCGGAAAAAGTACATAAAATTACACCTATTATAAAAGAGTCTATTGTTCTCGTTTACATTTTCCATTTGCTCCTTCAATTCAATGTGAGCCTTTGTCTCCATGTAGTAAAAATAATTATAAATAACTAAACTCTGAATTGGACACTGTATAATTGACGACTCTCATTGCAAGTTAACTTTACCAGCGACAGAATGTTTGCAAATTTTGCATGTCTCTCACTGCATATTTTTGCAATTCTTCAAACATATATTCATCACAAATTGACTGGTTAATTTAGTGTATTACCTGTTCATGTATGTATATTTAGGAAATGTTTTTTTTTTTTTTTACTAAACATATTTGAGTTATAAAATGATTGCTATTTTTACAGGTATCACTTACATGGATGAAGTTCATTGTGCATAGAGAATTGTTTCTTATTTCTCTATCATACAGCCATTCTTAGGAAACAAAAGTATCCTCAAAGAAATAATTACATTTGATAATACTTTCATATTGCTCCAATATTTAGTGGCTTTTTATTCTTATCTTAAAAATAGTACCGGTATTTTAAATACGTTTTGTGTTCGTATTGTATTGTACCACAATTGTATTCGTATTGTGGTAGCTACTGGAAAATTAATTTCCCTTTAGGATGAATAAAGTAATTTATCTATGGCAGAAGCGTCTAAAGCCGGTCCTTGAGGTTCACTGTCCTACATGTTTTAAATGTCTCCCTCCTCCAACACCCCTGTTTATCTGAATCAGATTTATTATCAGGTTTCTTCAGCGCTTGTTGAAGAACTGATCATTTGAGTCAAGCGTGTTTGGAGTGGAAGCAACTAAAACATGCATGATAGTGGCCCTTGAGGCTGGACATCCCTGATCTATGGTATCCATCCACCCATTCATTGGGCCTTGCTTTGTGCACTCGGGCCGATGTTTATGTGCATGTGCGGGTTTTCACATGCTCTTCTACTGTGACACTGGGTAGCCTCATTCTTTTGTAATGTGTGTTGAATTAGTGTTTACCATTCCTCGGGTGCCAAGATAACTTCTTCTGGATGAGTTGTGTCTGAACAGCCAGATTACTGCACAAGGACATGCTAATATCAGGAGAACTCACAAACACTGGGCTGTCCGAGAGTTACCTGGACTATACTGTACATTGTTATTGAGTTAGTTAGTTTGTTATAAGTGAACTTTTCTTGGGACAGCTCATTTTTCATTTGTTTATATGGAGTGAAACTCAGTCACAAGTAGCTTTCGGCTCTGGCAATACAAAACAAAAAAAAAAAATAGTGCGCCTAGATTGTGAAACATCATTAATACTGGATTAATGCAATACACCCAAATGAATGATCCACGGGTTAAGTGGTGCATGAGTGCGCCTGTTGAATAACAAAGCCAGATTAGTAAACGTGATCTCAGGTCTTTTGGGTACTTTTCAGGCCATTCTATTCTCCAGTGAATTCAACAAGTTCTGTCCGGCTTGATATGTGGCAAAAGGGACAAAAGTCCTAATCATGGCTCTAGTATCACAATTCATGATGGTGCTGATTGTCATCTGACTCCACACATTGGTTAAACTAAAATGTGACGCCTTCCGATGGAAGGTTTTGCTTGCATCGCCCTCTAGCGGTAAAATGTGGTAATATCACTACTCCTTGCAAGAGAAACAGATGTTTTCTGCTGTAACAGTGTTGTTACCAGCAGAGATGTCATGAAAATGTTTCAAATGTATATTCAAAAGCGCCATTCACATAAAAAACATTGTACAAGCAGAGAGCAGCGGTTGTTTAAAAGGTATATAATAATATTGTAACAGCTGTGATGATTTCTGTTTGCCCGTCTATGTCACCAGCAAACTTTCTTTTGGATTATATTATATTGTTTAACTGAACATTTTTGTGTTTGACTGTACAATATTTAATTCACTGACCCTTTCATGCTGAACCTCCACAAAGACTAACTTGAGGCAAACATGCTTTGCCACTTAATTAAAGAACTGTGAGAGCAAGTCTTTTTTTTTTTTGGTATTGTTGTTTCCTCAAGGTGATGCTGTTTGATCTCTCCTATGCCTTGACAGTAAGTGAGTGAAAACGAAATGCCAAGGAATACTATAAATTGTACAGAAGGGCTAAAAATACATACATTATATATGGGCTTTCACTATTGTGGATTCTCATCTATTATTGAAACATAAAGCCCACAGGTACAGGGGTTCACAAGAAACATTTAGTTGGTTTTCTCAGAATTCTGCAATGCCTTTGTTGTTGATTTTTTTGGGGGCAGTCAATTTGTATGCAGTACAGTCGCCACTGTTGCAAAAATCTTCCTAAATGTCAAAATAATGCCAAATTAAAATGCAAGCGATACTCACAGAAGTTTCCAGGCGGCTGTAAACTGTGTTTGGTCAGCACACACCAGCCAACAGGGAAGATGTCTCTGGAGTCGAAGGGGCACCAGTAGTCAAAGGCACCTCGCCAGCCATCAAACATGACGAAGATCTCTTGACCTTTGACCTCACCCACGGTGGCCGGACAAATTAGGTAAGGGTTCTTCCTGTCCACGGCTTCCAGCTTCATACCAGGCTTGAAGTAGTTTTTAATGGGGCTAACAGGTTCCTAGACACAAAGGTATTTTGTAAAAAAAAATCCATTACATTTGTATAAACATATATGTGTGTCAGGCTTAGTATGAAATTATATGCATAGTTGAATTGTGTGATACTTTGAAAACAAACCTTCTTAAAAGCAGAGCCTGGTGCCATCTCTGCTCCACTCAGCGTTCGGAGGAGAAACATAGGCCACGAGGAGGCGTTCATTCGAAATCCTGAACACAAAGTCCAACCAATATTTAATTACATTTTTGTCTTGTAGATGCTAATGAGGACAAGTAGTGAAGTAGGATGGAAGGACGGATGGATGGAAATATGGTGATTTGCAACAAGATAAATAGCTGCCTTGGCTGTGAGATACAGTAATTTACAACCATTATGCTAATTAATGTTGGACTAGATTTAAATAGAACTCAACGATCAGTTCATCACGTGCACTATATGAACTAATAATACTGCTAATAATTATGACACAAGCTTTTACACCTATAGAATGGAGCCAGTGAATTTCCCTTGTGGATGAATAAAAACAGTCTCTCCAGCCATCCATCTAAAGATAAAAGTTTGAGTCTTTCCTTTGCAGGCTACAACAGCTTTCACTTTTTAGTTCACCCAAAAGATGTTTGTGGGTATGAGCAAGGCTCTCTGGTTTCTTAACACCAAACCCATTCAAGCTTTCCGGACCTTGCATTGTGTATTGGGACAAAGTTGAAATAGACTCTCCAAACAGACTCATGTTGAAAGTAGAAAGTCCTAAAATCTCTTGGGAAAATGAAGACTGTAGCACACTGCATATAGAGTAAATAAAGTAAAGCAGAGGATTTGACTTGGCAGGAAAACACTGGCGATAGCAATAACATTAACAATGGATTTGCTCCATGAGCGCATCCAATTAAGAAGGCCTCGAAAAGAGATGGAGTGAAATGGAGTCATTACTTTTATACTTCTCAATGGGTGTGTGGATGCAAATATGAGAGGCGCCATCATAAACCAAGGATGGTGATTGGTGGATTAAGGTGGAAGGGTGCAATCTAGATGCAGTCCATTTACTAATTAACATTTTATTATTTCTGACACTTCATTGTGGAATATGCCGCCGCTTCAGTCGAGCTCATAACTGTGTGCATCCATTAGGAAGCCTTCATACGGTGTCTGTGCATGTCTCACCCAGCGGGGGCTGCAGCATGTCCCCGTTCCTCTCACAGGTGCCTATGGGTTGGATGTCAGATGAGTCCACCAGTCTCCAGAAGTCGTTGGTGTTGTCGCTGCCATCCAAACGCAGGCGTAATCGAGTACCCATCATGCCCATCACCGTGGCGATGCACACCGAGTTGGAATTGCGCGGGTCACGAGCCTCGAGCTTCATACCGGCCTTAAAGTCATTGGAGGGGGGGATCCTGGACTGCACACGCATAAAGAGAGGGAGCATTTACCCTCCACTTTGTTTTTGAACTTTTACACTTTTTGGTCCAATTTTAAAATAAAGACAAAAAGAAATAAGTTGTAAATCGGAATAGCTGGCGTTTAAGTATCATATCGATGTAAAAAGTAGTGTTTCAAAAGTTTAAATGTGTTTAAAGAGTAAGAGAGTAAAATTTCAACATTGTTTTTTATGGGGTCTGTTTTCACCAGTTGGTCACAGCGCTGAAATGGGGCTCATTGTGCTTCCTATTTCGTAATGATCAGCTACCTGTTTGAAGCAGTTAGGTGAGGCTGCAATGGAGGAGGTCTCTCTTAGGTAGTCTTCCCAACTAAATGGCTCTAGCAAAAGAAACAAACAAATGACACCGCCCACAGTGTTGAAAAGACCGCACTGTGTTGTTGGCTACATAAATTGCATTTACATTAAGAACATACATAAGATACATATATGTACCTATGTATGGCAGCACAATCAATACAAATAAAAATCATCAATTCATCAGTATCAGGCACTTTTTTTTTTTTACCTACGTTTGGTTTCCTCGGGAGGAAGCAGATTTCTGAATGGGGCAAGGGACAGAAATGGACTCCCACTGTTTCTCACTTTCTAACAGTAACTGATGACAAAATGAAGTGGGACACTTACCATTAGATTTATCGAGCGCAGAGCCCGCGCCGATGCTCGGCCTCTCCTTCTTCTCCTCTTTCTGATCTGGAATCAAATGATGGATTAGAAATGGTAGCCTTGCCAGACACTTTACCAGCTACTCCTGAAAACTCAACTGAGATCCATTTACTCTTTGCTCTATCAAAAATTCATCTTTTACAAATATTGGTGACAATAGAAGATAGAGAAGACCAACCTTTGTGTGGCGTTCGGCCCATGACAACCAAGATGTTATCCCGCAGCAGCAGAGGAAGTCAAAGAGGCTCTTAACTAAAAGCACAAACCACATAACCAATCATTTACACGCACATAGCACAAGAAAAAGCAGTGTACTCAGACTAAAACAATAACTTGCTCACTTGGAGTGGTTACTGTAAATTATTTAAAAAACATTATGTATTTTTGTCCACCCATTTCTAATTGTTTAGATCAGTCAACAAGCCGAAAAACACATTTTAAACGTAGGAATTTAAACCTAAATAATGAATTTCTGTATTGATGAATGAAAAAAAAAAGGTATTTGAATAATTTGGATAAAATTCCAGATTGTTCGCCACCTTCATAGAGCCTGTCAAAGTAAATCAAGAGCAGCAAACCGACAATGGAAAAAAAGGTAAAAACTCGTTTGTTATTTTTTTGCTTGTCCTTGTGAGTAGTATCTTAATCATCAAGTTCATATACTAATCAGCAAGACGCAACGAGACATTTTTTGATTGCTGAATACATTGTTTCCGTCTTGTTTTCCAAAAACATTTAAAAATGACTTGTGAATTATGCCATTGCTTTTAAGATTCATTACGTTTGTTGAAACATACTTTGAGAGTGAACATCTTACAGAATAATTCAGATAAGGATTGACCATAGTCCAGCTTGCAGATGTTAGAAGCAAAAATTCAAAAAGAAATCATCTAAGGCAAAAGGACATCTAAAAGCCAGCAAAACACCCAAATAATCCAGAATTGTCACCACAGTGCTGCAACCTCTGCTCAACCGCGCCTTCCTGCTAAGCTCTTGTGTCTTGCCAGAGAAAGCCATGGAGTGGGAAGGAGCCATTAAGATTCCAAGGTGCCATAAAAAGCCATTAAGACGTGTGGATATGGGACGTCTGCCGGCCTACATGAAAAGGATTCCTCATTCCTGCTCCGCCACTCGCTCAGCGACAGACGGCTTCAGTGTTTGCACGCTTGAGTCTGCACCACTCATAAGGGGTCATGCTTAAGAGCTCAGCAGACCAGGAAGCACTTCATTTTTACAACCTCCATTTCCACTCAAGCAGCTCTCGGTACGAGATTAGCGTTATGATGTTTTACACGCAGTAGATGACGGGGGAAAATTGGTGGTTTCATGAGCAGTTATAACTTTTGATTGACGGGGGTTGTCAAAAGTATTATTAACATGAGGAGCGTGTTATAAGAGCGACTCTTTGTAAGTGTTGAAATAATGACAGAATTTGAGAGAACAATGAGCGCCTTGGGAAACGATTTGCTACTCAAACCTACAAAAACAATGAGAAGTAGCTATTAAAATGGTCCATTTAGCACGTGCAATGCAATTGAATCAAACCGGGGACTAATTTTGTTCGAAGGTTTTCCGTCTTAGAATATGACATCTGGCAGATAAGTGTAATCCAGCACTGCCCACTGTTTGATTTAGGAACTTTTTATCATTTGTGTTCTTAATTATTTTTCACAGCATGAATGGCCTACTCTTGCTTCTTTTTTTATGTAATTTACCAGAAGTGCAAATAATTCCACTTGACACTCCACACCATATGTAAAACGGTGGCATAAAGAAACTACCTTTGTTTTAACCAGTTAACTCCCCCCAAAAATGGTAGCACTCGAGGATAATTAATAAATGAGTGAAAGTGCAGTCTTAAATATGTACCTGATATTGATTTAATTCAGTATTTTGACTGGACATACTGCTTACGGCATTAGACAATTGTCAGGTTGGTTTTTACAGTTTGAAAATGAGTTCATGAGGAGTGTTTATGTTATGAATCGTCATGGGAGGACTGTTTTAGAGGCGCAATTATTTTAAACCCTTTAAGGCTATCAGATTACATTGTTTGACATTGATCATTTGACATTGAGTGTGTTCATTCCTTCAGCATATTTGGAAATACATCGAGACTTGTAATAAATACCAACATATATTGCGTTTCGTTTGACTATTTATTTATGCATGATTTAAAGGAGAGTTAAAAATAAAAATAAATGTTTATTGTCATATTAATTCAAACTAAGGCAATTTTTGTTACAATTCATTCAGTTTTCAAAAAATATTTGTTTATAAACATTTATTTGGTCATGGTGCTTGGAAAACTAAGAATTTTCTTAAGTGGAACATGTACACAAGTTTTAATCGTGCTTTTGTTTTGATTACATTATATTATTTGTTTTTGGAACATTTAAAGAAAGAAAGAAAGAAAGAAAGAAAGAAAGAAAGAAAGAAAGAAAGAAAGAAAGAAAGAAAGAAAGAAAGCGATGAGTAAACGGTGTATGACGCATTTCCATTCTTCCCGATTTGGTGGGCGGGACTCTGCACATGATTCTCAAGGCTAACGGTTGCTAATATTGCATTATTTAACACCACAGAGCATTAAAATCCAGTCGCACTTGTTTACTAAACAGCGTGTGGGGGTGCAGCGAACACAAGAGTAAAGCGAAGCACTTCAACATAGAAGTGAAACAAGAATAAGAAGTCGCCTTCATCCAAGCAACATGCAGTACAGTGGAGGAAAAACACACTGCCAGCACATATCCTCCTGGCTGATAAACGGCGCAATTCTGGCTCAAACGACGGCCAAAGATGCGTCAAATAACAACTCGGGAGTCGGCGCAGGGGAGGAGAATTGAGAAAGAAGACGTACCGAGCGTTGAAAGCGCCTATTTTGATGGTAGAGCCCTCACTTTCTGTCAGATGCAGGCGGCCGCCATGTTCGTTGCAGCTCCGCGCATGTCCGTCGTCGCCGACACACACTTGCACGCACACACACGAGAGAGCGAGAAACCGCGGGAAGAAATCAGGCATTTCCCCGCTGCAAATGTAAATATGATTATGCAATAACTTTTAATAATAACCTACATGTGGCGTTAAAACGAAAACAAGAAGGTATGAATGTAGCTTCCGGGTTATTGACTGCACGAGGATGAATGTTACCTGCTGCATCTATCTCAGTGGATGGATGACATCATCGGTCCTTTGGTCGTACTGTACAGTCAATTAGAAACAGCGGAAAATCAGCCCATAATATATACCGTTTTAAAATGGATCATCTTTATAATACATAAAAACACGGATTGCCCCCACCGCCCCCAAAATTATTTTAAAATATTAAAACAAACATCCTCAAATAGGTGAAACCATGAGTGCCATATCATGAATATGCAGGGTCTGCTGTACTGAAAAACTGTGCATTCAAGTTAAAAATTTACCCCGAGTCCACGTGGCAATATCTTTTGTGCAATGATACCGGTTTTTAATGCTCTGCTGCAAAGGGAACAAAGGTCAACAGGCATTCAATGTTGATTCATGTCCTTGCCACTTTTGTTGAAATGGAATTACAAATAATTGTTTTATGGTATACAACGTCCCAACGTCCTTGGACTTTGAGTTTGTAGTATGAGTAATGTAATAAAAGTGACTATATAATGAGTTATATGCAGCTGTGTGTGTTTACCATATATCCAACCTGACAATATCCACTGTATGTATGCGCACATTTATTTTTTCCACTGAATAATGTTGATTGCACTTTTGAAAAGGTAAATGTTGTTTCAGCGTCTAAGGGTATCTTCCTCACACCCAGTGGGGAATTGATATTTGGTTTAATGTATATGAATGCTGAAAAGTATTTTTAAAAAATGATCTGAAGCGTTGTTTTGTTGTGAAAGAGTTTCTATGCTACTCCAGAATGTCATGGAGAAGATGTCCATGATTGTCCAAAATGGAGACAGGTTTGCTCAATGAACTCTGGTCTCACACTGACTCAAATATCTCCATCTTTGAATCCCAAGGTGTCACCAGCCTTTATTGATCCAGGAGTTGAATCCTCATTTCTATTTCTTACGAATGCATTTGTACTTAAGCACAGGGTGCGAGTACTTTTGCCACCTCAGCTTTTTTACATAAGCATCTCAGTACTTCTACTTTGAGCATTCTTTTTTTTACACAAGTATCTTTTCTTAAACCTAAGTACAGACTGTGAGTACTTTGCCCTGTCTGCCTTTATAATTAAATATATTTCTGAGTCTGTACTGCTTTTTAAACATTTGACCCAAATGAGCTAAAATCTAATTTTTTGTGTGTCTGAATGTGTGCTTTTACTAAAGTACAGTGTTACATACCTTTGCCCCTCTGTTTTTGCACTATTGAATATTTTAAACATTTGACCCAAGTGAGCTAAAATCTATTTTTTTTGTGTGTCTGAATGTGTGCTTTTACTAAAGTACAGTGTTACATACCTTTGCCCCTCTGTTTTTGCACTATTGGATATTTTATTCAATAGTCTGCTATTTTTAACTTTTATTGAAATCAAGGAGTTCGCTCAGTACTTGCATTTTGAGTCTTTTTTTGTTTGTTCTTTCTAAAAGACTTCATCAGTATATTTTTGCCACATTTGCTTTTGTATTCAAATGCATTTCAAACGCTGTACTTTTTTAAGAATACAAAGTAAAGGAGTTGAAGAACTTGTTATTTTACTATTTTGTAACATAAGTGCAGGAGCTGTCATTTTCAGTACACCATGTGAGCATAGTTGCCCCCTTTGAGAGTGGAAAAAAACATATACAAAAAATATCGTCTGAAGTTTAGTATGAACGAATTTGAAGTTTGTTTCTTACTTCCCACACTAAACAGTGGACACTTGCCTTTGAAAGAAATGGGGGCGTATTGCACAGGTCTTACCAGAAAGACCACATGCACGGTGGTTTTACTGCCTTCGTGCAGGGGGTGGGGATGCAGTGTAGGTGGAGGAGAGTGAGGAGAAGCTGCCGCATGATTTTCACATACGATGCCAAACGTGGTGCGTTCGCGGACTAATCCTTAAAATGATCGATTCCAATCCGAAGTTGTATGTCATCATCCCAGCTCATGATGTTGGATGCTGAAGGCGACGCAGCGAGCTTTCTATTGGCTTCCGGCGGCGTCGCTCATTGGATTGACAATTTTTTTTCCACGTACTTGCAGCTCTAAGCAGCTGATGATACCCAGGCAGTGAACGCGGAGCCTGGGAGCAAGTATCACATGCAACTTACGCCCCGTCGTCGGCGCTTTGTTGACCGAGGATTCGCTCTAACCTCCGTCCAGGGATTGAGTGAGTGATTTTTCATCATGTCACGACGCATAGGCCTGATTGGGCTTTTTTTTTCCTCCCCTCTGACTCCTCACTCTCTGTCAGACACATTGCTCTTCATTTTCCCATCTCATCCTCTCCTATGTGCATGACGCCTGCTTGAGCATCCCCACCTCACATCTGTAAGGTAAACACGTAAATTAAATAAATAACTTAGTCCCCCCAAAAAGCTCCTCTACGCGTCTTAATGATGGCTTTTAGAAGGCATTGAAATTGCTTATTCGTGCGTCTTGTTGGCGCAACATGGTCGTGAACATGCTCGCCATCTAATGTATGCACCGGTTGCTGTGGAGGCTGAGGGGAAGCGTGCACAGTGCTGGAATGGTGGCGCGCTCCGCAACGCAGTTAAACGGTGTAGCAATCTCAGTGCAACATCCCGTGCATCCTCACTTCATCACATTTATTATCTAACCACTGGAAAGCATGTTTGTTTTACATCTATACTAACACTATCAAAGTCATTCTTTATTTCTGGGCATGTCAGATGCAGAGAAAATGTGATCAGGGCGGTCAGGGGGATATGTTTCTCCACCTATAGAGCTGCTCGGGTTTTTTGGGGGATAGGTTTGCTTAATGGGCTCTATAATCAGTCCTCAGTGGCAGCAGCATATCCTTCGATGGCCTCAATCGCTTCTCCTGGAAGGATGTAGCTGAGTGGAGAGTGCACCGCATAGGAAGACGCCCACAGGCACATGAGCCATATCATCATTAAAAGTGTGTTTTGGGAGATAATGAACAAGTGTCAGCGACACAGTCATTGGTGGAAAGTAATAAATAGTAGTTAGTTACTTTAGGCTACTCGTACATTTTTGAAGGGCTATATCTATGTTTTGCTCTGGTGTTAATTTTTCTGACGACTTCTTGCTTTGACACCCTTGATTTGAAAACATCTGTACTGTCCTTCACCCTAAATAGGGCAGGGTTAAAAATTGGACTAACCCACTAACTTGGGTCAATTTTTGGGTACTTCATGAACAACACACAAGTTGTATCAAAATCATCAAAGTTAACTGCTTAGTCCAATTATTCTAAAATTGGGTTGTTTTACTTTATCGACTTTTTTCAATCTCCATTGATGGCTCGGCAATGCAAATAAATAAATAAATAAACAAATAAATAAATAAATAAATAAATAAATAAATAAATAAATAAATAAATAAATAAATAAATAAATAAATTAATTAATTAATGAATTAATAAATTAATAAACAAATGCAAAATGTCTACTGTACCATGCTTAATTTAAGAACTGTACAGGAGTGGTTTTTTGCACATTTGTCTGTACTTAAATATTGTGTGATTAGACAAGACATCAACAAGAGAAACCATGACATAACATGAAACAAAACCGCAATGTAACAAACAAAGTCAACAAAAACACTGCTCATGAAAGTAGAATAGATACCCATGTACAAAAAAAGACTGGTAAAGGAGGAAGTATAAAGTCCTTTAATTAAAACAGTGCAGACTGTGGAAACAAACAAAAGTAAAATGACTTTTTTTTTACTTTGATGAAAAAGATGTGGACTATAAGACCTCTATTAGAAAGAAAATATCAGACAAAAGTGGCGAAACAAAAATATTCAACTTTAGGTATTGTAATGATGGGATATGGTATCTGTGGCTCAGGAAATCTGCTGTACGGTCTTGCAATACTATGTATGGATAATTCGCTTGATGCTCTCCATGCACCCAAGTGCCTTTGAGCAAGATGCTGAGGGGCAGCTCGGTACAGCAGCTGGATGAATGAGTGAATGTTTCGAGCACCCTTGATGAAGAAAAGAGCTGCAAACTACTACAGCCATGCAAAGGGTGCTCATGTTCATTTAGCATCCTTTAGTAATCTTTCTAGCACAAAACTAAGCATGCAGCTCCGGCACATGGGTATTAGCAATGGCGAAGTCAACTCGAAAAAACATCTTTACAATAATGTGATCTGTGTGGCCCCACCAGTCTAAACACTGCTTGCTTGACCACGGAAAGGTCGTCCAAGACGTAGGCGCCTCGCTCCATGTTGTTGTTGTGTGGGTTCCCACATAACAGAGACACTTGATTTTGGAGCCTTACTTTTTATTCTTAGCAATTTTTTTCACATTTAAATTTAGCAGGCTTGTTAACAATACTTTTTCTCTGTGTTGTGTCAAATTTACAGACATTTTTTGTCTCTCTACTCCCACACCCTTTTAACACATTTCAACTTATTAAAACACACTTTATAACACATTCCTTTGCTCTTGTTCTGACTCTTAAAGAGGATCACTCAAAAATCCCTGTTGTAGAAATTAGGTCCGGTAAATAATTCAAATGTCCTATTTGCCACCGCTTGTGCCTCAGCCTGATGAGATGGAAAAGGACAGGGAAGATTCAGTGGGCCGAGGTCACGCTTAAGTCACCCATGATTTATAGATGTCCTCTCAGAAATGCTGCATTTCTCTACATTTACATGTCCTAGTTAACAACCATCTACTGCAGAATGTATCAATACTATATTTTTAATGTAAGGAATTACACAATGTAGGACCTTGGACTGGGAACTTTGCGAATTGGCATTTGGAAACAAAATCGACACTATCTATGCTTTTATATAGAACCTGAGGTAGAGACTGCATTGGAATCATTAATCACTCCATCCATCAATTCCCAACACCACTGTTTATCCTGTTTTGGTTTGCTGGAGCCTTCCCCTGCTAATGTCAGGCAGACTACACCCTGAAGTGGTCAGCAGCCAGTATCAGGGCACATATAGAGACTAACAACTAAACACACCCACATGAACACTGCCACTGAACAGAAATTGATCCCACGCTGCCTGCACACAATTCAAACGAGTGGACCCCTACACCATCAGCGTCTTACACCAAACAGTATCCAAGTAATTCTTTTACCAATGACACTTTAGTACTCTGAGGCAGCTCAGCCCCAGGCTGGAGCCAACACTAACAGAGCAAAACAACTTCAACCAAGTAATTCTTTTACCAAGTCAATTTGCTTAGTGGTGACAACCAATCAAAGCCCATTTACAGCCTGAAAAAAAACATGTTAGCCAACCAGAGGGGACTTCATTCCTTATTTCGCAACAATCTGTGTTATATTTACAATAAGATTTGTTTCTGTTTAGCTTGCAACAGTGTGTATCAGACTTTGCCTTGCTCTCTTCAAACAGGATGGCTGTGTGCTGTCAGTACTTGCATTTTGTACTTGAGTAGAAGAAGATATTTATGTTAAAAAAAGACTCATGAAATTTGGAATATTGATTCAACTCATGTACCGGTACTTTAAATGTACAAAAGTAAACATGTTTTTTATAAACTGTAAATTACATGCACTTTACTTTTCTGATAACTTGGCAGACTATAAAAATATAACCTTCCCCGCACAAAAAAACCCCCCACTGTTCATCTTTTATTAATTAACATCATGCACGTAATGAGAAGAAAAAAAAATCACATAAAACATTCTTTTATTATTATTTCAAACCAACAACTAGCTAGTAATGGCTCAGGATTGGTGCGCTCTGCCGTCAACCTCCCTTAGCCACACCCCTTTGTTATCGTCATGTCTGTCACCTCCTCCCTCTTGTTACCTGATGTATTTAAACCCTGCCCGTGTGTTCCTCCTTGTTGGTGTCTACTGTTGTGTTCTGTCCCTGTCCGTCCCCTGTGTTCCTGTTCCTGTCGTCTGGAGGCTCACAGTCAGAATTTTAACCTTGTCCAAGAGGACTTCTGTCGGTCAGTCGATCTGTTTGCTGGCCGTGAGTCTCTATCCCGTCTGTGTCTTCGGTTCTCCACTTACCTCCCTTCCAACTAAATCCTGGTTCAAGATGCATTTGGTCGCCCTGGCTCAACTCATTCCTGACAGCTATCGAAATGTATTACTAATGCGCAAGCACCTTCTCATTTTGCGTGTGTGAACGTTTTTTGGCCTAGTTTAGTCGCCATAATTAGTGTTCCAAGATGGCCGACCTACTGCGAATGCGTGCCTCAAATTGCGCAGGGGTCACAGGTCACGTCTTGACTGGCACAGGTTCTAATAAATATGCAGGGGACGTGTGTCCCCCATTTGCAGTGCCATCTGCGCCACTTGTTATCTGTACACGTGATGGAGCAAAAGTGATCAGTTATGAGCTATATAAATCTCAAGTAAAGCTTCACAGGTACCTGAAGTGTCCACATAAGTACAGTAAACAAAGTCATTACTAGCCTCACCTGACTGTTGGATAAGGACGACTCCTATATGACAAACATTGAAAAGGTCAAGTACACCCACCACATGATTGACATCAATCAGCACTCCATAACAGTCCACAATGCTTAGTTCCTTCATCGAAATACTGCATTCTTACCTTTTGAATGTTTGCTTTTGTCTTTTAGGCACAGCTGTTTGGAGGCTCCAAAAAGACTGAGAGAAAAATAACCTGGAGAAAACAGGAGTCGTAAATTAAAACAAAAAAAAATGACATTCACAAGCATCAGAGCAGCAGCTTGAGGCAGAGGGGGACATGAAGACGAAGAGGACTTAGAAAGATGGGGTGTGGTCAGAAGCTCACCGCATTTCTCTTGGACTCCACACTTGCCTCTAACTCCATCTCGCAGCAAGACTGTCACCGCTGAATCGCCAAGGGTCTCGTTTCACCTGCTGGAGGGGCTCCGCTAAACGGTGATGTGATGAATAAGTTTGAAGTCCTTGGCATTGTGGGTGAAGGTGAGTTGCTGGATTTTATTGCATGTGTTCTTATGTGACATGAGTTAAACGTGCCTTGCCCACTGAGGATCGAGGTCTTTCTCATCTCTTTGTTATGTTTTATGATACCCTTGGTGAGCTTGATTGAGCGAGATTTTTATCGCTGTGCAGATGAAACCACAAACAACAGTCACAATCATGGCATCTTGATGACCATCGTGAGCGCATGTGTTGAGTGTGTGTGTGTGTTGTGTGTGTGTGTGTGCATGCGTGCGGGCAGGTATGCGTAGTAGCGTAAAAGAAAACATGGATGGATGGATGGATGGATGGATGGATGGATGGATGGATGGATGGATGGATGGATGGATGGATGGATGGATGGATGGATGGATGGATGGATGGATGGATGGATGGATGGATGGATGGATGGATGGATGGATGGATGGATGGATGGATGGATGGATGGATGGATGGATGGATGGATGGATGGATGGATGGATGGATGGATGGATGGATGGATGGATGGATGGATGGATGGATGGATGGATGGATGGATGGATAACTTGGACTGCAAATGGGCAGAAGATGCAGATTGCGCTGCCAACATTGTCAACCCATGATGCATTGCACATCCGCAATCAGAGGTGTGTCAAGAAACGGCTTTAGAAAATTATTAAATTGTTTTGTGCAATTTGCTTTCAGAGCTTGTAATAGGTGCATGTGCAGTGTTTTTGACGATATTAGTTAAAATAAAAGTGAGACAAGTGTGTAGGAGAGTTTGTATGCCTCACACCTCGTGCACGTTTGGGAGCCCACAACACAATTTAGAGGTTGCAACTTTAAAGCACATCTCAGATTCATGTTTTATTGATCGTTTTTTCTGTTTCTCTATGAAGGCGCATATGGGGTGGTGCTCAAATGCAGACATAAGGTAAGAATTCTCCTCACTGCAGGTCTATCATTTATACATATGACACCTCAAATTTCATACTTGGTATGTGGGACATCCTTGTTGTGGTTAAACTACAACTGAGTTCATTGGGGAACATTATGCAAAAGAGGATGAATGTCTGTTTTCAGATCCATGTATAATTTGATTGACTTCCAGTAGCTCCTTGAAAGAAGTTTCCAAATGAATGACATTCATGTATTTGACTTGAACTACACTTCCAGTGGTGTCTTTATATCATTGAATGCTTGTGTGTCTTCCTCTCCTTGCGATTTCTCAGCAGTATGTTTATCAAAGCATTGGCAATCTTGTCAGGCTGTGAAGTCTTGTGCCTTGCACTCACACAAATTGCTAGGCACTCTTGTGGAAATGTTAGTCTAATTGATATGCAAGGGAAGATGAGACTCTGTTAGGCAGGACATAGCAGAGTGGACAGAGAGCCAACAGAATAATTGACAGCAAACACAGCCCCTGACCACACCCACTACACGCAAAACGTTTGGGATATTCAAGTCAAATTTCAGGAAGGGGTGCAACTGTCAACTCAAATGCCATTTCCCCCACAAGTTGATCAATAACTGGCAGAGGACTGGCGTTAAGGCTTCAAAGTAGCGTTTGGATTTGAAAGCAGGGTTAGACTTTCAAAGTAGGTTCAAATTCGCTTTCAAACTAAGGTTAGGGTTCAAATGAAGGTTTCAAACTACTAGTGGGATTTCAAATTAGGGTTAAGGTTTCACACTTGGAAGGTTTCAGACTAGGAGTAAGATTTCAAATTAGGGTTTCAATCTCAGGTTTAGGGTTTCAAATTAGGGTATCACATTTAGATTAGGATTTCAAATTAGGGTATCAAACTAGAGTAAAGTTTCAAATTAGTGTTTCAAGTGTTCGGGGTTGAAGTTAGGGGTTCAATCTAGGAGTAGGGTTTCAAAATAGGATTTACAGTTTTTGGTGTATTTTCAACAGGAGCTTGTCAAATGCTCTTAATTCCACGAAATGCTGGTGAGCGGAGACCTGAGCAGTTGATTTTCCTCAGGAACATCCTGCCACTTGATTCTCACTGACTTGAAGTCAATGCGATTCTTGTTCTCACGCAAAGCCAGACCCTGACCGGATTAATACTACATTTGCTGTACAAGAGCAAGTTATTTTTACTTTTCTCAGCTGGAAGCAAGGGAAAAGACATCGGGTGGGAGGGGACGAGCAAGAGAAGCAACGTGATAGTGTGCATGCGGGTGCGCAATGGAATGGAGGAGGTACTGGATTGAACATGGAGACCTAGCTGATGGTAACTGGGTCACCCTTTTATCAGTCAAAAGCCGACCTGGTATTACTTTGAGTCAATCATAAGAATATATAAGATGCCATGCAATAGCTACTGGAATGTGACCCAAGTGGGTGACTGTGATTGCACTTAACTTAATGCGTTGCAAATGTGTACGTCTAAATAATGGATTCATGTGCACTACGTGGCGACTTGGAGGGAACATTTAATTAGCCCAGCGAATGCGTGCCAGCTTTTGTGCAATGTTCCACCACTCCGTTACAAGTGTTGTAGCGTATGTGGGTGTGTGTACGGAGGCTAACGTGTTATCTCTGAATTTGGGAGTGACAATAGCGCAAGCTACATGCTAGCCAGTGTTTCCCCAAGCCAATTTCTCGCTACTAAAATGACCTGTGATTTGATTACATAAAACTAAATCAAGTGACTTTGTAAATAGAAGTGACGCAGGTTGAGGCAAAACGTGACATCACAAATCCGCACAATGGCAAAAATAAAACAGCAAAACACCATCGTTGCAAATGTAAGAAAAACCATTGTGTGATCAACTTTTGATCTGAAAAGAAGCAAAATCTGTGCCTTGCGTATCACTGTGGCCGAGATTTAGTCCGTATATGTTACAATCTGGAGCTGTTCGTGTCCTAAGTAGAAGAAAAGTCAGCGGTTATTTATAACTACACTGACACCACCGTGGCTCCAAAGACGAGAGAAGGTCAGAGACGCTATTTACGATTAAAACAATCATCAGCACCCTGCAAGATGCTGTCACGGAGCTTGAACGCAGTCTACTACATCATGCATGAGCGCTAATGACGGGAAGTCCTCTGCCGTTCACATCCTTTTGCCTTCAACTTCAGCTGCAAGAACAAGTCGTTGGATTATATTTCTCTCCTCAGACATTAGGTGAAAATGATGTGGTGTTTTTTTTTTTCCCGCTCTCGGAAGCATCCTGAGCCTGGCAGCGGGTTTGTGTGGGAGATCTCGCTGCCAGCCCCTCACTGTGCGCCAACACTGAGAGACCTCTGATGTCTGACCCCTCTAGAAAACAACACAATCAAGAAGCATTGGAATAGAAGAGATAACCGAGGGAGAATCACATGTAGGCTTTAGTTCTCGTTAGTCTCTCTCCTGCCCATAGGTTGAATCTGAGTTGAGATATTATTTTAATTGAAGCATTTCTGGAATGATAATCAGCGTAAGTTAGTGCTTCTTAAACATTTCGTTCTTTACCAACAGTAGGATGCAGAATGCCCAAGAGTTGTCAAACACAAGGCAGATGATTCCTGGATTGTATTTAATCTTCTTGTGCCATTCTATTTAATCTTCTTGTAGCCCCGATTTTGCTCCAAATCCAATTTCAGTCAGTTTGCAGACAACAGCGAGCCGGCGGATATGCAAGAGGGAGGGCTGTTCCACTGTGGGAGTGCTCACAACTTACTTCAATCGTGGACAGTCAAAGCATTTTCTTCCCTTTAAAAGTGGCACACTAGAGTCTAGTCACGGCTGAAGGACCTTAAATATTTTCGAGCTCCTTCCCTCTGCTCAGCACAATGGTACAATGCACACCAAACAAGCAGGCATCCAATGGTTTCTTTCCCCTTGACATTAACACCTTCACTAGTTGACTTGTAATTTCAAAGTGACTTGTCAATCTGCAAACCTCGAGTGCCTTAATTACTATATTCACCGTTGCAGCTCTGTCACACTCTGTACGACAACATTCGATCGACTTCAACTATCAAAACTGTTTTTTTACATACGGAGGATTTTGATTCTGAAATTTGTGTGTGGGGAGTGGGGGGAAGCCCGCTGCTTAAAATATTAATCAGGTCACACCAACAAAGATACATATCCAAAAACAGCACAAAAGCAAAACAAGAAGCCTTTAATTAATTCATTTCAAGTTTTGTGAAAATGCATTATTCATGTCCACCACAAGTTCCTTTGAAATGACATTACAGCAACAAATCAGAGCTAGTGTGCCTCATTTTCAAAACTGCTTTTGCATATCACCAAAGTTCCACCCGCAGAAGACTGATTTGAATGTATGGCACCCCAAGCCAAGAGCACGGAAGGCCCCTCAAAAACAACTCATTGCCACAAAACCGCGAGAGAGAAACCCGCGTGAATCATTTCTCATCGCAGATCAACGTCATTGTATCGGGTGTTGTTTAGTCACATGATCAGACAATGTGTGCAACCTCTCGATGAGTGCAAGTGTTGTGTTTGTTTCCGCTCACTTGCAGGACTCCCCTCTGTACACAGAATGATTCATAGCTCACTGGTGCTCACCTAGCTCGCTTTTCTTTTTGTGTTTTGGGTGATTCCTGAATGTCGGAATGGACACAGTGATTAAACTGGTGGATTTGGTTCTGAAACGTGGAGGCAGTGGTGGGGCGTGCACATGAAGTTGTAATGCAAAAGCCGAAGATTTTTGTGATTTGGAAAAATACAAATTGGTTGAATTTTGGAGGGGGTGAAATTGTAATTTTTATCAAATTGTTTTTTGTGCTTGAATTCACCATTTGGTATTGGGCCTTGGTAATAATATGGTTAGTTTATAATATTCTTTAATAGCTTAATCCAGCAGTCTTCACAGATGATCTATCAGTGACATTAAAAAAGTTTGGACCCATGCCTCTAAGAATGTTTCCAAGATTATTGTGCATGTTTTCTGGAAAAGAATCCAGGCCTCTATTGGTGCTATCTGCGAATGTGTTCCAAGCCATCCCAGCAAATGTGGGATGTGTTAAATCCTGCGCACATCATCTCGTAGAGCAGCAAAAGCCACATCGGAAAAAAGAACCTGGAACTAGACCAGATTGTTGAATTCAGCAGGGTCACTAGAGCAAAGCTGAAGATACATCTTAACCATGCCAGGATATTCTTCTTTTGTTCTGTGTGTGGGTGCCCTGGGGTAAAAGAATTGCCTCTTGTCTAGATATACTGAAGTCTTTAAATCTGTTAAAGTCAATTGAATCGTTCTCCTCTTCATTAGTTTTACAAAGCCGCCCATCTGTTCATCCAGCACTCCATCCATTCCCGGGAAAAATACAATATGCTCCCAGTCTGAAACTTGTTTACAATGAGACAATAAGGATTATGGTTGTGCCTATTGTTTATTTATACACATTCATTGCACCCATTCATGGTTTTAACGCTCGTGCTTGCGTATTGACAGGAAACCAATGAGCTGGTGGCTATCAAGAAGTTCAAAGACAGCGAAGGTGAGCAGGACAATGGCAACCCCAGCAAAAAGGATCATCGTCCATCATCTTTATTGTTGTGCACACAGAAAATGAGGAGGTTAAGGAGACGACCCTTCGGGAGCTGAAGATGCTTCGCACGCTGAAGCAGGACAACATCGTTGAGCTGAAGGAAGCCTTTCGCCGCAGGGGGAAGCTCTACCTTGTTTTTGAATACGTTGAAAGGGTGCGCACTCTCATCCGTCAGTGTAGACCAGGGGGGTTCAACTGGTTTTGTCCAAAGGACCACCATTATAATCAATAAGCAACTCGGGCACCACTGCTTTGGTGGAATATTATTTTATTTTACATTGCTATTTATTTGCACCTGTATGTCTATTTTGGGAATCTCAGCTTCATTTGGCATCATTGGAATGGGTAAATGATTCACAAAATTAGCTGGAAAATAAATCAAGTCTAAATAATACATCTGTTTTATCTTTAAATTACAATTATTTTCTATTTCCAATTTCATGGACCACTTGCAATGCCGCCACGGAGTAATAGAGGGCCGCGGACCACTGGTTGACAATCCCTGGTGTAGACTGGATATTCTCACTGTTCTGCATCCACACATTTTCAGCTTGTTGAGGCTGCTCAGTTACACGTTGGAAAAAAAAAAAGCATCACCATGGCAACATATGAACTTTGTTTTCATGAATAGTGGATTCCCTCACTATGTTGCCACGGTATCCAGCCCAGTAGTGATTTCATAATAGGTTTGATTTTAATGTTCAGTGTAATTTTTGCCCACAGATTTTTTCATTTCATTGCCGAGTGATTTTTTTAAAATTATTATTATTAAGCTGCTTTCAAGGAAACACTGACCAATCAAGATGCATGTGAACGCCTGCTATTTGCAGGAATTGGGTAATAGGGAATGATGAAAATCGGTGAGAATCACTGGTCTAACTAAAGAGCCTCAACTCACAAGAACATAGGGCCAAGTTGCCAATAGATGGTGGCAAAGTACTACATTTGCCTCAATTCAGAACCTCAACTCACAAATTCTTGGCATCATTCCCGCAACCGACTGACGATCAGTCCAGGGTGTGCTCACCTCTTGCCTAAAGTCACCTGGGATTGATCCCAGCTCACACGGAATCCTAAAGGAGGACATGCCCATGAAAAATGAAGAGATACTTTTTTTTCTGTAGAGGTCATTTAACTGTTGTATGCACCTTTCAGAACATGCTGGAGCTGTTGGAGGAACTTCCGAATGGTGCCGCGCCAGATAAAGTCCGAAGCTACATCTACCAGCTTATCAAAGCAATCAACTGGTGTCACAAGAACGAGATCGTGCACAGAGGTGGAATATTTATTCTTTTTCTGAAATGGCATGATGATGGTTTTCTGTCTCTCGTGTCAGTCGTCTTGGGTGACATTTTGGGACTAACCCAAAATACACTGTAACCCTTAAACATGAGTTAGATTTGACCTTCTGTCTATTCATGGCTGAAATATGAATATATTGTATGACATTTAAGGGTCTTCCTGAAATTTCAACCAAAAACCAAATATCTCAATAGTGTAGGTTCAAAGGTAGCAATAGAAAAAGATTCAGACACATTCATCAACGGCAAAAAGATGTCAGTATAATACTTCTGTCTTTGGGTTTCCCGCTCCTCCAGATATCAAACCAGAGAACCTGCTCATCAGCTCCGAGGATGTCCTCAAGCTCTGTGACTTTGGTGAGCTTTCTTTCTCACATGCTAGTGCTAAAATACAGAATTTTTACATTACTACTGACCAGAAACAAACAAAAAAAAGGATTTATATTCTAATTCTTCAGTGCTTCTCATTCCCTGGTAGGCACAAGAAACGGTACCGTTTCTTAAAACAACATTCTCTATTTTCACGGTGCATGTTCAAAGCATTGCTCTTTGTTGCCTACAGCCTTAGAAGTTCCCAACCTGTTCAAGTCATTTTTAAATGCTACAGGGGTTATGATTGTTTAGAAAAAGGAACAACAAAAAGAAAACTGCCTATAATTGCTCCTACCTCAGGTACACAGTGGATCAAGTCAACATGTTTTCCTGTCAGCCTTTTGTAGACTGATAAAACTTTTACTGTTCAATAAAGTGCACAACACCATGGGCTGAGTCTCAAATGAAATTAGCAATAATCACTGTAGTTATTTATATTTAGTTTTGCCCTGTGAAAAATGTCATTGTTTATCACCTTGTAAATGGTGTATCTGCAGGAGAATTTTTGCTACTGAAAACCAATACAATAAGATGCATAGCTAAACCATCAAACACTAATAGAATGAATATGTATGAAATGGGTTTTTCCAGAGAAAGTAAGATTAATGTTGTTTGTTGAGCCTGAGAAACCAGTCATTTTTCAACATCCAGAGTGCATGGCCAGCGAGCTAGGCAGACAGACAGACAGATTTATATGTTTGCATGCATTCACATGTGTTTATTTTGATTAATTTGTGTTCTACTTTGGCTCAGGTTTTGCACGCAACCTGTCTGAAGGAACCGATGCCAATTACACTGAGTATGTGGCCACAAGATGGTACCGCTCACCCGAACTGCTGCTTGGGTGAGTAAGGACGAGATGGAAGCTTGAGCATTGATTAACATGAACGTTACATGTGAAAAAACTGTTTACACAAGAGTAGTTTTTGGTTGGTCGGTTGATTGGTTGTTTGGTGTTGTGTGTTTGTTTTTGTTTGTTTTTGGTTTGTGTGTTGCATTGAGATGGCCAACATGAGAAACATTTGTCAGTGGGTTTTTGTGTGTTCACTTTACATTTTCCATTGTAGATCTGTAACCTTACATTTTAGCTATTAACCTTCATTCAGTATTGGGGTCTAATTTGACTTGTTGACAGCAACAAAACCAACCCAAATGTCAGTCTCTCATCTTTAAATTTAATTGCTTTTCCTAAAGTGACCCCAAATACACAATACATAACATTGTTTTTTTTGTCCATGTGCTCCAAAGTTTTTGTAGACTAAGGCTGTTTTGTGTCTACAAAATGAATTTTAGATTTACCAGTGTGTTAAATGAATAGTAAAAATCTTGAAACCAAAACTACTGTATGTTTTATAAATGAGTGTATTTTTTATGGGACAGTGATAAACCAATGAGCAGCTTGAAGCCTCCTGTAGTTTTACTGATTTTGGGTGCTCTCCACCTTCTTGGTCTTGAGATCAAATTTGTGTTGTGTTGTTCATGCAGCTGTTGTGTTTTGATTTTCTGCATGAAAAGTCCAGTCCAGCTGAGAAACAGCTGAAGTCACATAGACTCGATGCGCTTGCCTGATTTAGTAAACGCCCTGGAACATTTATCGAGACGCTATTTGAATTCCGCCCCCTCAAATCATCTCTCCCTCCAACACCACCTCTGCTCGACTGCTGCCAGATCGCTCGCCTTTTCTCACCACGCTCCTCAGCTCCATTCTCTCGCAAATGACAGTTTGTTTTATGTGCATCGCTTCCCGTAGCATGCAATCGCTCTTTTTATTTCCCTGCACCAACATCATTCCTTATTCGTCTTCTTTTCATTTCCAGCACCGCCATTCTTGTTTTCTCATTTCAGCACCGAGGTCATAATGCGCTGTTAACGACTTGGCACATTTTCTTCATCGTGTCAGGGCTCCTTATGGCAAGGCGGTGGACATGTGGTCAGTGGGGTGCATCCTCGGCGAGCTGAGCGATGGGCAGCCCTTGTTTCCCGGGGAAAGCGAGATTGATCAGGTCTGCTTACTCTCGTCCCCTTAAAGAAAAAAAATTCTCACAAGACGTATGTCATGTTCAGCATTCTGAACATCTATAAATGAATACATAAGAGGAGCGTTCCTCTAACTGTGATAATTGCAGATCCATATTTCCCCCATAATAATCCAAATGTCTCTGGCATTTATTATCTATCCTTGATGTCCATCTTAAAGTGCATATTATACTATAATGTTCGTTGTCTTCACTAGTAAGACAATTAAGTGGAGAATGAGTCAGGCTCCCTGTTAGAATATCTGTTTTTGATTTTTTTTTTTTTTTTTTTTACACGACTGCCTTCTACTACTGTTTGACATTTCAGCATTGGTATTTTGGCTAAAAACGTACTTGTTGACATCTGCACGCTACAAGTAGCCGACTATGAGTGAAGCACTACACCAGTAGAATTTTATAATGTCACGCGAGCAGGGGTAGGCAATGGCGGTCCTCGGTCCAACATGTTTTAGATGTTTCCCTCCTTTGATACACCTGATCCAAACGATCCAAACTGATAACGACTATTAGTGTGCAGAGGTCAAGTGGTGTACTAGAAATATAAAGGTAGTTGTCCTACTAGTATAATTGTCTTACTAGTGAGGACAAAGCGCATACTCGTACGGATTTTTTTTAAAGAGATGGAAAGTTGCACTTTGTTCTTTCATTCATTACGCTTGTCCCACAATGTCTACGGCAATATCAACACTACGATAATATTAACACCAATGTTTTATTTTATTATTATTTACAGCTATTCACTATTCAGAAGGTCCTTGGGCCACTTCCTGCTGAGCAGATGAAACTGTTCTACAACAACCCTCGCTTTCACGGAATCAGGGTACGACACGCTGCTGATTATTTTTTGTCGACTTCCTCGTATTTCTTTCCCCATTCTTCGTCCTCACTCGTCGCTGTTTTTATCGCTCCCTCGCTTCTTCATGACTGAGTCCAGTGCTGTGACTCATGGGATGGAAACAAACCGTTCTACAAGGCCTGCGGTGAATGTGTGTGCGTGTGTGTGTGTGTGTGTGTGTCTGTGCGTGTGTGCAGTAGATTTGTTCGCAACAGTCACCGAGTACCATGTAACCTTAGCCAATTAGAACGTCTTACAAGCATAAAAATATAATTAAAAATCTCAAGGTTTGACATCGTCTCTGTGTGTATGCGTGTGTCTCAGTTTCCCTCAGTTACTCATCCTCAGACACTGGAGAGAAGGTACCAAGGCATTTTAAGCGGTTTGATGTTGGATCTTATGAAGGTAAAATTCAAACACAATACAGTGACATTCTGCGTATTAACACAAGACACTGGTTAGGTACAATTACACTACTGGTTCTCAAACATTTTGCACAGGTTCTATTCTTCTGATTACAATCATGCCGCCCAGGAAGATGAAAAATGTTCACACCCCGCCCCAATTCTCCTCAGTCAGTAACTAAAAATAGGACATCATTTGTCTATAAGATTGTAATACGTAGACCTGTGCATAACTTTGTAACCTTATTAACATGTTCCCTGGGGTCACACAAGGGGGGCTTGCCCCACTATTTGAGAAGCACTGCACTCAAGGGAACAGACAGACTGCGACTTGTACGTGTACCATATATTGGAAAACTAATGACAGTCAATACAAGCGCTCTGAGAGGCATTTATTTATAGACAGTGAACCCAAGCCTTATTTTTCGAATTCAAAAACTCTTTAACTTTGAACCTATCCTCTGTCATTTGTTTGCATCCATAGACAATTGCTGTACAGAATAAATCTTTTGTCAGTTATTCACTTTCATTTGAACTATTCACGGCAGGGTTCCGTCCCTACCTCCATGAATTATGGGATTCACTGTATTATGGTCATAATTTGCACTTCACACATTTAATCACAGAAGAGAACACTAGAACTACTTGTGACATTATAAAATTCTCTGAATCAACATCTAGTGCTTTGTGATCACGCGCAGCGATCCTGTAGTTTGGGTTTTTTGTCAATTTCAGTCGATAGCTATATTAGGCTAAAATGTCTGATGAGAAGTTAGATGAGAATAGACGCATTCATCTGATTCATTCTTATTCCAAAAATCCAATACTAATAGAACAGCATGTTTAGACACATATTTTTGCAAAGAACATTTTCTCTGAGAGTTTCCTTTGAATGCACGTGTGTGTGTGTTACTCATCAGAACCTGCTGCTTCTCAACCCGACTGAGCGCTATCTGACTGAGCAGAGTCTGAATCATCCAGCCTTCCAGCCTTTGAGGCAGGTGGAGCGAGAGAGGCCTTCGCCTTCCTCGCCCAACCCTCCACGTTCCTCCAAGAGGAAAACACACCATCATGGAGAAAACACAGTCCCGACAAGGTCCAGTAAACAGCTTTTAAAATTAAGCTTCAGCTGTCATAGTCTTACATTAAAAAAAAAATAATGCACACACTATCAGCAGTGCTACATTGTCGTTCATCATTTGCAGCAATGCTATTTTGCTCTTTTCTATATATGGTCAACATAACAGTGAGAATAGTACTCTGATCCGTTTGTGTTTTTCGCTCTGTTACGTATCAGAACTTTAAAGGTTTTTAATCCAACCATAGCATCTCGTATATCAATTTCCACTAGCCCATCTATGGCATTCCCAATTATATGTTGGTGTTAAGCTAGCTGACTTTCATTAGAAGAAATATTTCATTCGCTTTTGTGTTAGTGTTATGATAACCCTCAACAGGGATAGACAAATCAACAGCTTGAAGCAAGCACACTTTGCATCTTATTGCGCTAACAAGCTTTTGCATCCCATTTCTTGACTGTGACACTGAGACCATGTGATGAAGGAATACTAAAATGAGCTTTTAATTAGTTTAAGTTTAAATGTTTTTAAAGTGTCTGAGAATGGTAAATGCCATAAATAGGGCTTCCATGTTATAATATACTGGTAGTGAATGTTTAACTTGGTGTGCTGCCCCCAAGCGGCCAGAAATAAAACTATCACACTGAATTTGAACATGTCACCCTAGGAGTCACACCAAGAGCTCAAGCCAGCGTCGCTCCAACAGCAAAGAATGTTCAAGTCTCCCACGTCATGGTGAGCTCCATCACCTTGGCAACGAGAATTTCTTCAACGGTAACAAACCCCCGTCGAGTTTAAGTCCGACACTTCACCCCAAGAGTCAGTATCTGTCCCAGACCCTCAACCGCTCTGCCTCGTCCAGCAAAGATCTGGCCAATAACAACCTGCCGCACCTCCTCAGCCCCAAAGAAGTCAAAAACAAATCGGAATTTGATTTCAATTTGGGACCCTCGTCCAAGTTGCCAGAACAAGGACATGGCGCAAAGTACAGCCTCAGCAAGTCCAGCGGTTCCTCTCGCTCGCAGCAGCAGCAACAGCAGCAGCAGCAAGGTGGACGCCACACCTTCCTGGAAAGCAAGACCAACACCTTACAGTCAGCAGGAGACAAACAACACGGGAGACACACCCACAGCGTGGCCGACTCAACCCACGGATCCATGTCGTCTTCTTCCAAAAGCTCCACCTCCTATCTCAGCCTGTCCAAGAGCCACAACACTCTGAGCGATGCCAAATCTGTAGGAAACCTCAGCGACGGTCGACTTCACCCTGATGACCCAAATTCCAACACGACCGCAGCGGTGGGACCCAGCGCCCGTTTCTTCCCTGCCAGCTGTCTGGACCTCAATGCCCCTGCAGGGGCCCCCGGGCCACCTGGCAGCCCCTCGGCACGACACAGTGATCGCCCGGGGCACAGCCCCGCATCCCGTAGCAGCAGCAACGTCCGCATGGAGAGCAGCACGCTCGACTCCTCCTCCAGACACAAGTCCAGACATAAATCTTTGGCTCCAGGTAGGTTACATGCTATCAACTCTCTGATAACTTTTCAATGCACACGTCCAACTCGACAAGGGTTCAGTGCTTGCTGTCCGCTGAATGACAAAATTCACAACAGGTGTTTAATCCTTGAATACATTTTCATTTTTATGCCTGTGTGTGACTCCTTCAGTCTCTCTATATCACTGCTTTCCCCTGAGAAGAGATATTGAATGAATCAACCAATATATTTCCTCATTCAGTTAGAATAGATATTGCCGTCAAAACAAGATGTGGCAAATGTCCATTGAGCTGAGTGTCACAGAGTCTGCAACAGAGATACAGAGAGTGTGAGAGGTTGTCTATATCGGAGATGGGCAATTGGCTGCCCACGTGTGGCACAAAAGCATCAATTGTTATTTTGAGTTGTAATATCACATTTAACCACTAGATGGCAGGTATGGACAGCAACCCTGAACTGAACATTTTTAGATGGATGGTAGATGATTGAAAATGTGCAATGAATCTTCCCTCTCACCCGCAGAAGAGGCCAAGGCTCCAGAGCTCTTAGACCCTGGGGGTGCAGGGATGCCCTCCACTCACACGCTGCCCTCCCCACACGATTCCTACCATTATGGCCTGGGTTACTCGTCGCCCTTCTCCTCTCAGCAACGGCCTCAACGCCACTCCATGTACGTAAGGAGAGAGCGCCACCGACCTCATGGCGGAGAAGCTGGGATGGTGGGCTTGCCCCCTCCGGGTCAGGCTATTCCGACACGAGCTTCTAGTCTCCAGCTTCTTTCCCCGCAACTTCAGCACAGGACCACGCTTAGTGGGCACTCGGTGAGCTCTTCCAGGGAAGACTGCACGGATGGCATGAGCAGGGTAAGTGTAATGTGGGGGTGGGGGGGAACCGGGTAAAGACGGATGGGGAGAGAGAGAGAGAGAGAGAGGAAACTTTGACCTGTACATGTCGGTTTCTTCAACAGAGCGAGCCGTCCCCTAAAGACATGAGCCACCCATGTGCCCCCGTCAAAGATTCAACTAGGGACAACACTGCCACTTTTCATACTCAGCGACCGCCTAAGAATGAGGTTTGACACCATCTGACTTCCATCTTACAAAGACTATATACAGCTGTTTGTTCACCTTGATCACGCACCTATTTCGACTTTATTGCTGGTATTAGTGTAAATTCACTAAGAACTTTTTTGCTTGTCTCAGTGTCTCCTGTGGCAATCATAAGATTCTTTGTATTGTGTTGTCTTTGTGCGACGTAAAGGTCGGTATGTATCACGACGCTCATGGAGAGGATGGAGCGTCTTCCAAGGAGAACCGGATGATCTTCACTGAGTCCATGCCCCGAAGAGTTGGTAGCTTTTACAGAGGTCTGTAAAACTGTAAAAAAAACAAAAAAATATATATTATTGTTTGACTGCAAATGACTTACCTGGACAATCTTAGAGATGATTAGTTATCGCAAGAAGGAACAAGGCTTGTCTTGGTTCTGTCCAGTGCCGTCGCCCAGACCAGATAACTCCTCGTCTTTCCACGAGGGTGTTGGGCAGGGTCGAGGACCAGTCGTACCCGTTGTCCCTGGCAACCCTGTTACCATGGTCAACCACTCCAAACGCCAGACTGCCTTTGACTGGTGAGAATCTTTTTTAAGAGAACGCTAAGGTCTTTCAAGTCGGAGTGGACAGTGGCTTAACTTGAGTTGAAAATGTTGCCACGTTATGTGGCCATAACTTTAGGTACCCCATTACAAAGATTTTTACCTGGTATTATGAAAACAATGATGCAGCATCATACCAGAATGGATTGTAAAATAAAAACCAAATATAATGTTGATTTTTTTTCTAAGAGAGTTTCATTGCAGTGCCGTTTGTGTATCTCTTCTCACAATAAGCTTTTTGAAGGAGAAGTCATTTATCACATTGTGATCTCGCCATTACAAACATAGTCGATCGGTGATGAAGGTTTCCTTTTTCAGGAGCGCAGCGGAAGCAATGGTGATGAACCCTCCAGAGCCTGCCAAAGAGAAAGAAAAACAAGGCTTCTTCAGAGCCATTAAAAAGAAAAAGAAGAAGACACAAGGAGTAAGCACTTTTCCACAAACGATCCATTCATTTGATGGCAATTGTGGGAAATTATTACCATCAAGAAAATAAGCAAAAGTCAATCAAATACATCTGAAATGATTGATTTCGTCAGATCCATGTGCTAGTTTTGAGGTGAATATACTAAATTTTGTTGGGAGGTTGCAAAAAATAGTAAAAATACTTTGTAAAAACTTACTTTGTATTTCACCACCAATAGGAAAAGTATACTGCAGTATAGTGCAGACATACTGTATATCATGTTTAGTGATCATTTATTCATGTAGCTGCTGAGACTGACAGTGACATGTTTTCCTCTTCACAGGCAGACATGGCGGACGGGAGGAACCCCAGTATCAGGAAAAGCCTCTTCCCGCTCTTCAGCTCCAAGAACAGCCTCAAGCACAACTCAGCTGTCAAAGTCCTTCCTGTGGTGCCCTCGCCTATGCTACAACAGCAGCCTCCTCCGCCGCCATATCCTGCCACAACAGTAAGACTAAAGTACATGACTGTGATGCTTAAAGTCCATGTTCTCAACAGTAAGACAATGCAGATTAATTGACGATTACTTGTTGTAAAACAGTCGATTTAATCGTGAGCTGAATTGTCTTACTATCGAGGACAAAGACTTTATTTATACATGGGCCAAGGAAACATAATTTATTTGTAAACTAAAATATTTATATACCTGATGATATACTATACCTGATGCTTTCCTCATATCTTCTTGGTAAAAGGGAACTGGGAATGCACAAGAGCATCTGTCCTTGCAGAGGGGCTCTAAATCATCCTCTCGCCACGGAAGCCGTCGGAAAAACCGAGAGCGTTCCCGAGACAGAGAACGGGAGCAGAGCAGAGACCGCGATCGAGACAGAGAACGAGAAAGAGGAAGAGAGAGAGTGAACGAATGGCCGACAGAAAAAGCGATTGACTCACATTCTCAGGTACATACTTCCTAATTTCCCTCAAGCATAGGAGTGGGCTCAGCCTCAAGTACACCTAAACGTTTGAAAAAAATAGCAATTTTAATTAAATACAGTAACAATGTATTTGTACTTTGGTACTTCCCCCCCACTAACTGTAAAACCTGATTAAAACTGATAACTAGTTATGTTCTTCAGTCGTACTTTGATTGTCCAGGTATATGTACTTTACCTGAATACTGTATTTATCTTTCTGATGACTTTTCACTTTTTCTTGCTAGTACATTTTGAAGCAGCTATGTTTACCCTAATACCACTTCTGTTTCCATCAAGTGGTATGGTCAGTCATGGGAAATAATAAAGTACAAATACTTTATTACTGGCTGTACCTCTTCATAGAAACCTAATGATTTATTTGTTAGTTGATGGAACCTAATTAAGAGCAAAAATTTGGTTACTGTACTTTATTATTTTTGTTATTATATATTTATTATTTACATTTATTTTTATTCATGTATTTATTATTCATTACATTTATTTACCTGGCAACTTTCCTTGATGTCTCTCACGCGTAGAGCCAAACGCTGAAGTCCCTTCGCAGGCTTCTCCACCTCTCCCCTTCTCCAAACCAAGGCCAGCCCCCTCCTCCTCCTCCTCCTGCCCCCACAGACCTGCGCTTCCAGCCCCCTCTGCCCAACCCCCCTCAGCCCTCCGCCAAAGCGGTCTACGCCGAGGGCCGGGGGCACGCCGAGAGCCGGGGTCACTCCGGAGCGAGTGGCTCGTCTCAGGCCAAGAACCGAAAGGCCAGCTACCCGCTGCCGGGCCAGCTGGAGTCCGCCTGGCACGTGTCGGCACTGCAGCGGGCCGAGGGCGTCCAGTTCACGGCCGAACAGTTGGGCATCAAACCGGGGCAAAACGGACCCACCTTTACCCGTGCCTCTCGCACCAGAATGCCAAACCTCAATGACCTGAAGGAGACGGCGCTCTAAACGCCCAACTCAAGCCGTACCGCCTCTGATACGGCTCATCGTGGACGTACCTGCTGGATCGAGGAGGGCGCCGCTTGACTTTAGTTACAGTTTAAGTGAAAACGTCTTTCGCTCCTCTGGCGCGATGAGCCCGGACAAGGACCGGACACACAACTCGTCAACGTGAACTTGCACCCCAATGGAAAGCCCTTTGAGCATTTATATCCAGTTTAGGGTCTCGGTCTAGGCTCTCGAACTCTTTTTGTGTTGAAAATTAATTTAGCACATGAGTTTCAGTATATTTTTTTCCCTCAACTAGTGCCATTTTGGCCTACAATTAAACCATACTACTAAACAACCGTGCTGCACTGTTACTAGTTAGGTCAAACTGAACTAGTTAATCTCCATGCACTCCTTTTACTTCTGATGAAGCACTTGATGGTAACTGGTAGAATCGTCACTAGTAGCAGTTTTGCTTCAATAGTAACATGCTGTCCTACGAGTGAGCGTATGTTTGTACATGGGTCATACAAGTGGTATCAAAGAAATATTAATTCAATCTCCTTGTTATCCATCTTAAGGTCCATGTACGATTACGTGCATTTGTCCTCACCACTAAGACAATTTAGTAGTTTAGGGCACACTAGTTGGGACTATCCTTATTAGAACTACCGAGGCAGCCCAGTATTTTACTAGAAAGGTTTAATTGCATACTAGCCTAAAGTAGCCCTAGTTGTGGAACAAGTCATTCTACTGGATTGGCTGGGTAATGCAGACAAAGAGTGTTCTAGTACAGAGACCTGACACTGGATGAGAGTTCGATGGACTAAATGCCGAAACAAAACTTTTCCATTGGCCTGCCCCTGTCAGGGCTGTTCTTCGGTCTTGAGGATTAGAAACTGCCTCTGCTCCCATCCTTTGGTCACAGAACACAACTGCAGCACACCCGCTTCCCCTGGTGACCACTAAAGCTTTTTTTTTTTTCTTCAAATATTTGATAAGACAGAGAGAGAGAAAAAGATATATATCAACATAATTTATTGTTATTTGTTTTACATCTGAGTATATAAGGTATAGTTATAGCCCTAATAAGATAAAGGGGATTATTAAAATGGTATGTACTAGTGTTCAATGTGTAATTACAAGAGCTTTACTTTGACACAGAGATGAATAGATAACTGTCATAAAAATTATTTGATGGTGACTGTTGTTTTAATTTAATTTGATATGGTCTCGACAGATTTTCAGTTTTTTTTTTTTTTTTTCACTTTTGTGGGGGGGCTTCCCCTGGAGACAATAACAATAATGATGACCCTACATGGTGGTGGTGGTGGGGGGGGGGGTATGTCATGTTAAGTTCTCGTTCAAGAATATACATGTCCAGCAGTTAAAAGCATTTTGAGGCTGTTTGTTAACATTTTGACAACAGTTCTCCTCTTCCTCGCTGCTACATTGATTTTTAGTATCAAAAAATTGTTATTGTGAAAAGTGAGCATCTTGGAATGAGGATAAATGTGTCGTCTTAACACAAGTCATTTGTAACTTTTAAAATCTAGGAATAAAATGATGATAGTTTGTAAAATAAATTCCAGTGAAAAGACTATAAACAATAATTATTGATCCTAACCTCAATCAGAATTCCAATGAATAGCTAGTAGCTGATACTTGCATGCATGTCGGTGACAGTTCTGTCATTATGATGTACAGTATACTGACTGTATCACCACAGACTCATTAATTTTCTTAAAATTAGTGTTTACGTTCAATTGATTACTACTTGTTTATCGTTTAAGAATTGTTTTTGATTGTCATAATCGGGGTTGATTAATAGTTTTAGTGAATAGACAGACAGATCGACCAACTGATGGATGGATGGACACGGATAGATAGACAGATGGATGGGTTGGTGGGCGGACAGACGGACGGATAAAAAAATCATTACACACCCCTGATCAAATGTCAGCTTCCCGTGAGCTAAAGAAATTAGACCATCAATGTCCCCTATCAACTGTACAACTCAAGTTAATAAGAAAAAGAACATTCAAGCTTTATTTAACGTTAATTAGGGGAACTTTAAATGGTGACAGGTGTTTGCTGACTCCCTGTGATTAGTTAATTCTGAACACAGCCACACGCCCACTTCTAAGAGGGTGTGCTCACTTATGCAACCACATTAACTCTCATTTGTTTATTTCTACTTCCCTTTCCAACAAGTTTTTTTGTCTTTTTAGTTGTGCAGGTTAAAGATCATAGTAACAGTGAACAAGGTTTTGAAATTATGCATCTCTGTCCCATTTGTTCATAACACCTGATATTTGAACAGGGGTGTGCAGACTTTTTGTATCTATGGCAGAGATAAATCCGGAAACACAAGCGAAATGCTAAATAAGCTAAATATATCAAGCTACTTGTCTGATTTAAAGCAATAAAATTGACTGACAGTCTTGATTGATGTAGTAACTGATCAAATCAGTGTAATTGGAGCCGAATAGAGTCAAGAGGGAAACCATGATTAAGGGTGCGCATTTAAAATCAAATTATCCTTGAGCTGCCTCATCTTGTGGTTATGGAAAGTACTGATTGTATTTGATTTGTTTACATCTTCACTTGAAACAGTGTTGACATAGTTTGCCTTGCTCGTGACCAGAAGCCTTACATTTGTTCATTATTGACATGAAAACAAAGGCTTCAATCCCCCCCCCCCCCCCCCCCCAACACTTGACACACATTCACTGATTCTTTCTGCTCTCAACTATGAATGTTTCCAAGAACAGCAGTTCATTGTGTTCAGGACACAGATGCCCATTTCTTACAAGATGTAAATAGAAATAATAGAGTGTATCTTATACCGAGTGGTCCACGCTAAAAATATATAATAATAAAAATCTACATTTTTTTTTTTTTAATGGTGTACACATTTGTTTGGTCTCACTAACAGAAGGAACACATTATTTTGGGAGTTTTGGTGTCCAGGGTAAGAAGATTTTTTTTTTCAACAAATTATGTATGTTTGTATAAATTCAACAAGTGACATTCTTTGAGGATATCTTTATTATCAACAATAAAATCCGTGGTGGGGCAAAACTACGAGACATACATTTTGAACAGAATATTTAACAAATAAATAGAATAGGGTCACGCTTTACATTAAAAATCAACAAAAGAAATGGGAATCATATGGGAGGAGGCTATATTTGACATCAAAGATTCCACTTGTTTAGAATTATCAATATCCTAAACGGAATTATTTTAACATGAGAAAAAATCATAAAACTTGATGGCACCAAAATACAAGATATCGATGACATCTGAATTAGATTTTAACAGATGTTTTTACACTGACAAAACGACCACAAGATATATACGTATGTATCAGATGAATTTTAAATAGTATTTTGTTTGTTTGTTTGTTTAATCATTAACAAATGTTGCATTTTTTTATACAATGATCCCCCGCAAACGAAATCAAAATTTGATCTGTGAAAATCAAATGTTTACAATTCAATAAGAAATTGATATATTTTTTGATAAAATCAGAATCGGTAGCATTTATAGTCACAAAACTATGACCTTGTGACCTTGTAACAAGATATACTAGTAACACAACTCAGGTTGTGTTTTTTTTGTCATTACCCACAGAAGATAATATTCAAATTATCATCTGCCTGCCTTTTCCTTAGAGGCTGGTAAGGAGAGGCTTGGTAAGAGCTGTAGAATTCCCTTCTGACCACCTCACGTCAAAAGAGGCAGCGAGCGTTTCATCGAGCTGTCACACGTGTTCGGGATTGGTTTGTTTGTATGCATATTCCCGCCATAGCAACGTGCTCTCTCCTGCGCCACTATTAATTACTGCTTTGAATTTATGCTCTTTCAGTGCAAATGCAACAATTGGCTACCAAGAAAAATTAATGCAGTCAGTGTCATGACGACTGGTTTAAACAAACACAATGGAGAGTTCATTTGCATATCAAACATTATATTCAATCAAGTCTAAGCAAACCTTTTGAAACAGTATTTTAGTCTACTCATGGGACATTCCAGAATTGAAGGACATTTCAGAATTTGACGAGAAAACCAAAAATATTTAATTTAAAATGGCTTTACATATTGCCCCATGTCCCTTCCCTTAGTCTCACATAAATATCAAATAAAATATCTTTTTGATGTGATTTTATCTTGTATGTAACAGTTAAAATATTTTAAACGCATTTTAAATAATTGCAATTAATGCTCTCTGTTTTGTTTCTCAGCACACGAACGGCTTAGTAAAATGTTTTTCACCATCAAAATCATCAGCAGAAATGACCTCAAGCTAATTTGTTTGACCATTGATAAGCTAATCGCTGGTCTTCAACAGTTAGCATATTAAATCATACAGTTAGCATGTACTCTTGAGGATAAAACAACATTTTATTGATTTCAACCCTGTTACTGTAATTATCATAAAATTAAAAAAGTGCCTGTCGTCAACAAAAAATGAAATAAAAAAATATGGCAAATGAAGTATCTAATTAAAATCTTACTTTTGTGAGTCTAGCCGGACGATAATAAAATCTTATGGTGATTTATTAATATTTTTTCTTGAAAATAAATAAATAAAATAATAGACTAGATATATAGGTCGAGATAGATACTGTAGATGGATGGATAAATCGGAATATAGATAGAATGATTGATAGATAATCTGTTATTCCAAAATATTGCTGCCTACATTGTCCTCCATTCCTGGAATGACCGCTACACAACTATGATGGAAAGATAGAATGATTGATAGATAATCTGTTATTCCAAAATATTGGTGACTACATTGTCCTCCAATCCTGGAATGACCGCTACACAACTATGATGGAAAGATTGAAAATAAACACATACGCTGAGAGGGTTTAGACAGAGGAGGTTGGAGGTAAAGGCTTGGAGGAGCGCACAAGTGGAGGCTCAGGCACATTTGTTCATGCAGAGCAGCAGCTCCAGACGTAGCGCGATGCGTGTGTGCCATCCCAGGGGGAGGATGCGGATGTAGCGCGCCACGATGGGTGGCCGCAGGAGGTTCTGCACTGACGAGGAGCGGTCTGAATTTCCATAAAACACCTGAAGAGAAGCATGAGAAGATGTGTCAGAACGATCACTTATAACTGATTTTTTGTCTGACTGGCGATTGTGTTCTTCAACTGACCCTGTTATTCCCAGTCTGGTCCTTGTAAAAGATCCAGTTGAATTTTTCGTCCGTTCGGTACTGGACACTGTACTTGGTCACCCATTCGTCGACGTCGCAGCGACCTTGGGTGAGGATCCCGGAGACCACCATGGCCTCTCTCAAGTCAATCTGCAACCACTGGCTGTTGTCTTGGAACTTGGAGAGCCACGCACAGCTGAAGCACAAAGACAGTTGGTGTTGATTTGAAAAAACATGCTGAGGTGGAGCCCATGTCATTTTCCTCCTTTGCAGTTTGCCTACCCAAATCCTTGGCTGTTGAGACGAGCCTTGCTTGGGAGCCAAGAGGAGAACCATCCGCTATACTGGTCCTCATTGGAGCAGGTGATCTGGTCTGGACTCACCGATCCAGCCTCGAAGCCTAAAGGCTTGTGGTATGGACACTCTGCAAGAAGACACACTTGAGAACTAACTGGCAATTGGTGTTGCAACCAAATCCGGTGTTCTATGTGGAGCTCATCAGAGAACACCACACATAATCCGACCAAAATGTCAAATGCCTGACTTGTTTTTAATCTTCATGTGTGAGGTCTGTAACAGATAATCTCCAAAAATCTGAAAAATCCTGGCCTAATATTTGTCTGTCTCTTCCTCTAACACCACTTTTCACTGGACCTTGGTAAATCATAATTTGTCATTTTTAAGATTGGTTTATGACTCCTTAAAGTAGTTGCTTATTAAAATCTAGCATGAAAGAATCCATTCGTTTATATTTTCCGACCCCTCAAGTTTGAGTTTGTTTGCATATTGCACAGGTTACACCTATGAAGTTTTATTATACTTGCAAAATGGTTCATGTAAGGATGGAGGTTGATACAAATGGTTTAAGCAGCACCAAAGTGACCCACATGCGATCCTAAAAGCATCCACTCTTAATTCTCCACTTTGAGAGATCAGGCGATGGCCATTCGTGGAGTGGGCGAACAGATGGCCGTGCGGAACCCTCTGAAGCTTTACTCTGTCCTCACGTCCACGAACAACCAAAAATAACAAGTCCTGATGGGAATCCTCTTTGAAAAAAAAAAGTTGAGCTGAAAAAGACATTTTCATCAAGAGTGCTTTAGTCCCTTGGAAAAAAAATGTGTTGTATAATGTGAGCAACATGCCACATCGCCGCTGGGGCCCATCCAGTCTAATCCGAGTATTACAACGTACTGAGCAGCAGCTCCGTGCATGGGAATCTGACGGGAGTAAGTGCTGACATAACAGTAAAGCCTGAGACTTGGATGCAAAATGACAACGGATGAGGCAAATGTTTGACTGTGCCAATCGGAATTTGCACCCTATCTATCTATCTATCTATCTATCTATCTATCTATCTATCTATCTATCTATCTATCTATCTATCTATCTATCTATCTATCTATCTATCTATCTATCTATCTATCTATCTATCTATCTATCTATCTATCTATCTATCTATCTATCTATCTATCTATCTATCTATCTGTCCATCCATCCATCCATCTATCTATCTAGAACGTGCACACACACACACACACACACACACACACACACACCATGTGAAAATGTCCCCATTTTTGCACGCCTCTGTATTCATTTTTGTGAAGAAGCTTGCACTGACTCAGAGTGGAGATTCTCCTTGCTAATGGCTCCGCCTTTTCTCTCCCTTGGAGCATGTTCTCCCTGCAGCGTGATGCATTCATGCATGTGTGCATGTATAAATAGACTTCTTCCATTGCTTTTTCACCTATACACAAGAGCTTCCCTTTATCAATACATGATACCAGAGAACATGTTTTCATTTCAAAGTGATTGGCAATCCTTTTCCTGTACTGTTTTTTTTTTATGCCGATTGAATAACATGTTTGTGGTTATGAAACTGGCTTTTACCTGGCATGCAGTCCACTCCTCTCACTGAAGAGGAGCCAGTGAAGGAGTACTGAGTTGGTGACACACCTTCTTCACAGTTGCATTTGCATGACTTGCTGGTCCAGGCTTCAGACACATCCGTCTTAAACAAACCAAGATACACATCACTTTAATAACAAAAGACAAAACAGTCACGTGTAAACAATCTAAAAGTGCTTATTTTTGGATTGAGTCTGTTAGTTATGATAATACAATTTAAAAAAAACATCCCCAAAATGTTAGAAAGAGCATCATGAAGAGATTATTACAAATAAACAGACTACTTTTCTGTGTGTATCAAACGACTGTATTATGATCCAGTCCAATTTACTTTTATGTATTAAACATCATTTGAATGTACAGTCCAGCAGTGTTTGTGCAGTTTCCTCATACCTCTTGAGCAAGACTGCTGAGAATGACTGTTCAAGCAGATGACAGAGACAACATTTTTATTATTTTATTAATTTTTTGAAATTCACAATTTCAATTAAATTCAAACAAACACAACATGTACATCAATCTCTCATTATAAAGACATATGTCACTTAAATAGACATGGGATTAAGAAAAAGTGGAAAGAATGTAGTTTCTAAAAATGAAAATAAGATATTGAAGTGCATTTGGGAAATTTGAATTAAAAATTCAGATTAAAAAATACTTGGTACCCTATAAGCAATCAGCGACCCAAATTAATAAAATAACTCAAATCCTACCGTGAGCTGCAATCAAAAGCAGAGTGGGCAGGAAAGGGCGCACGTTGAGAGCCATCTTGCAGCCTCCACATAGGAAAACGACTGAGCATGGATGGAGGAAGCGAGCCAGCACTCATACAAAGTCTGGATTACAATAATCCACAGGACCCGGATGACCCAACCTAATGCCATGTTTATCTGGCAAAGCCCCTCCAACTGTTCTACTGCTGGCATATGCAGTGAGAGACTACACCAATGATATGTTTGTCATCATTAGGGCAATTTATGCAAGAATGAAGCCACATTTGTGGCGAGGAAACAATCTCGTCAAACAAAGTCAAAGCACTCATTCCAAAACGATATAATACGTTATAATACGTTATTCAAAGGTTCTAAATGGTCTTTGTGTGGATAGTTGTTTGTTTACATGTTGTAAAAATACATAAATGGCTCTTTATGAGTATGAAGAAGTAAAAAAAAAAAAAAAGCAGACATTTCCGTTAATTATTTATTTATTTATTTATTTATTTATGTTTGTTTATTTTTGGGAGAGGTGAAGTGAAGCAAATAAGGTTTTGTTTAATTTCAGGTCCTAGGCTAAATCTAACCCTAGTCTAACCTAATCTAAGAGCTAACAACAACAAAACAATTTTGGTGTTAAACATATATATGGTAAAAGAATTTCAAAGATTAAACATTCAATTCAAACTCAGATGGCATACCCACCAGATTGAATAGTGAATTAATAATAAATAAATAAATAAATAAATACATACATACATAAATAACTAAA
Source organism: Syngnathus floridae (assembly GCF_059516105.1). Taxonomy (NCBI): domain Eukaryota; kingdom Metazoa; phylum Chordata; class Actinopteri; order Syngnathiformes; family Syngnathidae; genus Syngnathus; species Syngnathus floridae. Next base: position 10,373,047 of record NC_142415.1, read on the forward strand.
TGGCACGGATATACAAAATCCCAGCGTAGCAAGAAGCCTGCGAACGCACAGCAAGAGCAAGCCTAACCCTAAGCACAGCAAAAGCGAGAGCAAGCCTAACACAAACCCTAACCCTAACCCTAAGCACAGCAAGAGCAAGCCTAACCCTAAGCACAGCAAAAGCGAGAGCAAGCCTAACACAAACCCTAACCCTAACCCTACGCAAGGGTGTCAGTGTGAAAGTAATTAAGCCTCATTAGGGAAAGCTGTTTTAAATTTGTTCTCATTAAAAGCACCCTTTTGCACTTCTGCCTGTCTCTCACCCAATGCACAAGCTCACTTTTTACTCCTTTGCTGCTATGTTTCAGGAAGAAAACCTCCTTGGGTGACTACTTTGACACAATCCAGACACAGGATCTAACAAAATGAAGGCTCTTGCCCGGCCAGCACCCAAGAAGAGGAGGCGTTGTGCTCGCTCCACTCTAAAACCTCGTCATGGGGTTAAACCCCAGCAAGGGTGTTTGGTATGGAACTTTTTTTTTTTAAAACTGGTATGGCAGCATTACACATTTGAAGCTTTTCATCTCCTTGTGCAGGTCATTCCAGCCGGGCTGAGCGCTTTGGGTTTCCTGCTCGGGAATCACATTTTGCCCAGACCGCTCGTGCTCGGATTGGTGAGCTCGGAGGCTTCCAAGCTCTCGAGAAGAAAGCGGGTCAAAGTCCTCACCCTGCGTGAGATCAACGCTGCTGTCACGCTCGTACGACAAAAGATTTGTACCAAAGTCGCTGCATGACATGTGGTATGGGAAATGCCCACTTCTATTATTAAAGAGTATATTTTTAACTAAGTCTCAGGCTTTGCACTGCTATTTTGCTTTTTTAAACCCTCTCAACTTACGTTACAGCAGTCAAGTTTTTGTCTTATGTGCTTTACTACAGTGGAGACAGTCAACAAAACTCAAATTTCAATTCGTTAGCACAATGTCCAGACTTTAAAATGGCCTCAATGATTCTCTTGTTTTGAAACTCGTGCATCTCAGAGCATGCATTTAAAACACTTCTGTTAATTTTCTGTTTCTTAATTAGACCTTCAGTAAACAATTTTTTTTCTCCCCAAAACTGCTTTTCCACAGGATTTGTTGACATAAGCAAATGCAATGTAAGTGTCCTGCAACTTGTTTTTTTCCTTCAAGTTACAGGACATTGTGCTGCTCTTTCTGTTGTATGTGGCTTGGCCGCATGGGGGCAGTGTACCAAACATGGAAATACTCCACACGGAGCCAGTCTCAAGTGTTCCATAAACCAGTGATTTTTGTTCTTTGCTGAAGACAAAGAATAAGTCTGTTAGTTTGTATGTTGCTCCACGCTTACTAAGTACTCAAATATACTTTGCTTAAGGGATATAACACCATGACTCCAATGCTGATTGTTCACCCACCTATTGGATTTCTCATTAAGGTCACTGGTAAAATAGGATGATTTTCTGCAGCACACCTGATCTGTCACTGCACCCTGGCTGGGGAATTGATGAACTACATGCTATGGGATTACTTGACAATGTCTCCGCCTCTTTGATTCCCCTATCTCCTCCTCTTCCTCCTTTTCCTCTTCCTCCTGAAGAGCTACAGAATCTCTGCCTCAGACATGGGCACGAAATAAGGACAATATTGATTGCAATGGAAAAAGCACCTAGATATCTTCTGGGCTTGTCCAAAGTTGGATGGGAAACACGTGGATCCATCTCATGGTTTGTGACTCACTTGTAAACATTGAGCAGGTAAGAGCATCACTTTCAATCATTCTGTTATCATTCAGATCAGGGTTTTGCTGGTGTTAAGAGAGCAGGATTAAATGTACTATTCTATTTTAATTGACCGAATTGTTCTCTGATATTAGCTGAGTAAAAAAAGACATGTTCATTTGAAAACAGTTCATATCACTATTTCAAGTTGATTAAAAATAAATTCGGAGACCAAATTTCTGTAACTGATAGTTTACCTTTTTGCCTTTCCAGTCCAGTCTAATCAAAATTCTAAATGAAATGCTATTAAAATTAGAACAAGGTATTTTTTGTGTGTGGGGGGGAAATTAAATTCAAATTCAAACTCACATGGCACAAAAGTACTGCTCAATTACAGAACTAGCAGTTCATATTGAAACTTTGAATTTCTAATTTTTCTTGCCATCTTTTTACTAATGCTTTTGACCATACAAAACAATAGAATTTAAAAAGTGAGATTAAATGCATAAAATAAAAAAAGTGTAAGTGAAACCCTTCAAATTAGATGTATTTTTCTCCATCTCAGTTTGCATTTAAATTTACCAACAAAACACTGCTTAAATGGCATTGTTCCATTTGAGTCTGAATTTGAGTTAAACTTTTGTATGTTTGGATGGATTTAACATTTGTATGTTGAATTTTTTTTTTATTTTATTTTTACTTTTTTATCATAGTCCATGCTCTATGAATATACATATCAATGGCTCTCCCATTCTGTCTCAGTGCTGTGCTGAGCACACTCACCTCACCACAGACGGTTTTGCAGACTCCACCTGCCAGATGTGATCCACCTTTTTCCCCATTCATGCAATTTGTGGGCTTTCTCACTGCTCATCATGGGATGCAGCGCCTCAGTTGCCATAGAGACACAAGTGACGAAGGTGGCAGGTACGTAGGTGTTGCTGTGACATGAACCTTGGGTCTGTCGTAGCTCAAAGGTTGTGAAATGTGGTGTCTTTTGGGATTGGTTTATTAAAAAAAAAAATCCAATTAAATGTGCTATAACACCTTTGATGAAATAAGCATAAACAATTTAGGTGTTGTGTTGTTAATCAGTGGAAGATTTTTTATTCACTCAGAATCTGAAATGAATAGATTTAAGACTAATAGACTATCCTTAAAAAGGCTTATTGGGTATTTGAGTGAAATTTCAGGATGACCCTAAAATGACCTTCACAGGTGAACTCAATTTGACCCTCTAAACTTTTGAATTCACATTCAACCATGCACAACTAGCTGTTCGCCAACATAGAAACCCTAACCCATGAATCGAGCAAAACATTTCTGATGTCCACTTGATTGTCTTTCTGTGACTCTCCCAGTCTCTCTGTACCTTTGTTGTAAGCTGCTGATGACACTCAAGGAGCTGTTGATGAATTGTTAGATGTCCTTTTAGCAGTATCAAAATATAATGAAGAGCACTATTTAAATGCTAATCTAATTGAACAAGGAAATATACTGGTCCATTCACAAATCAATACCTGTTGTGATTTTTTTCCATCCAGCGACTTGTTAAAGAGCAAATGGCCAATTGTTTTTCAACGCAGACTACAACCGTATATTTGTGACGGATGTTTGTAATCCCTATTGTCTTCTTTCTGTTTGTCTCAAAGGTTGTGTATGTGTAATGTGTTGAGATTTTCCTATCCCGCAGTGGCTCACGGCCTCCCTGTTGTCTTATTAACACTTCCTTATTTGGTTTTTGTCGTGTGTTTGCGTTGCTTTGCAAATCATTTTATTCAATTAACACGTTCCAACGCTGACTTCTATTTTTCTTCACTCAGATGAAACCAAGCCACCCAATCCAGCATTAAGTAAGAGCAATTTATTTGTTAAAAAGATAGTCTTCTTTATGGTCATTAGCAAATGCTAGTCTGATTTGAAAAAGGGGAAAAAAATGAACTCATTTAAGCATTTCTTCTTTCGTGTCACCAGTTGGTGCTTTGGTAGAACGATGACACATTTGTAAAATTACTGTCTGACCCATAAATGTTTTTGTACTCATACCTGTTACTCAAATGTATGGCGTTTCATGGCGTGCCATGTTGTGTTGCCCCTGTAGCTATGAAGGCAGCAGTGCTGATCCAGCGCTGGTACCGCCGCTACATGGCCCGCCTGGAGATGAGGCGAAGGTACACATGGAACATCTTCCAATCCATCGAATACGCTGGCGAACAGGATCAGCTCCAGGCGAGTGTCTGAAACAGGAAATGTCTTAAAGACAACCTGTAAACCTCACCAAGCTTTTTGTTTGATGCTGTTTCCCCTCAGCTGTCGGGTTTCTTCAGCTTCATGCTTGACAACTTCACTCAGCTAAATGGAAATGGACCAGGTAAGATGACGATGAGAACTGGTGCAAAGGACAACTCAACTCACTTCACAATAAGCAGCAGCTATAGTATAGTTTTGTTTTTGTTTTTTTCCTTGAAGCAAGCATACTTGGTTTCTTACGTCATACATTTTTTCAAAATGTGTGGGTTAAAACTATTTTAAAAAATACATACCATGGTTGTACAGTTTCTTCTCCGTGATTTTCACCCCGTGATCAATAGGGATCGACAATATTCCTTTTTTTCCACTGCTTTGAATTAGAATAGAATGTTCTAATACATACCATATCTGTGTAATACGTATATAATAAGCAATTCAAATGGTTAAATCGCGTCACATTTGTACACGTGTATTCATACATAGCCTTCAGTCAATCAAATGAAACACCACTTTGATTAGTGATGCTCTTTTATTTGGATGTGAAAACCCCTTTGTGTTGCCTAGCAACTAATGTGAGCGTGGCGTGTCGCACGAAAGCAGCTGTGGCTTAAGGGTGCACTGACCCACTCATTCAGCTAAAAAGCCTTATGCACCATTGTAAAGCTAATCCTCATCATCTAGATGGTCTTTTTTGAGTCAAATGAAGTGATGGAAAAGGGCCAGACCCTCGCTGCCATTTATGACACACGACATCTGACACAATAAAGGACATTAATTCACACAAAATAGTCAGGGAAGTGAATCAGGCCTGTTTAGAAATAGCTGTTTGTAATGCTTATTGAATACCAAGGTGTCGCAGAAAAGTCTGCATCATTTCGTAATCTAATGACAGTCAATTCTCACTGAAATGATCAAAATAACTAATTACTAAAACTAACTTAAATTGGGCAGGGTTTGAATTCCCAAAGAGATTTTTTTTTTTTTTTTATAGAGGATTTGGCTTTTTAAATCATTGTAACTGCCATACAACAAATTTTGCTTCGTGTTCACCCTCACTGTGGCCAACAGATCTGATTTCGCAGCTTCTGGAGCCCGTGATTGACCCCTGGTTAGACCGAGAGGGCTGCTACGATGCAATCCAAGTTCCAGAGTCGTACGTCGGCCCACGACTGTCGTTTCCCCTCTCCGTGTCAGACACAAACGCTCTTCTCGGTGCCTTTAAAGAGCAGCAGGTAAATTGTGATTCCTCCCATCGCTTGTCACATATCTCAAAAGCTGTTTGATATCCTTGATTTCCGTTTGAGGTGCATGTGCGAGTATTATTTTTGTCCTCACTATTTATGAAGCTATTTGAGTATTTACTCAATTTCAAGGATTGCTGTTTGAGCAGTTTTTCGATACCTTTGATACTTAAAGGGACACTTGGATGAGCTGAACATTGGCATTTGTATCGTAGGTCTTCATGTAAATGTAAAACAAGCTTCCCCACGTGCTAGTTCATTTACCTAGAAGCACCTGTTGATTAGAAGCCTCCTTTGCACAGACTCTCCACGCCAGATACGTGTTGCAGCTTCTCTATGAGACCAAGAAGCTCCTCAAACAGATGCCCAACGTCATCCACCTGTCCACATCCTACACAAAGGAGATCACTATATGTGGTAGGTGGTCTTAGTCACTTAGTCCTACTATGCTATTGTATTTTAATGGCGGTCAAATGTTTCAAATGGGAGTTGTATGCAGAGAAATGCTAAAAAAAAAAATGCACAAAAGATTTAATGACACCTGGAAGCATCTAGAAAGTATTGTTTGGCCTCTAAATTGTATGATTTGGAGGGATGTTGAACTTTGGACACACCTTTCATCTGTCATGTTCATGCATTTTTTTTCTCTTGTGTACTTTAGGTGATCTTCATGGTCGACTTGATGACTTACTTCTTATATTTTATAAGGTAATGAAAGTCTTGACATTCTGATTTTAGCTTTACAAGAAGGATGTTTTATGAGGACTAACAGCTTTTGGTTAAAAATCAACTCTTGTAACCCTGGGAGCTGCATTTTTCTGTTGTCCCTAATTTGTGAGCCACTTGAATTGAAAATAGGAACAAGCAATCAAATGTACAAAGGCTTCTTTGACTCGATCTTGACCAGAACGGCCTCCCTTCTGCTGAGACGCCATACGTATTTAACGGGGACTTTGTGGACCGAGGGAAAAAGTCAATTGAGGTGGTCATCCTCCTGTTTGCTTACCTGCTACTTTACCCTGATTACATGCATCTGAACCGAGGAAACCATGAGGACCACATTATGAACCTCAGGTAAACAGGAGGTGGAGTATCAAAAGAAAAAACATACATGTTTAATGGTTAATACAGAAAAATCATGCTTCGAGTGCAATCGTAGAAAACATCTTGCCTTTTCATTTCAGATACGGCTTCACAAAAGAGGTCATGCAAAAGTACAAGGTATGGTTTGGCAATGGAGTAATGATTTCTCGATGCCCACAATACTGGATGTAACGTATTACGTTTTCTGTGAACAGGCTAATGGGTGTGAGATCCTGCAGCTTTTTCAGGACGTCTTCAGTTTTCTGCCTGTTGCCACAGTGATAGATGGGAAGGTCCTAATTGTTCATGGGGGCATATCAGACCAGACTGACTTAGACTTCCTCAGTGTCATTGATCGGCACAAGGTCAGGAAGGAAGACTAATATCTGTTTTTTGCACAGATCAGTCACTACTATAGGCAGAAAAAAGTGTTGTTCATAAGTCAGTATTCTAATACATGTGACTATTCTAGTCCTCCCCGAAAAATGCTGCACTATATAGATAAGACTGACTGACTGAGATTTTTTGCCAAACATTTACCAGGTTAAATCGGCGCTGAGGCTTCCCAGACGGAGTTTGGAGCAGCTGGATATCGGTCAGTCCAACAAACAGATGAAAAGAATGAAATCCACGGATACTTATCGCAGTCACAAGAACCAAAGAACCCCAAACCTAAGGTCAGAGCTGAACCAGAAAGGGACTTCTTTCAGACATCATAAATCTTGTCATTTTTAAGCCCTTGGTTTTTGTGTCTCTTCAGAAGGAGGTGCTCCAGACTAAGCCAACAAGACAGCTTTGCCTCCATCTCTTCCTCATCTTCCTCTTCCTCTTCGTCATCTTCCTCACTCTGTTCTCCACACACCCCATCGTGCTTCTCACCTAATCCGTGCACGTCGTCTCCCAATGTGCCATATAACATAAACATCCTCCAAGTGCCTTTTCTGGATTCTGCAACCGCCATTCCACCTCCTTTGCCTCCACAAAAGGAGCAGGAATGGAAACAGGTGACATTAGTGTTTGGCTCTTTGCGCATGTATTCAAAATTTTTGAAATTCAGCTCTTCATTTTTCTACTCAAGCCATATTTCTGTTTAAAATAGCTCATTTATTTTACTTCTGAGCTTATTGTGGCATCTTGGTGTCAAGGAGCTGTAATGTTGTGATGTGCGAAGCTTCAGAAGACAGGCACTAGCTAATAGAAAAGTAGTTCTCTGCCACCATCTTGTGGCATCAATATGCAAACAAACCTTTTGAGGGATGGGTGAGCGACATCTTAGTGCAGAGGAACTATATTCAAGAATTTAGGAGCTTAATTGAGATAAAGGTAGTGCTTGATCACCGAATTGTGGCATCTTGATGCCAAGAAATTCAAGTGAGTTGAGGAACTTTGGACAAATGTAGTGTTTTGCTGCCATTTTATTGCATCTTAGTGCTGAAGAATAACGTTGAAGTATGTTGAGAGACAAAAGTAGTGGTTAGTCAACATCTGTAGGCGATTATAAACTTTTTACGGGGGGTATCATGGCAGAAGACTCAATGATTTATCTCAGCAACTTTTTGTTGTAGATTGTGGACATACTGTGGAGTGACCCCAAAACCCAAGAAGGCTGCAGCCCAAACACATTCAGAGGTGGTGGCTGCTACTTTGGCCCCGACGTCACTCGGAGATTGCTGCTCCAACATGGCCTGCAGCTGATCATCAGATCCCACGAGTGCAAACAAGAAGGTTATGAGCTGTGTCACAGTGGCCAGGTATTTTCACGGTGACTTATTCACTTTCCTATTTCAAGATTTGAAAGAAAACATATTTGTCATTGCTCAACAGGTGATCACCATCTTCTCTGCATCTAACTATTATGAGGAGGGAAGCAATCGAGGAGCCTACGTCAAACTGGGGAGAGATCTGGTTCCACGCTTCTACCAGTACCAAGTCAGCCGCTCAACACGCAAACTCACATTGACTCAAAGGTACATCGAGTTTGGGCTTCACCATTTTCGAGTTGCTTCAATTCAACCTGGCAGTTGGCCTGAATGATTGAAAATGGATGCAAAAATGCAGTAGAGTACTTAAAAGGAACAATATTAAGCACCATGGCACTCAGTACAGCACAGAACTCTGCCAAGGTCAAACAATTAGGCATCAACATATCCATTTGCTCTTTCAACTGATTCCTTTACAATTTATGGCCCATTGGTCCACAATGACACGAGGCAAAAAAAAAAAAATACATGTAGTTACTAACATTGATTTTTGGCTGTGTTCACAGAGTGCGAGCTGCTGAGGGTTCAGCTCTCAGGGCTCTGAAAGAAAAAGTGTTTGCCCATCGTTCTGACCTCCTTGCTGGCTTCCAGAAGTATGACCAGAATGACACTGGTAGGCTAAGCATCAATCACTCTTGTCCCCTGTGCTTCAGTGCATTCAAAGATTTGAAAACGACTCCAACAATCTCTAGGTAGCGTGACGGTCAGTGAGTGGGCTCTGGTGTTGAGTTCTGTCCTGAGGCTGGACCTGCCGTGGAGGACCCTGTGTCCTCGTTTAGCTCATCTGGCACCAGACGGCAGTGTGGACTACCAGTCCTGCTTTGAGGACATGGGAGCCGGGATACAGCTGCCTCAGGTTAGAGACCACCCAAACTCAACTAGTCACATTTATGAAACACAATATCTGTCTACACTATTACAAACTAGCCATCCTTCCATTTTTGTAGAACTTTAATGGCGAGAACTTTGGGATTGTTATTTTTTGCATATAATGTACCCGGCTGTAAGAACGTTTGCTGATAGATTTTTCCCTCTCGTAGGTCACACCAAACCTGGCAGAAACTCTGTTTCGATACAGGACAGACATTGAAATCATATTCAACATTATCGACAAAGACCACTCAGGTAGAGAAGCACTGCACTTTGTTGAAACGACTTTTCTTCTTGGAATTGGTGAAGATCAGTGTTGTTACATTTCAGGTCTTATTTCCATCGAAGAGTTCCGTCATACGTGGCGTCTTTTCAGCGCTCACCTGGGGGTAGACAGCAACAACGGAGCCATTGATGACCTGGCTCGAAGTATTGACTTTAACAAAGACGGCAGTATAGACTTCACCGAGTTCCTGGAGGCCTTTAGAGTTGTGCACAAACTGGACAGCAAGGATCAGCAACACAAGACAAGTGGAGAGTAGGTGGTAGACATTTTGATTTTGGATAGCTGGGCTTTCCCCCTGGAAATAAATTCTGGATTCTGTTGTGATTCTGCAGTGTTCATTATTAACGTTGCAATGGAAAGGTGCAATAATCACAAAGGTTTGTCGGTGGGATTTTAGGATGATCCAAAAATGCAGTTTGGTATAACCAAGAGTTTTACCATTCAGCTACTTTAAATACTGAAACATTGAATAGGTGGACATTCAAGAGCATTCAAATGTTTAGAGGAGGTCAAATGCAGCCACCTGGGATGCAGTCATGCCCACACTTCCTTATGGAATTATTTCGCATACCCTGTTCAGCATGTGTAGCATGTGTAGCTGATCAGTATTCACTGGGCACCATGCATACTGCATCTATTTGTTTATATGCTGGTTTAACATAAAAGTAGTTTCAACCCTGTGGTGATAGATACTTTATTGATCCCGGGAGTAAATTCAGGACACCTGTTGGACACCTTCATTACACTAACTCCTACTACTCTCATTAATACGCAACATTTCGATTAGATCTCTGGATTACCCAGCGAGAACATGCAAACTCCACAATGATCCCAGAATGTTTTAACTGTCAGACGGACACAAGCACCACATGTCAACCGTGGGGTAGATGCGTTAACCGCATGCTCCACCGGGCCGACTGTTAATATACATTTCAGAAATGCGTGGGGTGGTATTCACTTTTGGGAGAAACTATAGATCTTGATTTGGGAATAAATGCACATATGAAATTATGTCCACAGTCCAGGTTTACAAATGTATTGTGAAGACTATTATGTCAACATATCTTTGGAGTAAATATTACAAGCACATGCCTCAAGTCTTTCAGGAGGACCCAGTGTATGGAAAGACGATAGTCAAACAACGGCCTTACAAATAACATTTGGAATAATGAATGTAAATTTCCCCATTGTGGGACTAATCGAGTTTTCCTAATGGAAAGATGTTTAAGCATTTATTTACTATGAAAGAAATCTAGCTTAAAGTTGTACTTGTAGGTCATTCTATCAGTGCAATGATTTGTTGTAGTAGTGAGTATAAAAAGCAGGCCACTATCATGAACCTTAAGATGGATGTCAAGGACATCAAATAATTACTTAATAAAAATGAAATAAAATAACAGCTTTCACTGCATCAGGCAGCTAGAACTTGGCAGAAAGTCCTGAAGGTACGCGATTGCCGCTTTGGACAAATACGTCATGGTGCCGAAGCGGCCACTGGGAGCGCTGTCATAGAAAAAGTTGCAGATTCCTGTTGCAGGGTCCTTCTCGAGGAAATAATCACAGGCACTGTGAGATTTCTGGAGACAAAAAAAAAAAAACTTGTTGGACATGTTTTCCAAAATGGATGCTCCTTCCTGTCAATGTACCTGGTCGCTGAGGAACAAGTTGTTGGCCATGTGTAGGATGCGCTCCACATGGATGATACCCCCAATGCTGTCAACGTCCACGTCGGCTACCAGGCCTAGAACCGTCAAGGTCTCCACCAGCAGCTGTCTGTATTCTGGTTGAGGCACGTGGTTGAGAACTGACTCTACCTGCACTGCAAACTTGATTTCTCTTGCTGTCATCTACACAGAAGGCAGAAAAATGCATCCATGTAGATTCCGTGTTTCCAGGCTGTTAGCGAAATACAGACTTCTGACATGGAATTCGGAATATTGGGCTTTCATTGGAAAGTACCTCTCTTGTGGTGGACGAGGGTAATACGTATCCATCGATGGACAGGCCGTGGCACTTTTGCAGAATCTTCCACACCTTCTGGTAAAAACCCACCGGAACTCTGTTGATGGCGCCATCCAACCTGCGTCTCCTGAGCCATTGGCCTTGCCTCTCCTCCCAGTGCAGTTGCGCGTCACCTTGTGCAGAGCCCACGGGGGATAACATGCCACTGGGAGTGGAGGGGCTGCTGCAACGCTGTGGTGAAAACAAGAATTTACTTTCACAAGAGCGATTCTGGGTTGCATTGTTTTACTTCTCTAGCCTGAATGTTTTTGTTATGAACCATGCACTAGAGCAAAAATTCCCAACCAGTCTGCCATGAGAGCTCATCGGACATGCCATGAGAAATGATCCAGCTTCATATAATTGGTTTAAAAATTGTATCATTATTACACATAATACAGTCACAATTAACATGCTATCGTGTCAACTTTGCTCAGCGTACACAAAAATCGTCAAACCATTCAAATGCGAAATGAAATGAATTGAAAACAGGTGAGGTGAGATGTTTTTACCGTGGAGCGAGGAGAGGTGACATTGCTGCATGTGGACAGACTGCCACTGACGATCTACGTAAGCACATGGATGACATGACATGAAGTTGGAGATGCTTTCGTGCATCCTTCGAGGCGTGATGTGATGAATGAAATCAGTTCGAGCTGGTTACAAAAAAAGATGAGATCAGTTCATGATCTTGTACAGACGGAGCGAGACAGAGCGGCCATTCCCATAATGGAGCTGCAGTACAAAAATATGTACATATAGGAGATGGTCAATGTTAGCGAGAGTCACATATATACTTTTTTTTTTTTTTTTCAAACCCACACTGAGTGGCCGAGAGCCATCCAACTGCAACCAAAGGCAAAAGAAACACCATTATTGGACACATTTCAGTGATTTTTTTATTGTCAGGTAAATTTGCTAACCTCACCTGTCTGATTTCACTTTTGAGTTTGTGTAACCCTGAGCGCTCTGTCTTAGTGGCTCCAGTGTGTCCTAATTCATGGATAGAGATGGCTGGACTAGTGGCTGTTGACTGGATAGGTCGCACTGATGCACACAGACAAGAAAACACACAGCCCGAACATTAGACACAACGACGGAAATAGAAAGACTCCAGTTGCTCTCAGTCAGATAAAATAGCGGAAGTTGTGGAACAAACACTCACTGCTTTTTTCCACTCCAAACTCCTTGCCACTGAGGATGTGGTGCAGCAAGTTCTTCATCCCAAAAGGACTGAGGCTCATCAGGCTCTCAGAAGCCTCCTCACCTACAATGGAATGAAGCCTTTTGGAACATTATCCTCATAAAGATTACATCAAATTAAGAACAACAGACAAATTGTTTCAAAATCTATTAATAACCTGTCTGATAAGTTCCTACCGGAGCAACGAAGACTGCGAGCCAACTCGGTTGCCATCACTTGCATGATGAGTCCTATCCTCAGACGGAGCATGTCACCAAATAGAGCAGGCTGGGAGCGCACATACATGGCCAAGTAGACCATGATTTCCTGCAAAATCAGCAAACGTCTCACACTGGTTGTCACAAAACCCCAAAAAAAAAACATTCCACTGATCTCCAAGGTCACCTGAGTGAGCACAGCAACACTGATGTCCTGACCGCTGGCTTCAAAGATGAGAGCATTCAGCTCCTCGGGGGGGAGGGGACTGGGAAAGAAATGAATGTAAAGCAATTCAAGCATAAATTGAAAGTTTTTTAGCAAATTCGACTTACACTGTGATGACTCTTTCCCTGGGTTCAGGAGGAAGACCTACGGTAATCTGCTTGTGGTGGGAAATAAGGTCTGTACAGGCCTGTGCATCACACACATAAAACAATTACATACATGTTGTTAGATACATCCAATATTTTTTTTTTTAAATAAAAGTATTTATTTCACCACTGTAGCTATACATGAAGCGCATTCAGTTTTATTAAAAACAAGCTCATATATTATACAATAAATTGTTTATGATAAAGCTAAAATTGGATTTCCTGACCTCAGCAAGGACCTCCACTCTCTTGCGTAGGATTCCCGAGATGTATCTGATGAGACCCCATTCCTGGGAGGCTCCAGCTTGCACATACAGCTCCTCCAACAGGGTGCGCACACTCACCCAACCGTGACCTGGACCCGACACCTCAAGGAGCCAATCAGCTCCTCTGGGCAGCGAGCACAAAAAGAGCTTGTAAGGAAATGTTCTGGGTCATCATTGCTTGTCTTTTTGTCTTACTTCATCACATAGAGAATATAAAGGATGTCTGCTTGGTCCTGTAGAGTGGGGCACTCCCTCAGCTGCCTCACCAGCGCTGCAAAATCCGTGTTGCCTTGGGCGTCTCGTGGCAGATGGAGATCAGCTACACTGCGACACTTTGCCAAAAAAACAAAACGATACATAATGATATGTGTACAGTAGGTGATGGCATGCACCAAAGAGGCAATCACTGGAATAAGTGCTGAGATACTTTCTGAGAGGAAAATAGTCAATCGAATTTTTTTTTATATTTGGCTACCTTGTGCTGCTTCGCATGTGAAGCGGGTTGAGGAACTTCCAACAGGTTCAGAGATTTGCGATGCTTGTTCATGAGAGGGACAACAGGTAGATACATGGAAGACTCTGAAGAACATACAAATATGTTTGTTGTAATCTATAATCGCTGCAGAGCGGCAATCAACTCCAATTTTCATTTAATGCAGGGATGTGATTCAATTCTAAAAAAAAAGCCTTTGTGGCTCTAGTTCTCTTTTAAAATAATCCCTAGGAAGTGTGCTTTGTGATGTTGTTAGGAAAGTACTTCTGTTGCACTATGATGCTCTTTTTGCTAGATTCGTATGTTTTTTGACATGTATGTTTTTTACATAATAACACATACACTACTTTTACAAAATTGCAATCCAAAAAGTCATTTTAAAGAAATTATAATAACTTTTATTATTATTATTATTATTATTTATCTATTTTCATAACTTTTATTATAATAACATCTCTGCTATGAGTGGTTGGTTCCCCACCATTCTTCTTTTTGATACAATATATTCAAATGAATAACATGAATTTTACTATTAGGAATGGATTGCCCTTTTAATTGACATGTTGGCAGCTGGTATTGCAATAATAGACAATTCCAACTCACTAGGCATGTTAAGCCCCTGAACCTGGGCCATCATAGACAGAATATCTCTGGTGGTGTGTTCAGCACTGAACACATGGTGCTGTCCACTCTGGATGGGAGGAAGATGACATCTGGAGGTGGTGCTGTGGAGGAGCTGCGTGAGGTACTGATCAAACATGTCGTCTGAGCCTTCTAAAGTGCAAGAAAACATTTAGTTAGGAATTCAACTAAAGTGTGTAGCAAAACTGTGGAAACTTTCAACATATATGTGAAATCACAATAAATATTGGCCTCATGATGTAGGCTACCTGGAAGCTCACAGTGACTGTATTCTTCCCCATAGTCTTTATCTCCCTCGTCATCCACTTCAAGTAAATTGTCGTTTTCTTCATCCAAGAAGCTGAGGTGAGTGTGAAAGGAAGTGTTTTGTAGATTGGGGAGGTCTGACATCTGGATCCTAAAGGCACACCAAAACGGATGTTCACAATTCACAAAAATTTGGGGATATAATGGTGAAATTTCAGAAAATGTTGGTGAACTTATTGAAGCCTCTAATATCTTAAATGTCCAACTGTTCATAATTTCAGTACAAAGTTGGAACTGCAAAATTTGTTCAATGGGAGCCATGGTCCTGTATGAGAAAATAGACCTTGCTCCACCAAAATAGCCATCCTGCAGCTTGCTCAGCGTTGCTAGGATACACGGATCAATGGCATCTCCATCGTCAACTAGGAAAATGAAAAATGGGAACAATAATGTCACTTGAAAAATGAAACCTAGTAATTACAAATCATGAAAACAATGGAGAATGAAAATCTATTCTGGGGATACAGTTGTTAGCAAAAAAAGCAGTCTAGAGCCGCCACACATACCAAAAACTCTCATTTTGATCTAAAATCTCTCTCACATGCGCACGCACCAAAAATCAGCAAAAAAGCATCAGCTACTTAATTACCAAGCATGCTGCGAGTGATGGGGAAAGTCAGGGTGGGCCGTCCTGTCATCCTCCAGCAAGAGGAGAGATAGGCCACTTCTGTACGCAGCATTTCCACGATCATCTGGTTGTCCAGGGCCAAATAGAAATGGTGCTGATCCAGAAACTTCACAGCAGAAGACAGCAGTGTGAACAGCACAAAGAGTAATGAGGGAATCACAAAAGAGGAAGCTTGTTGTACCTGAGGGGTGAAAATGTAAGAGCGGTTCCTGATCTCATAAAATTTGGATGTTCCCAAAACTCCGATGTGTCTGTAGGGCCTGCCGCTCAAATCCAGCTTCTTGCAATTCCCTGTCGCATTGACACACAAAAATGGGATCACTACATAGTTTCACATTGTGGACTACTTGGATAAAATCATTTTTTAACTTATTAGTGTTTCATTGTAAACATATCAGAAAACAGGCAAACATGTTGACCGGTTTTCCAGGAATGTCTTTAGTGCTTAAAACAAGATTTGTTTGCTTATTATAGTATAAGAAAACAGTGTTTTGTTTGCATTTGTGTGTGGGTACCCAGTCGGACATAAATGTGGCTCAAGATGCGAGCAGGCAGGACCCTGATTGGCAGAACCTCAGACAGCATTTGGACCTTTATCTCATGCTCGCGCAACAAGTTCTGGATGTCCTTCGATTCTGCTAAGACACAAACTGATGCAAACACAAGCAAGTTTAAAAAACGTTAGTCTGAAAGGGGATATTTGCATCAACATTCATGCCATGTCTTTCATATCCATCTTTGTGTACTAGTACACTATTTGTCCTCATTATTAAGTCAATCCATTCAGCGCACTGCCACTTTTCCCTTACTAGTACTCAGTTACACATTACTGGTAAACTATTTATACGCCACTAGCCAACAGGCAGTAGCAGAAAAAAAACATTACTAATAATAGTTCTATTACCGTGTTAAATTTCAATACGTCACTGTACTTTACCAGTAAGATTTAATTGCAGACTTGTTTGCCAAAATGGTACTATTACTACTACTACTACTGAAACAGATGCTCAAACAACTTTCCATTCCCAACTCAAACCAACCTTGTACCACAACATCTGGCTTTAAATTTGTAGAGAACCTCCTGTTGAGTGGATCGATCTCTCCTGGTGCCAAAAAGCCCTTCCAAGAGAGAATGCACATGGGTTAAATTTGGAGTAGCAGGGTTAGGGTTAGGGTTCACAACACAAGTGGTGCTAAGGCTTATCGTACGACATACCTCAGCCAAAAGGCAGCCCAGGATGTACAATGATTGTCCCCACATGTGAGGCAACTGGCCCATGGCTACTCGGTCCACAGAGTGGGGGTTGCTGTACTCCTCCTCCACCTGCAATTAAATACAGCGTTAGTTCTCCATGTATTTCATCAGTAGTAGTAATAGGCAGATATCAACTAGTGTATATTGTTGCCACCCTAGTAACACGCCCTACTAGTATTAATCTCATTATCATTCTCAATGGAGTGATGTACCTTGTCACTTGGTACAGCATAAAGTTCAGGCAGCAATTTGATGCCATTTTTGCCCCGGATCAAGATCCCCTCCAGTGCCTCACGGTACTCCTGCACCTGAACACAACACACAACGGTTTAGTATGACATTACCGTGCATTCGCAGCCAGTCATTAAAAGAAACCTTCATTGTGGTAGGGAGTTTGTCTTTCTTACCTGCACTTGGTCTCCTGTAAAGATTCCATCAAGAATGAGGTAGGTCCAGAAGATCGGCCACTCGCATTCGATATTCTCAAATAGTTTCAGCTCAGCAGGATCATAATGGAGCCGGGTTGGGTCCTGGGAGATTGTCCAATATTTAGGCTTTGAATAAAAAAAATACTGGAAATCTTACCTCTTTAGGACAGTGATATCCATCCCTGATGAAGCGACAACAACCATAGCGTCCCTGTGAGGGAATACAAGGTTACTGGTATTACATAAGAATAATACAGTGTATCTTTACTGAGCCAACACACTTTTGTCTGAATAAAAATCAACAGAAGAAAAATGACACCAAAAAAACCTTAACACAATTTACTCACAGATTTTCTTTTTTTTTTTTACAAAAAACTACTATGTAATTTGAATAAAAACAGGTGGTTACGAGTTAAATATGTCACAGCAGAGTGGCCTGGTAACGCTGTTTAAAAAAAAAAACCCATCATTTCTGAATAGAGTTAACAAAATGTGGTCTTAAATAGTACCTGCAATTTACTAATAATCTCCGACTTGGTGATGGCCACCAATTCTGCATCCTCCACTGCAAAAGCAGGGAAGGAGATAACAGATAGGAGGCCAGCATCTATTTCCTTGGATGTGGAAGCTCTGGGCAGCATGGAACACAGGATGGACTGAAGCATGTCAAAAGACGCGAGATGGATATCAATGATGTCAAATAAATGGCTCTCCATATTTGTGCACGCTTAGAAGGTTGAAGGCGCATTGTACCTGACAGTGTTCTACTTCATCGGGGAGAACATGGATGACAGACTTTGGGCCACCGTGCGCGCCAAAAAGATCCAGCTCATCGATAGCTTCAAGAGCTGCCTGGAAACACAAATACATTGCACTGGTTTAGATCGGGATTGCAGTACCTCATGCAGTGATTCCCAACCAATTCTATTTGCAATTAATATACCTTAGCGATTCCGACAGAGCTCCCGTTGAGCTCAGGGATGCCCTGGTTGGTTTTGTCACCTCGCTCCCACATCCCATAATCCTAAAAGAGGGCAGCAGGCCTTTGTTCACAATGTCTTCATCTCCTAACAGTCCGCTCATCAAATCATGATGCTTACCGCAACCTTGTACGCAGCCTCAATGTAAAAGACCAAGTTTTGGATGAAAGCCACCTCATCCAAGTTTGAGATGATCCGAAGACCTGCGTGATCACATTCATTTTTAGGTTTTATCATATGATCAGGTATTTAAACTTTGTATGAGTGAAAGTTTGTTTAGTGCGTGTGAGTGGTTATTGATATTTTTTTGCCTAAACAACACCTCATAGAAAACAAAGCCAAGGCCCAAACCTGATGCCGTCATCTGTGCCAACATCAGCAAGTAAATCGAAGTGGCATCCACCTGAAGATGACCCCACTGGTCATCTCCCACAACGGTGGCACAAGTGGGAGTGTCATATTTGGCATGCAGGCAGTCCTTAGTACTCTGTGTGTGTTTGAACTTCTCAACCTTAGCAACCTAAAAACAAACAACAGGATGTAGTTACCAAAGAGCAGGACTTGGGAAGCCTCTTAATACAGGTCTACATCAAATTATGAACTACAGATTTATTTAAAGAATGTATAAATAGCCTTTATGGAAAAAACAAACAAAGAAATAAATAACACAGGCCTGTTTTACCTGTCTTATCATGCAACGCAGAAGTCCTTGCATCAGTTTGACCACACTCTGCCAAGAAAGCATATAAGAGTAAATACAGCTAACCTCTACTCAACTAGCATCTGTCCACAAACACACTGTTCACAAACACAGTGTTATGCTGAAGATGTTTTTACAAGGTTAACTTATTTTCTTGTTAAATTTCTCCATAACACAAAAAAGTTGAACACAAAATATATTGTTTAATTAAAAGAATATGTGCTATTTAAAAGAATATATACTAAAACTCTTTACATGTGACCTATAACCTTCCAGTTGCAAGGATAGCAGCTTAATGTTCAGCTATATGCTTTTCCTGACATTTATATTGCTCTCCAGCAGAATTATTTAACTATCTGTCCATCTATCAGTGCATCTAAGTGTGCATTTCACTGTGTTTGTAGCCTTTTGCCACTGTAACATTGACTTGAAGTGAATCCTACTGAAGCACAGAGGAGCCCCAAATGTTTGATAATCTTCCAGCCAATATCCGAGTATAATCAGCATGTGGGCGATGAAAGAAAATAGGAATGAATGGCTGTCACAAACACCTGCTCCAGTTCGTAGGCCTTGGCCTTGTCCTCGTCACGGTCAGCATTCTTGCGATAAGCCATGCCCAGACCCCACACGGCCAAAACACTGTACACATTATCCCTCACCCATGCATCCTTTTTCTGGGTGCTGGCAGGCAGGAGCCCTGACACTGGGTTCTGAAACACATACACAAACACACATGCACACACAAAACTGAAACTCATAACTCAACAACAGCAAGGGAAGAAGGGAGATGAGAACTTGAATTTGAATGGTTTATTACCCATGAATTCACAACAAGTAATGATCTTATATGAAGGTAAACCCGCTCTAGCATTTATTCGATATCATTGATCTCCATGCATGCTTGTACCCTCTTGGTCCGCAATTGTAAGACTATTCAGCAGACTTGGAAGTGGAAGTGAAGTGAGGCTGTATATTAAGATAACCAAAATGTCATCTGCAACATTTAAGTAAATTACTGCAGAGGTTTTCTTGCCCTGCATTAATTCGCATTGGCTCTAGTAGACTTTTAGTGCTTCAGTTGTATGTTGAGAAAAGGAGTCACTAGAATTAAGCATGACAGAAATCAACACTGCTGCTTCATTTTAGATTTTAAAAAGTTAAATGAATTGATAAATGAAAATGCATATTCCATTCATTTTTTTGTGGTAATTATTAACTTCCTGCAGTTTCAACTGCAATGCTTTGCTTGGTGTATGTATTCCCTATCTCATCAAAGAGGGTATACAAAGCAAATATGTCCAGCGTGCTTCAAAGTCAATTCACGAGTCGGTCCCAGGAGGCAGGCCTCAAGCTACACCAGGGTTGGTTGACCTTTGCCCGTGTTTGTTTTTATGCACTTCACACTGGTGGAGCCTGAACCTCAAGGGACAACAGAACATCTGGATTTGTCGATGCAAAAAAAAAAAGAAAAAACAGCATGTTCCTAAATATTTATTTCTGCAACCAATAGCTAACATTGAAATACTGTTTTGGTCAAATAGTTGGGGAGAGCTTGGGAACCACCAATGTGGATCAATTCAAAGAATGTTCTGGTGTCCTCATTCATACCACAATAATGTGTTTTGAACTTTGGTCTAAGTCCAGCCATCCATCTGCACTATTGTCTCTGTAAAGGCATGTTTTTATGTAGCTTCCTAAATTACGGGAACATAAAATTTGTCACACGAAAAAAATAAACATTTTGTCAATTTATATTGCAACAATTAAAAGAGCCTATTTGACTCTGTTACAATGGATCTCATTAGACTTTGTGAATGTACCTGATAAAGTGGCATGTTAGCATAATAGCACAATGAATTTGATTTTGTCTGTTTTACTGCACACTTTATATTGCTAACAACTTTTATGTGCATCTCAGTACAAATGAACAATTACTTAAATACCGTTCTCATTTATTTAAGTAGTGTTAACATACAAACTGGCAACAACAGAAACACAAAAATTAAAGAGCAGTAGTGTATCAGGCCTAAGTGTTCATCAAAAACTAGCATGGGGTTTTATTCCTAAAATGTTTATGAAATAAAACTGTAAAGTAAAAAAGGAATGCACTTAAATAAAAAAAATGAATTGGACATAAAAAGTTACATATTAATAATGAACCCAAAAGTTAAATACAACTGGACAGTACTTATGACAGTGATACTTTTCCGCTACCGCACGAGGGCGCCCGCGATCCACTAGCGCTACTTATACCACATTTTATGAATATTTCTCTTCTCGTCCACAATCCAGGCTCCATTTTACCATGAACTGTCAAATGCATACAATTGTTGAGTACCTGATGAGACAGAATAGTCTCCTGGACAAGCCTGGCATATCCATCCAGCCTCACTCCCGAATTACTGCGGCTCCTCATCCTTGTTTCACAGTCTGGTTATAGTCCGAACAACACACGTCACATGTTTCATGCAAATCTTCCCTTCAATCGGCTCTCTCTTCAAACTGCTGTGCGTGACTCCGCTTTTCTACTGAGGAGCATCCACCCGTATTTTTACACAACGCAAAAATGTTGAGGACGTCAAAGGCAGTGGTTGGTTGGTTGTCACAAACGACGCTTCGTCGCATAAGGCGGAAAAAAAAAAATAATGCCTGTTCATGTAATTTCACCTTTGAATCAACAGAGGGCGCCAATGGACTTTCCTATCATGGTTGACGCAACCGTTCCAATGTAAACAGTGCGTTCCAATGTAAACGGTCCTTCTACCCACCGATCTATCTATCTATCTATCTATCTATCTATCTATCTATCTATCTATCTATCTATCTATCTATCTATCTATCTATCTATCTATCTATCTATCTATCTATCTATCTATCTATCTATCTATCTATCTATCTATCTATCTATCTATCTATCTATCTGTGTGTGTGTGTGTGTGTGTAGGAACATAGATTTTAAAGAATTCAATTAATTATTTAAAAAATGAATAAAAAAAATAAAATGAATGAATGAATGAATGAATGAATGAATGAATGAATGAATGAATGAATGAATGAATGAATGAATGAATGAATGAATGAATGAATGTCCAGTTTTGCGACGTAGGAAATAACGGTACATCTCAGCCAATCACAATGCTGCTCCGTTAGTTTTTCTGTCCAATCAGTGCGGATCCGAGCTGGTTGCTGCCTCACCATCAATTGCTAACAACTAGCTGGATGAGACGCTGGCTAGCTCGTGTGGCACGTATCTAAAGCTTGTTTGTCTGTTTTTTGGGTGTGTTTTATGTGATCTTACACATCTCAGCGATCCTCCAAACGACTACATCGAAGGTAAAACGACGCATTTCTTATGTGCTGTGGATTAAAAACTTGATGAACGTCGTGAAAATTGAAGTGAGAAATTGCTTGTTGATGTCGATTCATAGAGCAGCTGAATGGAACATGAGCAAAAATGAAACTTTTCCCTGAAGAGTTACAGGTGTTTGTTGTCATACGAATGAATGAATTATGCATGAACTGACAATCAATTTCCATACTTAGAAAAATCAAAGTTGGAAACTTTCTATGGATATAACGGAAATTGATGGGGATAAATTAGGAATTTGCACAATATGTTGGCTCATATAGTCGGAACCTGAATATGTTTTGACGAATATGTTTTAGTTGACTAAAGCAACTCGTGCCCCAAGTTACACTATGTATTTATAATTTTGAGTAATTCACAATTATGCATTTAAAATTCCAATGGAAATTTGCTGAACCTTTTCCACTGAAAAGGAAATTTTCCACACTGTATTGTGCTGCACTGAAAAACAAGTTTGTACTTTGCAATGATGTATTACTGAAGTGAAGGAGTTGAATTAGTACTTCTATGTTTGTCACTTTTTTTCACAACATGGGTAGAGTGTGAGTATTAAGAAATGAATTCGTTCACATCAATGAATGTCTAGTAAAACTGAAAAGTTGAGCAATGTGCCTCTTATTTATTACTGGGTAATTTTGGCTCAGTCATAAACATTTGTCACTTGCAACTTGACTCTGTCAGATGCAGTTCATGCTGCTATTCAGCCGCCAGGGAAAGTTGCGCCTCCAGAAATGGTACGTTCCTCTCTCTGACAAGGAGAGGAAGAAGATCTCCAGAGATTTGGTTCAAACCATCCTGGCCAGGAAGCCCAAAATGTGCAGTTTCTTGGAGTGGAGGGATCTAAAGATTGTCTACAAGAGGTGAGTCACACCATGATGTCTACTGGTGCAATCTCATGACATTCAATACTGTGTATAAACTGCTGCATCACAACAATATGAGGTTTGGCATGTAGCTCACCCTATATGTGTGTGGTAGATATGCCAGCCTGTATTTCTGCTGTGCGGTGGAGGATCAGGACAACGAGTTGATCACCCTGGAGATCATTCATAGATATGTGGAGTTATTGGACAAATATTTTGGCAGTGTGAGTTTCTTATTGTCTGTCACATCTAATGTTTATGATGAGAAGTACCTAACCTACTTTGCTTCTTGTGTCCACGCAGGTGTGTGAGCTGGATATTATCTTCAACTTTGAGAAGGCCTACTTTATCCTTGATGAATTCCTGCTGGGGGGAGAGGCCCAAGAAACCTCCAAGAAGAATGTTCTGAAAGCCATCGAGCAGGCAGACCTGCTGCAGGAGGTACATGCATCGTCACACCCAAAACCAACACTGTAGCAGCGGACTTGTGGGCAAAACTGTTGCTCCCGCCTTTTATGTGCATTACAGTTTAATTAGAGAAAGAATGATGCTCATGTGATATCTCTACTCCGTCCATCTTCAGGAGGCGGAGGCCCCTCGGAGCGTCTTAGAAGAAATCGGGCTGACATAGATTTGGCGTGCCAGAGCAAACGCTGCCACACCTTTCTTTTCTCCTCGTTGACCGTCAGTGTTGTACTCATGTACTGTAGGTACGTATGTATGTATGTAATCAACATGTCTGTGCTGTATTTCTCTGAACTGTGCTCCTCTGTACCATCCCGTGACTGTGGTGGTGCCAAGTGTGGTTCGATTATGTCTTTTCTGTAGTGTCGTCTAATGTGCAAAATCCTTGAGACCAATGTAGCAACGAGAATATAGCCTCAGTATCAATTAGTGTTAATGCAATCCAAAAATCCAATCATGCCTTCATTTTGCTGTTCTGCTGCATCTGCAAAAAGTCCAAGTATAATTCAGCTCATTTAGTTGTTGGTGGTTCATTTTTGGCGCAAGTGTTGTGAATGGTTCCGAACATGCACATGGGGTACTTAAAACTAATTTCAGAAAGCAGAAGCGCATCTGTCAATCTTATGTAATTATGATACAAACCTGAGTGTAAACTAAACCAGTTGCAAAGCATATGTTCAAAATGTGTTGTTTCTGTGGAAGTGTTGTTTGTAGACCTCAATGCATTTTTATTTTGTAACCTGGAGAAATGACAGTGCCCACTTTAAGTCCAGAAATGTGATCCAAATAGAAATAGCTCTATTTTCCTTACATTGATGGTTTACATTTAAGCACTGATATATATATGACCAAAGAACTGTGTTTTACCTTCTTAATGGTGTCTAAGGGAGCCTAATGCGACACAAAAATGGAATCTGGTATTGAGAGATGTTTGAAGCAAAGTATTTTATTTATTTCTTTCCAATGAAACACACACTATCAAATGCCCACTTTGCAGTACACAGCAAAATAAATTGGTAATGTCATGTTCCAGTCAAAAAGAAAAAAAAAAGTGCAGCCAAATGGTGTTCATTCTAAAACTTCAGCATTCATTCAGAATGTAAAATTTCTTTCATATCTGCAAAAGAAACCATTTTGTATTCGCCATCGTATTGACATTTATATTTGACAGTATTTAACAATAAATGTCTTCAAACCGGAATTTTTTTTTGACTTTTTCTTTGCAGTTTAACGAGGATACGTCTTTCCATAATTAACCAGATGAAAGTTTCAATTGTAAAAGCCACTAAGAAGAACTTAGTGTGGGCTCGTCAACTTGTGTTATAGAACATTTTTCTATTTCAGTGCTTGGACATACATTCAAGTCATCTTTGTTCTGAAGGAGTTCTGCTTTTTCTCCACTTGGACTTTTTATTGAATGTTTGTCCACAGTCTCTTCCTCTGACTCTTGCGATGAAGTCATCGCTTCAGGTGAACGGCTCCGCTTCTTGTGCTTCTTCTTGCTCTTCTTCTTGTTCTTTTTCGAGCGCTTGTGGTGCCGACGTGTTTTGTCGTCCTCATCGAGAACACTTTGATTTTCATCTTCAGCCTCCGGGCTGTGATCTTTGCTCTTTGCTCTACTTGATTTGTTTCTTTCGATATCTTTTACCACATCCCCGTTTCTGTCTTTCTCTTCACTTTTGTTCCGATTTCTATCTCGACTCCTTTTCCGGTCTCGACTTCTGCTCCTGGACGTCTCTCTGCTTCTGCTTTTACTTCGGTACCTGTCCCTACACTTGTCATAACGTGCTGAGCCAAAGGGGCGTCTTCTGTCATCTCTTTGGTGCCAGGACGTTCTCCTATCCCGACTCCTCTCACTGCGTCGGTCATCTTCTCGTCTGCCGTAGGATCGCTCCGATCTCTGTGGGCTTCTGCTCCGGTGACTCCTCCACGATCTGTCGCTTCGTCTCTGTGTGTGTCTTTCCGAGTATCGCTCCGAGTGACTGCCCTTGATGCTGCGATCTGGTGAAATGTGAAGGTCCCGGTCGGCCTCCCAGAATTCATTGCCAGGGTTTCGAAATACATGCAGGAAATTGCAGTGTTTCCCTTTTGGGCACTTCTTTCTGTCAAACAGCCCTGTGGGAAAACAAAACAAAGGTTTCTCAACCTCTTGGGTTGCAAAGTGGATTTCTTCTAAAACTTTCAGAAAAGTTCAAGTAAATTTCAATGGGGCAATAAAATGGGGGATTTGGGAAATATTCCAATTATATATTCTGGTAAAATATATTTTTATTTGATGACAGAGCATTTATAAATGTAAAAATGAAACTAAACCATTTCACTTCAACAATCATTTGGTATCTTTTTTAATATTATCAACAGGTTCTACTTCTTAAATTCCTATTGTGCATAGCAGCAAACTATTTGCACACAAATTTGCATGGCGTCTGTAAGTAAAGACAGTGAACTTCATCTCACCACAAATGGCATTCTTCCACCGTGTTACAGGACAGATGTCACAGTGAAGCTGCTTGCCGGCGTACCACCTTCCGTTAAATTTGATATAGGCTTCTCTGCACTGCTCCTCACTAGTCAGAAAACAATTAAAACATTTGTTCAAAGTCCAGCTCATTTATTATGCATGATTATATTCAGCCCTTGTGTGATAATTACGTGTCAAACTGGACGTAAACATTCCCTCGCAAGTGTGGCTCATAGTTGCAGCTGACCTAAAAACAAAGATTTCAGCAGAATCTTAGTCTCAACATCATGATGTAATAATGATTATTGGGATGTAATCACCCCTAGTTACCGTTTATCCTATATTAATAATTACTTCTACAAAGCAAAGATGGGAATTGGAGGATCGCTGAAACTTATTTTCAAATCGATAACCACTATCCAATAAATTTGAGGCCGCGTCCCAATTTACCTTAAACTGGACCACCTTGCCAATGGTCCTAAACTCTGGTAGAACATCATGGTAGAATTCAACAAAGGACTCGTGCAAATCTTCCTCACTGTGCTCCAGAGAAGCATCCCCGTCGTAGTCATCGCGTTGAGACTGTTCCATGCCGTATGTTATGAACATAGCGCGGACCATCAGAGTGGGGCTGCTCGATGGGTAAACGTGTTTCCGAGAACATCTAAAATCAAGAGGAATGATGAATGAAAAAAAAACAAAAAAAAACATTTGTATTAACACAGAGGAATTGCTTCATAAAAGGAAGTAACACAAATAAGGGTTTCTGAAGGCATGGGAAAAAAGCCAAGCTACAGTACCTGTCTCCAAATCGACACGATCCAGTTTTGAGGAAGAAAGGGCAGTTGGCGACATCCCGCTCTGTACCATAATTTTCAGATTTCGCTGTTACCGGTGCTTCGGGATTCATCCACGGCCCTCCATTAGTTAGCTGCAAAAAAAAAGTCAAATTTGTATACCATTATGCGAAGAAAAAAAAAAAATCATACTTGCATAAGGTAGTGATTATTAAATGTACTATTAATGGGACATAAAACAGCACAGCACGGAACAGTACCTGATTTTCTGCTTCATCCAACATTTTCTGAACAGCCTCCTACAAATGGTGTAAAGAGATGTCAGGTGAAAATGTGCATTAGGAGCATATCTGTTTCCTTCTTGTTAAGACCGCGTTCACTGGGGCAGATAATCACAACAGCTCTGACAAACTTAGTCAACTTTGATTACTCAAAAAGCTTTTTGGAGAAAACACACATAGTTAAAAGATACGTCCTCGCTGTGACAGTTGGGTGTGCAGGTAAAGGACTTTTGCAACAGTATCTTTGTTAAGGAGAAGGATGCTCGCTGCTTGTGCCACTTTGTCAAGGAAAGAATTTAAAAAAACAAGAAGACAATAATAAATCGAACATTTGCACATCCTTCCTTCTCTGATAGCGACAGATCCAAAATGACCATTACACGTACACAAAGTGGAGTCTTGCTTGTAATAAAAGTTGAATGTCATTTTTGAATGGATATCATCATTTCTGAAGATTATGTAGAAGTGGATATTTTTGTCTCCGCTTTTATCCTCCCACGGCTCGTTTCACCTCTCTGTCTCGCTTCTCCTGCTGCTTCTGCTCTTTTTCTTCTTCGTCTTTCCTCTGCTGTGCCTCCCATTCCTCCTTTATCTTCCGCTGTGGACACAACAACTGAAAGTAAACATCGCAACATGCCAAACAAGCGTTTGAATAGTTGACCTCTCAGCATTAGACAAAATCGACTGATGACCCTTTTGTGAATCCCTGCCTATTATAAAATGGTGGCTTTAGCACCATCCTAAGGAAGTATTTTGAAATGAGCAGAGGAGCGTCATTTGACCAGCACCCTGTCTAGAAAAAAAAACATTGCCACCATCTTATGACATCTACCTAATGACGATAAAATGTTTACTGTAAATCTCAAATTAAAGCATGTAATCAAGGTGTCGTTTATCTGCTTTTATGTGATGAAAGATTGCATTACCTCATCATCCTCTCTCCGTTTCCTTGCAGCTTCCTCCCTCTCAAACCTCAGACGAAATTCTTCTTGTGCAAGCCGCTCCCTCTCAAGCCACTCTTCATGGAGCCGTTGTCTGGGTAAAAAAAAAAAAAAGTGAAATATAACTTAAACATGTTTAATCTTAAATGGCATCTGACCCAAAATCAATTAAGCAATTGTTGTGTCAAAGCTTCTCTTTGACTTTGTCAGTGTTGAATTTATTTGTCCAGAGCAACAAAAGCTTCACTCAATGCTCAAATGTTCACCCCACCTTTCCTCATCAAACATACTGGCATCCTCATCATCTACTTCATCCTTTTCCTCTGAGGGATCAACAACGGTTCCGCTTTGTGCCGCTACAACAGAACATATATATACAGAACATATATATATTTGTCATTACAGGATATCCCAAACAACACAAGTTGTTTTCATACCACATTCTCTGGTTCGGGCGATTGCTTGTCGTTTGCGCTTTCTTCTTTCTTTCCTGGAGGCAGCCTTTCGTTGCTTGTGACTGAATTAAATGGAAGAAAAAAAAGTTAAACTACATGACAGCATTTTTAGTATTTCCACAAAAGAAGCCTTGGTATAATTTCATTTACTATACAGATTATTATCCCTTTAAAGGACACATCAATTGACATCCAACAGTAATCTATGGATGACACAAGATTCTGGTAAGGCACTACTTTTGTCTAAATTAAGCTTTGACATGGTAGCAGCAAATCACAATTTATACCGAAATGACTTTGTTCGACTCAGTTCCAGTTCCAACATAATACAAAACGCTGCAAATTACAACTTTTGTCTCAATTTAGACCTCAACTCAGGTCAAAATAATCTCTGGGTACCACGATGCCAACAGCAAATCGCTACGTCTTGATTTTCATCGATAGCGCCAATCAGCTCCACAACATAACGGTATAAAACAGCATGAATAAAAAGAAAAATACCATTTCTGAATAGATATTAGTTCTGATTTCAAACCAGGTGACATTACGTTCTAAGACAAGTGAGAAGTTACAGAAGCACACTCACGTTAAAGCAGGAGCACAGTTCAATGGAGCAATAGGCGCTGCCATCACAGCTAACTAGCTAGCTAGCGACGAGCCTACAACTCTGAATTATTTAATAATTGCAAAGACCAGGTATAAATATTGAGTCAAAACGTAAATTTTCCCAATGTGGAGCAATGTTTGTGAGATTTCACGGAATCGTCGCTTTTTTTTTTTTTTTTTATTAGCTGCGTTCGTGCGAAGATGCAAAATATTTCCGGGGTGAGAAAGAACTGCTTCCGACGTCAACAAAAACAGTTTGTGACGTAAACCTGACACTGAGTGGTCGTCTAATGTTTTAAACAGTGTGTACACTTCATATTTTAAAAAATGCTGCAAAACAACAACTCAAATATGAACCAGTTTTATTAACAATAAAATATTGAGCACAAAAAAGCACGCTCAAACTCATTATGCCTTAAACTCTTGAGTTTTTTTTCTTTCCAAACTATTATTGATTTTCCAAAACAGAAGAAAGACAGCTTTACAGTTTCAAAAAAAACACATGTACAGACAATATGTATTTCCCCTCACATGATGAATGAAATACTGTATCTCACAAAATTGAGCAAACCCCTCACATTTTTTCCTCAATATATAATTATATTTTTCATTGGACAACACTGCTACATTGTAATGTATTGCCTGTATAACAGTGTAGATGCATTGTCCCCTCAGAAAACCTCGATATTTAGTGTTGTCCCATGAAAATATATAATATAATACTTCTAATTATGTGAGGAGAATAAAGATTAATGGATGGATATACTGCTATGGTACACGCTCCAAAACGTGTTTTATTTTACATCACCAAGCACTCATTTATTTATCTCAACTAGCTACTACAGAGTCTTGGTTAATACCAGCCCTTCTGTAAGAGAGTGTACACTCAAGCATTTTTCCTATCTGGCATTCCCCTGAGGAAGAAGGCAGGCCTGGTAGTGTAGCGGTAGCAAAGGGCCTGAGGCACCACAGCATAGAGGATATTAACCAGCAAAAAGACAGTTTGGTTGTCAACGGGAACTCTGTAAGAGAATGGCGTCCGTGTGTGGAGGGAGGCGCCGATATGAGAGAACTGAGCCTGGTGGAAAAAAAGAGGGAGGAAATAAAGACGGGGGGCCATCAGAGATTTTACCTGAGGTGGTTACCAAATGTAAAAAATTCGAGAGCCACTAGTTAATGTTGTAAATTCATCCCAAGTTAGGACCAATATTTCATTATTTAATAAGGAGCTATGACCATGAAAAAGAAAATGAGGCAATGTAGTAAAGTGCTCACTATTTGGCAAGCAGGTAACAGTCATAATTGCACATAAGTTTTCAAGATTTTATTAAGTCTTTAAGTAATGATCAAGATCCTGAGTATAGTGTTTCTATTATTTGGGGAAGGGGGGCTCTGGACATGTCTCCTAGCAACCATAGTTGTCAGGGCACGAGCAGCCCTATTTTTATCTTTGTTCAACAGCTGACATTTAGATGAATACCACCAATACCAGCATTCCTCCTGGTCTGAAGTCAGTTTCCGTCCTCATCCAGCTAGTGAGTGACGTGTCAGCCTGCAGCGCTAACACAACAGCTGCCTTGTTCTCTTTGGGTTACACCGCCACTCCTATTGCTTGGCACAACTTTTTGTTTTGTTTGGTATGCATGCAAACATACCTCAAGTAAACCATGACAGAGCATGTTTGGCCAGATCCCCTATCTCCATATTTGGCAACATACTCACACTCTGTACATGTGTAGCAGTAGGAGCTGTGCAGTTTGTATGAGAAATGAGTGCAGTGCAGCAATTTTTAAAAACTGGTTAATTGCATCCTGTTGCATGTACATCATTGCGTTTTTATCTTCAGTGGTCTGGCTGTCTGAATTGTTGTAACCACCATATTTGGTTCATTATTGAATGCATTTCAAAGTAGCAAGATTTCATGGCCTCACCATGCTGAAAAAAAAATAGTACCTACTTGTGCTATTGCACCTGAATGTACAAGAGTCAAGTCCAGCATCCACTCACATCCTGGAACCAACAAGCTGTAGAGAGTCATGATGTAGTATGGGCTTGAGTACAGCATGCTTACCAGCATCTGACAAACAATTATAAGATTTACCGCTTCTGGAATTCAAAGAATACGAGTACGAGGGTGAGAACTTAGAGTACTCTTACATGGTGTCCCAAAAGCTGCAATACACTTCTTTTTTCTGTTTTGATTCTGGTATCATTTGGAAAGACGTGAAGCCATCAGCATTTGACAGCTTAGGCTTTGCAGCTTTGAGCGATTGTCTGTTTAAAAGTTTGGTCATTGGGACTTTAGTAGCAGACTTTCCACTCCATAGTTTTGGAATCTTGCTACGGATAACGTTCCTCAAATTGGTGGTAGAGTACTTTTGGGACACCATGTATTCACAACTCATGTACACTTACGTGTATTTTAGCATAGGCCGAGGGGTCTTTCACATATGGCTCATAATGTTGTACATAGTGTTGGCATAATGTGTTGGAGCAGTCCAGGGCAACCTAAAGCAACCTGAAGTTAGACTCATTGAGAGAATCCTTGTGTGTTTGTGTTTCTTACCAGACCTCTGAAGACACAGAAAGTTGTAGCTGGGATGAGGCAGATCACAAAACATAAGTCCAAAGGTCTCTGGAATAACGTCATCCTCTGAGCTTCCTGGATGTTCTGGTTGAGAAAAGGATATTTATAACATGCATGTCACAGGCGATTTAATTTAAGTCTGATTGATTAAAATATATACATAACATCAACTGTGACGTGATTTTAAAAAAAAAACCAGTTTGTAGGTGCATTCTTTTCATTGGTTCGCAACGGTGTATTGATTTGCACAGCTTCGAATTGTCGAAATTAGCTTGCTAGCTCTGGCACTGCTATGTACATTATAATAAATAATAATGGTATAATAATGAAAAATATCCATCTAACTTACTGTCAACTCAACAATTTGTGTGGAAGGATGACTAAAGATGCGAAAACAAGCCCAAACAGATACGAAGATGTACAGCAAGTGAAGGAAGAAGAAAGGACCCATTTCAGTTTCATATTTTCCTGGAAAAGACAGAGAATTATTGAAGAATCAAACTTCATATAAACCAAAATTAACCATTATTGATACACAAATAAGTGAGCAGGTAGAAATATCAAAGTTAAAAAATGTGAAAGAAAATTCTGTTATGGACAAAGCACAACATAAAGAGCCTAACAGTTGCCTACGACATTTTTAAATGCTTTTGGAAAACAAGAAAAGAACAAAACAAATGAAAAAAAAATTCAACCTTTACAGGTCACATGACCTGGGTAACCAAAGAAGAAACAAGAAGAAACATAACTTTTATTGGCATTTTTTCTTCTTAAATTGATATTCGATAGATAGTTGACATGTTAGGCAAATCAAATATATTACATCAAACATATTTGATATATTCATTTGTGTGTCTTTCATAATTTTGACTGTTCTTACCAACAGCATTCCCAAGAAGGTAGATAATGGAACGCATACCAAAAGACCCAACCCAGTAGAGTCCAATAGCTCTGAAGTTGTCCCTAAAAACAACACATTTTAGATACTGTATGGTATGGAAATGCATGCGGACACTCCAGCACTCACCCCCAAGTAATTGCAGCAATCATGAGCAGATACATGAGATAATGCACACATCCATCCCAATAGGACATCATGTGGCCATGTGCTGTATTAATGTGCGGATCTGCCTGGAAAAGCAGAAGGAGGGGTAATAAGTAAGAGACAGAGACAACATGGACTCAACATTACAAGGGGAACACCAAGCTTGCCTCTTTGAGGTAAAAAGTCACAAATCCATCAATGATGTTGTCCTGTTCCAGTCCGATGATTAAGCTCACCACACTGAAGAACGCATGGACTGCATACACTGAACAGATGCATACATTCATTTTTAGCTGCATATAAATGCATATTTTTAAAGTTTAAATGCAACAAAACATTTCATTGGTCATTCCAGAATTGGGGGACAATTTAGGTTGCCAACAGTTTATCTTAGTTTATCAGGTATCAAACTACCTAATTTCATTTATCTTTATTAATCTCCAACGCTAGACTTTTTATGAGATATTCTTATCATATATGTTGTTTTTCTTTGGCTCAACTCTGTTGCAGATACTAAGGCACCTAAAATACATTTAAAACTATTTCTGAATGAATCTGCAACAACTAAATAATGTTACATTTTATTTGAATACTTATTTAATTTCTGTATGAATAAAAGAAATTAAAGTAATTTAAAAGGGTGGTAAAATTAACTTTGAAGAGGGAGCAACAGCAATGTGTAAATACTCTTCTTAATTTATACAAACATAGTTGCTCCATCAGAGCACAGACACAGCACACACAGCTTGGTAACTTTTCCATTACACATAAGGCACAGCTCATCAACGTCATGACACATAGATACAAAACATTCAGGTGATAACGGAACAAATGTCTGTCTTATGAGGATATGTTTTTCCTTCTTTTCCCCTCCCTTTTCTTCTCTTCCGTATTCCTGCTTGCTGCATTCTGATCTGGAGTCTGATGTGGTTGTTTCATCTGCTGAAGTGCATTGTGTACTGACTTCCGTAAAACAACCCAAGATCTTGCAAATAAAGAACCAACCATTAGTCCACATCTTTGTTTTCCTTGCTCAACAACGGACATCTTGAACAAAACTTCCTTAGTGCATCTACATTTGAGCATGAGCTCAAGAGCTACATTTTTGTGATTCTAAACAAAATATAGCAATCAGTATTACGACAGCTATGCGTCATGACTACTATATGTATATACGACACAACAAGTAAACATTTTTGTATTTTAATCATGGTTGAAATTTCCCATGTGGGACAAAAAAAATGTCCCCACTTCTAACCCAACTATACTTACCATAGAAAAGAGAGTCTAAAGGAGCTTTCCTCTTGAGTATAAAACGGGCAGATATGATCAGAAAGATGAATGTTGCACATCCAGCAAAGAAGAAGGCTTCAGCGCTATAAGAAAACAAGTGGAGAGACCTCGATTAACCAAGTGGGAAATAAACAATATCAAAACATCCCAGAAGTCAGACACTCACCTGTTGTTGTAGACGAGAGAGTTGAACAAGTAGCAGATGGGAATAGACATCAAAGAGAGCACAAACACTCCAGTCCCCGCAGAAGCACTCATTGCTGACCGTGTGTCAGATCCATATGTTTACTCTGTAGGTGGCAATAATATTGATTTGAACATTATGAATAATTGGCAAAGCTGCACAGTTGTTTCCACATGCTGAATCCAGTTGTAATAGTTGAGCAGGCATTTAGTGGGTAGCTCTATAAATCTCTCTCACGTACACACAAACACACCCATATCCACACCCACTTTTGTTAAGTTATTATTGGCCACAGTGCAGGCACTGCTGCCGAGCAGTGGATTCATATCCTTGTGTGTGCAGGTCATCAAAATGTAGGGTGTCAAATGTGGCCATCAAATGTGGCACTACACAAATTAAATGACACAACAATGTACACAAACAGCAAGAATTGAATTAAAATTCCAGGGTTAAATTACTGAGCGTTAACTCCAAAAGTTTAAGTTTAACATTTTCAGAGTTAAGTGGTAACCAGGATAAGTGTG
The DNA here is from genome assembly GCF_059516105.1 of Syngnathus floridae. NCBI lineage: Eukaryota > Metazoa > Chordata > Actinopteri > Syngnathiformes > Syngnathidae > Syngnathus > Syngnathus floridae. Next base: position 10,407,598 of record NC_142415.1, read on the forward strand.
AGTGAGTGAGTGAGTGAGTGAGTGAGTGAGTGAGTGAGTGAGTGAGTGAGTGAGTGAGTGAGTGAGTGAGTGAGTGAGTGAGTGAGTGAGTGAGTGAGTGAGTGAGTGAGTGAGTGAGTGAGGGGGCGAACGTACAAAGGAACAAATAAACCAACAAACAAACACATAAATAAATAAATAAATAAATAAATAAATAAATAAATAAATAAATAAATAAATAAATAAAGTATGATAAGTTGCCACATATCTGTAGATCAGTTCAATTGTAATAAACTGGCAAGTCTGTAGCGTACTGGATTTTGCTTATCCAGTAAGCCGTGGAAAAAAATAAAACACTTGACGTGCTTGAAAAAAAGCTCGAAATTTTTTGAATCAGCATGCTAAGTTTAGTGTCAATCAGCATCAAAATCTAACTCGGAATTATTATCATTTTCAAGTATTTCCCTTGTGTAACATTTAACAGATATTGTGTAAATATAAAAATGCAATATTCAAATAATTTGAAGTGTTTAACTTGTTTAGTATGTTTGTTTTACACGCTCAGTCAGCGCTACTTTGTTTACAAAAGAAAAGTAAACCTAGGTTCAAAATGCTTTTGTCAAGTGTATACTTATCAATAAAGTTGTGAGCAGGCGCTTGTTGTTGTGCGCCTGCGTGCGTCATTCCCGGAGCGACGCAATAGAGGCTAGCTAGCTCAGAAGACAGCAGGTGGCTGGATATCAAAGTCGAATGGCGACCACGTAAACGAATCAAATAAACACGGTTCTGACTTGGTAGCAACAGTCTATGGCGACCGGTGGCGGCGGTGGCTCGGCGTCAAACCATGACGTCCAAGAGTCCAGCTCGGCTCAGAGCGGCGCTCCCGTAACGCTCTCCAACGCGCCGACCGCCACTCACGGCCCGCCCGCCTCCCCGCCGGTGCTTGCCGTTAGCCGGGAGCCCAGCGTGTACAACTGGCAGGCGACAAAGAGCTCCCTGAAGGAGCGCTTTGCCTACCTCTTCAACAATGAACTGCTTAGCGACGTCAGGTTTGTCGTGGGGAAGGGCAGACAGGCGCAGAGGATCCCGGCCCATAAGTTCGTCTTGGCCGTTGGCAGTGGCGTATTCGATGCCATGTTCAACGGGGGGATGGCGACCACCTCGGCCGAGATAGAGCTGCCCGACACCGAACCGGCAGTTTTTCTCTTGTTGCTCAGGTGGGTCGAAGCGACACAGGTGTCGAACAAGGTTGTGTTCAGCCGCGTTCACTCATGCCCCGTTCCCCAGCCAACTTCTCTCCTCTTGCATTCAACTCATCTAAAGTATGATGATGACAATCACTTATCCATTTCTGGATGAGGTACAACTCAAGATCAACAAAGCATAAGTAACCACAATTCAGAAAACTATTGTTATCTCCAGCAAGACTACTGCACCTAAAATGGAAAGGAGGTGAAATTGTTTTCAACCATCAAGTCAAAGTCTAATATCAGCCACAGGACGATGAATGAATACTTTCTGATTTCCTTAGTTTAGGGGTCACCAATGTCCAATCATCGGTGATTGGACATTGTAAATTCCTAATAATGTTGAAAATACGATCATTTGTAAATGTGCTCGGGCTCAATGTATACTCTGAAAACGTCTGAAGCGTAACAAAACCAACATATGAGACTCTGTACTAATGTGTTCATATTAAGAAACGTACGTCTGTGAAGGCCAACATGGAAAATCAGTCCAATCTAATTGACTCCTTCTGAATTCGATAATTAGTTTTTATCTGTCTACATTAGCATCAGGCTCCGTCACATTACTATTTCCTCAGTAGAAGTAAACTAAGACAAAATTTGCAGTGTAACACCAAAGTGGAAATATTATTTCAGAGGAACAGTGTATCCTGCCCTCTAGTGTTCGAATGGACACATGACAGGAAATGCTATGGACAACAACATGTTATTGCCTTTGCAGGTATTACAAGTTCTGTGATGACAAAATGCAGTTATGCAAATTATCCATCAGTGTGAATGTTTGTCTACATGAGCCCAGTGATTGGCTGGCACCCCGTCTCCCTCATTCAGCTGGGATACACTCCAGCGACTCTAATCAAGATAAGCAACTGGTTGAACAACGAAAGATGCTATGTATGGCCAAGCATTTACTGGTAGTTTTCGGTCTAACCTGTTTTACAACTTGAAGGTCAGTGAAGCCACATGTTGTTCACGAGTTCTAATGCGGGAGTCATCAGAATGGCCTTTCAAGTTCTCACTTTGGTCCAACTGTGCCGGGTATTAATGGACTTGTGACCGCATTAAAGGAGATTGTTCTAAGTGGTGTCATAGGCTACCTTCGTGTTTAGTGCTTGAGGTTCCACTTTGTAATCGGCAGAAAACATCTGTTGTCTCACTACTCCAGTCCGTCCTTGATTTGTTCCCAAAGACATTCAGGTGTCCTTCAGATATAGATAGGGAGCAAATAATGCCTGACAGGAAGAACACACTTTTTGCCAACTGAGTTTGAATTTGAGTTTAAGATGTTAAATTTAAGGTGTTGAAATCCTTCCAGATATATATTTTTTTCATAATAAAAAAAAAAATAGTCCCTTTAACTAATTCAAATTCTGTGCAAGGGTGAAACAATCGACTAACTCATTCAAATTAAAATGTTTTTTGTGTTTTTTTTTTTTCTTTTCTGTGAGACGTTGGTGCACATTGATCATTGTAAAGTTCTCTTGTGTTCTTTTGCACAGGTTCCTGTATTCAGATGACGCTCATATCACTCCAGAGACTGTGATGTCCACTCTGAATGCAGCCAAAAAATACGCTGTCCCTGCTCTGGCTACTCACTGTGTGGAGTTTGTGAGCAAACATCTGAAAGCAGACAACGCATTCATGTTTCTCACACAGGTTCATGCTTTCACTTTCTGCACTCACCACATGGAAACGCTTCAAAGTGCATCTTTATAAACATTATGCTGACATGCATGACTGCATTTGGGAATTTATTTTTCAGTGTTGGTCTCCAGTCAGTCTCAGGGCAAATTGTTCCTAAATGCTTAAATTGAAATTTGAAAAAAATCGACCCAGAATACAATTCAAATCGGAATGGCAAATGATTAAAAGCAGTATCATGATTTTACAGATTTGATTTATCTGAAAAGATTATAGTAAATAATGTATAATGTTCTTGTGTTCACAGGCAAGGTTATTTGATGTCCCTCAGATTGCCAGCCTCTGCTTGGACACCATAGACAAAAGCACTGCAGAGGCGGTAAATACAGAGGGCTTCACTAATATTGACCTTGGTAAGCGAGCCTTCGACGAAAGTACCGTTTTCATAACTGACTTGATGATTGTTTTGTGTGCTGTAGAAACTCTATGCACAGTCCTTGAAAGAGACACGTTAAACATCAGGGAAAACCGTCTCTTTGAGGCTGTGGCACACTGGGCTGAAGCTGAGTGCAGCAGACAACGGCTTCCAGCAACCTCTGAGAACAAACAGAAGGTATTGGGAAAAGCCCTACAGCTCATCCGCTTCCCGCTTATGAGTGTGGAGACGTTTCCTACAGGTAAGAGAAGTTCATTCCGGCCACTGTTTTCGGTCCATGTGTCATGTGCAACTTTATGATACCTTGACAAAGCCAATTTAGTATTTTACTTGCTATTCTTTCTTATGCAACAAGTGGCGAGTGAGGAAATCTGTTTTTACACTTGACAGCAAACCCAACACCACGGCCCAGCAACAATGACCGATCACGTTGCTACGTTCGCGGTGAAGAATGCACCATTAATAGATTTCAGCACGTCGAGAGTCGATGGGGCTACAGCGGTACCAGTGACAGAATCAGGTGAGGTGACAACACGGTTGTCCTAATAAATGCCAGCTTCATACAAAAAAACTGTATTTCTCATCGTCTTCTTATGTAGATTCAACGTCAGTAGACGAATATCCATCGTGGGTTTTGGTCTTTATGGTTCTATCCATGGACACACAGACTATCAGGTCAACATACAGGTAACTGCTGCCGTATCTGCAACATGATGCAGCTGGAGTAACGTCATTAAAAATGGGGCTGGGAGCTTTCCGTCAATGTGGGCGCTAGAATTGTCAGTATGAAATGTATGCATTACACAGTGACCTAAATAACTTGCAATGCAACACTCACCTTTGACGCACACAACTAATCCAGTCATAAAAGAGCCCTGTTGACAATTAAATAAAATGTCAAGTGCGTTCTCGCCGGGTGAGTTAATGCTAATTAAATGTCATATTCATTGCTACACAGGTAGCTGCCATTTACCAGCTTTGGTTTGACAATAGTTCATACACAATGAACAATTAATATATATTTGTAGGTATTTACCACAAACTCATGGTGACTGAATCCACTAGCTCTTACCAAGTCGTGCTTGTCCAGAAATTAATTCTTAATAGATGAATATGTCCAACTCTTTACGGTAAAGAAGGTGAGAGTTTTAGGTATGCAGCTCATGAAATTGAGAAAAGCATGACTAACAATTCCCTGTTAATTGGCATGGAAAGTGTCGAATATTTCCCAATGCCCCCCTGCTTCATTTACCATGGAAATGTAACCCTAGACAGCAACCAGCCAGCAAATTGGATCCATAACTTGTTGCACTACAGTGCATATTCACATTTTGGCATTTGCAAAATGGCCTTTTCACTGGCATTTTGGGGGGACCTTATCATCTGTCAGTCGCAGTAAACGCACCTTTCCGTTGTTTATTTTTTGTTTTTCTAGATAATGGAGAGTGACAAACACCTGACCGTGGGCCAGAACGACACAGGATTCAGTTGTGACGGCACATCAAACACCTTCCGTGTAATGTTCACAGAGCCTGTGGAAATTCTTCCTAACGTCAGCTATACTGCATGTGCAACCTTAAAGGTGAGATGGCTTTCAAACATCAACTTTCAACCTGCAAACATTCAGGCGGATTCATGACGCTTGCTCATTTTCTATGTAGGGACCCGACTCCCACTGTGGCACAAAGGGGTTGAAGAAAGTCACCCAGGAGTCAGCGACAGGGACTAAGACAACATTTGTCTTTTTTAAATCCCCTGGAAACAATAACGGTACCTCGGTAGAAGACGGACAGATACCAGAGATCATCTACTATACATAGATTGACGTGAGAAGACTTCACGTGGCTTGAGTTTTGTGCTTCACAATCTCTGGGAATGAACACAGAGTGGCAGTTTGTTTAATGGCAAAATTCACCGACACAAGGATTGTTCCAAGCAGCTGTTAAAAAGAAAAATCAAAGCCAGTTTTTGTTTCATTGTTATTAGATGTAAATATGTAAGTAATCAGACAAAGCATATGTCCGCCATCGGAATTGGTTGGATGCAAACGAGTGAGTGTTCTTCCCCAAGGAATTTGTTCTCCTGAGTCTTGTGTGACTCTAACTACAGTCAACCATCAGTTGTCAACAGAGCATTTATTCGGATATTCAGCTTAGGTTCCAAATACTAGTTATTGTAGACCTAAAGCTGGCTGTGAAGGATTTTCAGTAAATGCTCAAACAACAAAAATCTTTCCTGAATACTTTGATAGGAGGATGCAGCTAATGCAAATGTACTCAAGTTTGTTGTCAGTACATGCTACATAGTGATTCCGCCAACTCCGTGTGCATCATGTGATTTTGTTGTTACCTGTTGTAATTCATACGTGTTTACTGGGCACTTCTTTGAAATTAAAAAAACACCTTCTTTTTATATTACGGACTTGGAAAAAAGAATTGTAAAGTGTAACTCACGATGAGATTGCTCTCAGCTACAACTTTTGTTATCGGAAGATAATGATGCTGTATATTTAAAAAAAAAAAAAAATCAATTTATAAATTAGCTCAATTAGCAGGCAAGACCCAGTACAAAATGATCCAATTTAAAAGAAGACATTGTTGATTTTAACCCCCCCATCACTTTCTGAACCCATTCAACTGGCTATTTGGAACAGTTTTATTCAATTCTAAAAATGAAACCTCGACTACCTGACATCCCGAAATTGGGAATTCACAGTGGCACATGGAACTTTTTAAAATTATTATTGGGGAAACAATCTAAATGTCACAAAATACTATTTTGTGGCCACATAATACAAATTCATAGCTCCCTACTGAATACTAATTGGGTGAGCAAACTGAAATCCCCTTTTATGGTAATGGTAAGGTAGAGGCCTGCGCTTAAGATAATGGATGGGCATATTGTAATCAGATTTATTTATTTTAGGCTGGGCATAAATAGTGACTTGATGATTTTATTATTTTTTTTGTGCAAAAGTTTCTCTGTCACATACATGTACCATTCAACAGACTGTGCTTCTGCTAAATTTGATATGGAGCCCATCTTATTTAATGTACTGTACTGCATGTACAAAATGTTCTAGGTGTGAGGGTGCACTTCTTTCCAGCCCACGTCAAAGCAACATGGATATGCAGGAACACGTTACCCGTGTACGCATGTCCAGCTGGTGGAAGTTATGCAATCTCTATTTTAATGATGTAGGACTGACTGCTAACTAATTAACACATGACCATACTGTATGTATATGAGGCTGTGTGATTAGCAGCAGGAATGGCCCTGGAGCTGGTGAATAACTTGTGAAGCCTTCTCATTAATTAACATGTAATCTAAGTCACACATGCATAGGTGTCATAGATGAAATTTCAGATGATTGGCACGGGCACTTATTCGTTTTTACCTGGTAAGTCATTTGAGAACATTTTCTCCTTTACAATGATGACCAGGAGGCAAAGTGTGTGAAATGTCTTGCCCAAGGACACAATGACACGTGACCCAGACAGACATGGGTTCAAATCACCGACCCTCTGGTTTCTGAACGAACTGCTCCGCCTGAGCCACGTAATCAGTAATATTTTTAGGTGTCACCAGGATTGCACCAAACTCAGCAAAACATAACCAATAAATTATTTCAAGTGTGATGGGGTAAGGCATCTTACCCATACCAATCCCTGCCTGAAGAAAACTCACAAGTAGGAGAAGATCTGATCGAATACAAAAAGTAAAAATGTATTTGGTACCCTCCACAAGACTCATGTTAATATTTAATCCAGCCTAAAAAAAAAATCTTATAGTGTCAAAATACTTACCTCAAAAGCAGTTCTTTGGATTTCCTGCCAAGTACTAGAATGATTTCAATTTTAAACAGGTGCAGTGCAGGGAAACAACTGAGATTAAAATTGACCCCATCTAGTTGTCAGGAAGAGATTTATGGACTACCCTACTTTTAATGGTTAAGATGGACAAATCCGATAATATGGTGGGGTTTGTCCATTTTTCCAAAAACAACCCCAAATTAGGAAATACTGCCCATTCCGGGATGGCCCATATAGTGTGCGTATTCTGCATGTCCCCGTTAGATATAATCAGACTAACAAGTAGAGAGCCACTGTCTACACGGATGACCTGACCATCTTGCATGATTAATTTACAGTGCAGACTGTGCAGTCGAACGAGCAAAGGAATAAAATACATCTTCTTAAGTTCTAGAGTATGCATGAGTGTATATCCTTACGATTCTATTCACTGCTATACAATTTCTTTAGGATGCTGTGGGGTGTTTATTTCAGTGGAGCGAGCAGAGCACCATTACTTTTCTATTCACATGTGTCACATGCTGTATGAACGCTGGACTGGCCTGGGCCAACCTTACCCCCCTGCACTTTCCAACACCAGATGTAGGTCGCAGAGTGCTGCAGGGGCTGCATGCAGGGTGTGTGTTTTGCGTGTGTGTCTGTGTGTGACTTTGGACGAGAGCCTGGTAGAGACTGATGATTGTAGTCTCCACCGAGGACATGGCCCCCAGCACACTGTCTCCATGGCTGTCACTTTGCATCATCCCAAACAGAGCGCACCGAGTCTGACAGGCTGCCAGATAGGCTGAGGGGATTGTCATGGCTCCTTTCACTACTGTCGCCGTTCTCTCGACTGTTTTTCATTGTGTGCGCTCGCCACCTCGCATAATGCGTTAACGACATGCTAATTAAAATGTAATGGACATTGGATGGGGTCACAAGTTGTACTTCCTTCAGGTAGGAAGGTGTCGCAACGTCCAAGATGAGGAAGGCAAAGCCACCACTTCACCTCATCGCACCTCTTTTGAGGAATGCACACAAACTTCCAGGTCATGCACGGCGGCTATGTCACAAGTCTGGATGGGAGAATCACCGCAAATTGAAAGAGCGCAAGCCAGGCACGTAAAAAAAAAAAAAAAAAAGCCTCACACCACAAAGCTGTAATAAATAAATTAGTAAAAATCACAGAAGCGATGGCTTTTAACTCAAGAATCAAGTCACTACTTTATTCATCACGATCCGTAGTGAGTAGCTTCAACAAGCTTGACAGACAGCACACATGAAGCCACATGCTTCATTTCATTGAAACAGTACACTTAGTTTTCAGTAAAATGTCTAATTGCATAATGGATGTGAGAACTCACACACATTAACGGGCCAAGTATTTTCCTATTGCTGTACTTGTTTAAATGTTCCTACTTCTTTTTAAATGAGTCAAATCTATGCCATAAACTCATGATGAAAACAAACATTCTTGACACTGAGAGACTGGTCAGATGTCAAAAAAGAAAGTAACAGGTACAGCATTGCTACATATACAAATAATGAAATCCTGATGATCGAGATCAATATCTGTCATAAGACTTATTGTAATGTGAGTCGCTTCCCTGATGGGAGTTTGACTGAGACCCACGATCATGCTCCCTATATCGGTCTTGGTGCTGCCTCTGATGCCTTCCTCTTCCAGGGTGATCACCCCTCCAACCTTGGCCTTCTCCCCAGCCACGACCTCCTTGACGGTCCTGGTACCTACAGGGAGCCAAACAAATCAACAATTGCTCTTTACAACTTGGAACTTGCATCCAACTATTTTTTTCTAAATCAGCAATGCAGGTAAAAACCTATGATCTTAATTTGAAAAAGTGCTGAATTGTTATATTGGAATCATTTAGAAAATTTACAGCTAACCATAATGATTATAATTTCACTGAAATATTTTTAACGAAGATGCCTTGATTTACAAGTTTAATTTGTTCCATAACTATACTTGGAACTCAAAATGTCGTATTGCAAATCATTGTTACAAATTGAAATGTGTGAATAGTGCTTTAAGAAGCATTACATTATGCCTTATAAAGAATTCATAAATAAAAAATAATCAAATATCAGCTGTATAGGACTGTGCAAGACTGGAATAAGTGTCAAACAAGATTATTAATGTACATCAATATCCAGTGTTTGGTTGTCCAAGGAAATCGTAATTGAATTTCTACATTTGCACTTTTATCTCGTACCTATGGTATATATTGGTATATTGACCAACTCTACCTTCTATCTCTTCCTTGATGGTTTCCTCCCCCACGACCTCTCCAGTCCTCCACGATAGGCGGCGGATCAGCTGGCCTGGTCACGTACTGCTGGTATTCTTGGTCCTCGGAAGAAAACCTGTGAGCGAACATCTCCTCGTAACTTCGAGGTTTTTCTGTAGTTTCGCTCATTCTGAAATGAATGAAACTCTGGTTAACATGAGGCAAAGGCGATTACTGTAAAAAAAGATATACGTATATACTTTTGGTGAAAGATCGTCTACATGTTTGATAATGAACTATTACAGAAGAAATAATCCAGGATACAAACGGTAAATTAATGCATATTGTTTGTGGAATAAATGCTTTAACCATGATTGTTTACAAGCGTTAGATTAAGCCTCTGGCTGTGTGCGCAATGTAGATAGCCTCAACAGCAAAGCTAGCATAACAACAAGGTGACAAAATACATCTTAATATTCGTCAAACCTGTTAACAGCAAATCAGTAACTAACAACCTAGTAGTTATTAGCAATACTTCCTGAAAACATACCTGAGTACACTACGAAACAGCACAGTACGGAGCCCTACGAGTCCACAACTCAAATAGTACGACGCTAAAAATGTCCTGACTGGAAACAAAAAAACGAATACCAAAGGTTCCGGATCACACGCACGTGCAATTATTTGACAGCGATCACCTGCAACTTGGATGAGGAAAAAGGTTACTTCCAAAGGAAATACGCAAAAAAAAAATTCGAAAGACGTCGAGTGACTAATGCCCATGGGTGGCACATATACCCTTGCATCTATTTATTTAAATAGTTCAAAGATTTTTTTCTCTGTTGGAAACTGACAAGCAGTCACTGGAAGTCATGTAAGTGCAAGAGAGAAGCAAACTAATCATGTCGTCGCCCGTTAAAGCATTAATTGTGAACATTGCATGTGTTTGATCAGCAAATTGTGCGTGTAGGGGGGGGGGGGGGGGGCGGAATTCTGCGCAACGCCACTCAATTCAATGCAAATCAACTTTATTTCGAGATTACTTTAAAATGTTGCTAGAACAAAATGATGTAAATACAAATAGAACAGAGTGAGGTTAAGGAAAGATATTTTATTTTAGGACAAAGTACAAAAAATGTAAGCTTATGTGTGCAAGTAATCATTCCTGCAGCGCCCCCAGTGGAAAAGGCGTACTCGCAATTCGGCACACACGGATTCACCTAGTATTCGCATTTTAAAAAACTAAACTAAAATAAAAATGTAGATTGTTCAGTCCTATCTTTCATTTATTTTTGAGGAACTGTGAAGTCAACCCCTACTATCTGGAGGTTACCCCTCCAAGAAAATGAATGCATCTGTTTGCATTTATATTGGTCGCAAATATTTTTAAAAGAAAGTATAAATAATAAAGTTATTACTCAAATACTTGAAAAGGTATTTGTTACTTTAACACTGGCTTTTCGAGCGCTATGTGCGCCCCCTCCCACCACCACCAAAAAAAGTGTGGGCGTGTGAGCAGGTGTAAACCGCTCCGTGTCGCTGCTGCTGCTGTTGCGTGTCGCGTGTAGAACTCAAGCCCACTCACTGGGGGGGAGGAGGAACAAAAGTCGGCCAGGTAAACGCCAACATTAACTCCACTAATTCCGCGATCATTTTGAAGAGAACAGCGAGGTGAACGTTTTCTATATTGTTTTATTTGAGGTTTTTTTTTTTATTTGGAGGTGACGAGGGTGAACACAGCAGGTGACAACTTGGTTAACAGGAGACAGAGCTTTGCGAAACCTCCAACACCACGAAAGAAACAAGTGCTCAGCGATTTTCTTCTACAAGCGACAACGTCACTTGTTCGAAGGGGAACAACATTAAACTCTGAAGATCGTGGACTTTGATTCGTGTTCGCCTCGCGCCACGGCATAGCGCACGCAGCCAACGAATCCGGAATATCTCCGCATTACAATGGGGTGAGTACGCTACAATCCAGATTTACTGTGACACTTGCTCCCATTTTCAAAATACCTTCCTTTCAATTTCCCTCATTGGTGTGAAGATAATGCACCAGGGCATGATCATTTTAGCAATTCCCTCACTTTACATCTGTGACCCCCAAATAACGAATACAATTGTTTCACCACTGAAGCAGAATTATAATGTCGATTTGCCAGAAATTCCGATAACACGTTACGTGCTTTGGGGGTAATTGTGTCATTCAGCTCTGCCCACGGGGAGTGCGTGCGTGTTGCAATTAAGTGTGGAGGTCGCTGTGGACACCCACGGTGCACTCGAGACTATTTTCGCTTATGCTGTCTCTGGACCAACAGCGCTCCAAATCGATACTGGCTATCAATTTGGATTTATACACATACATTATATTCGGAATTAACAGGTCAAGGTCTTGTATTAGTTGGCTTTGTCCTCTCAAGAGAGATAATTTAGTATACTTGCAGAATTACTCGCGTACAATAATAGAATGACTGGTTTACTAGTAATGGTTATTCCACTACTTGCGCTATTTCCCCGCTAGTATGCAATAAAACTTGACTGCTAAACTCATATGCTGCTCTAGTTAAGACTACTACGGACAACTAAGGTGACATGCGTTCTGCACTAGTAGTCTCCTGTACTCTGTTTGCATCACCAAAATTCCCGATTATCGCTTTTGCCTCACTAGTAGTTGTCCAACTAATGATAAAGTTATTGCTAGTTATTGTCCTTTTTGTCTTACTAGTGAAGACAGAGTGTACTAGTTAGTGCATGTACCCTAAGATGGATATCAATTAAATATGCACATTTGCATTTATTTGAGCCGACACGTTTGACATAGCAGCAAACCTGAGAGTTATGATTGATAAAACATTAACAAATGTTTGATATCTTATCTGTTTGAAAAAATCAGTTCTAAATCCAAACAAATCAGAAATCAACTGACATCCTGGAATGTGTCCAAATAGCAATGTTTATTGTCATTGGTCGTACTGTACTTTGGCATTGGTACAGAACTGCACTGTGTCTTACTGAGATGTTCCTAATGTTTTGACTGTGTAAGAGTACTGGTTATGGGCATGAATATAAATCCTTCCTTGAATTGAAAAAAAATAAATAAAATACAACAATACATAGAAGTGTGTTTTTCAAATGCCAGTAATGGGTTGCAATTGGGCAGTCAGAGTAAAATGCAGGGTTTCCTTCTGTGCAGGAAAAATCTGGCTTATTAGTACTTGATGTGGTGTATGTACTGTTAATATGTTGCTGAAATCTTTATTTAATCAAATTTGTCTTTATCCATACAATATATTTTATTGTTCTACATTTCAATGCAAATGTTCCATATCATTGAAAATCGAAAGATAACTCCTCTCAAAAAGGATGTACACTCTTTTTTTTTTTTTAGCTCTAACATCATCAGTATATCGGTTGCATTTAATAAAAAAAAATTACCGTGATAGTTTCTGGGTGAATATACTATAACATCCCAAAAGATTTATCGTGACAGGCCAACCAATAACTAATGTAAATAAATACAGTACACTGGCTAAAATGAAGGGCACGTTTGGAAATGGGCTCCGAGCATGCACTAAAAACAGAATGCTGCGTCCAAGTGAATTTCCAAATGCTGCCTAGCCACCGTGAAACCGAGTTGGCTTCTCTACCATCACGTTCAGCGAGTTTTCTGGGGAAACCCTGAAAGAGACCGAGTCTGATTCCAGTAATGTCAAGGGAATGCTGCACGACCTGTTTTCCCAGAGCACACATATTTTCCAAAGCGAGTCCCACAGTCGTGACTCCTTCTCTTGAGGTCTGTGTACTCACCCAAATGCTTTGAAATGTCATCCACAGTGCTGTCATGAAACTGCCCCCTATAGATCTGCAGCTGAGTGAGTGTCTCAGCTCATGTCGCCAACATAGTGACGCCGCGCTCGCCTACGTTCACTCACTGCCGGCATGTCGTTGATACCTCAATACGTCTGGTCAGGCCAAACTATTTCTTTACATTCTTTAGAACCACAATTCAATGTCAAGGACAATATGAATGCAAAATCTCTATCTTAAAAAATGGACAGAAAACCATCATGTAGTTAATGTGTGAGTGTGTAGGAGATAGATAGATAGATAGATAGATAGATAGATAGATAGATAGATAGATAGATAGATGCCATCAGCATTTGCAGTTTTGGTAGTTATATAATTCTCTTGCCCGTGGCTCATCAATTGACATTGGAGCAGCAAGAGATCTTTCCCTGATGAGAACCTCTAGAACAGGCGTTCACGCGTAAGCCAGGGAAAAGTTATCTAGTGGGCTGCAGTGGAACTGAGCCTGAACATAAGCTTTATTTAGCCGTTGCGTCAGAGCGATAAAGCTTTAACCATACCAATTTCACTTTTTTACCAATCTTCAAAGACATCAAGATTTTGAAGCTCAACCAGAAGCTCAAACAGCCACTGAACTGCAGTCAAGGATAGAAAGATGCTAATTTTGCAATGCTGCTCCGATGTCAGTTTGGCAAGCCTTGGGCAAGGGGTAGGCTTGCAAAACTGCATAGCCTAAACTGTTCAAAGTTGTTGATCTCACATCTTTAGGAATGATACCTGAAATGAAATAGATAGTGTAAATAAGTGATAGTGGTTTATGTAGCGTCACCACTGTATTTTTTTTCTATTCCTCTTTTCTTATTTTTTGGTTGTCAGTGTTTTGCCCCTTTGGCCCGTTTGTTACTAAATGTGGTTATAGATTAACAATCGCAGACGTCATGTGACCTTTTGCTGCCCTCCTGACCTTGACACATTAGTATTGATTTGATCCCCATGTGTAATTTACAATTCAGTGTCACTTGTCAGTAAAGTAAAAAAATTTAATCACACAATCAGATTCAAGACAGGAGAGATTTATACATCTTGATGATGAGAGCGTAACGTTGAAAATACATCTGAAGTACCTTTCAGTTGGACACTTTTACTGCCTTGTATTCGGGAATAAACCTTAGCTATTCCTTTGACAGGCACCCACAGAAATGCAAGCCGCATATTGCTATTTAAAGTAAGTCCTGCTGGGAGCAGCGCTAACACAGGGATAGATGATAATCTGGCTGGCTAGAGACTGACATCGAAAGGCTAAACACTCATTGATTAGTCGCACACGTGACGTGGCACTGGGTCTCACGCTACCGCGCCAGGAGAGCAGACTATAATCCTAATCTCAGTACGCCTTCTCTGTCTGGTCAGTAAGCAACCCGAGAAGGTGTAGAAGGAAAGTGGCTGCACCGCTTAGTGTTAAGGAATCATGGGCAAATGAAAGAAGACAGGCTGAAGGCGGATTGGAAGTCTCTTTGCCAGATGGTTGAGGCCTGGGAGGCCATCTGCTGCCATGCTGTGCCACACTGGAGACTTCTCACGTCCTCTTGCGTAGAGATTAAGATGGCCTCTGTGACCCACTGCCTTCGTTGCTGTTGTGGGGGATCACTGTGCTTGATGGTTGGAAAAACTGAGCCTTCTCTCTTGCTTGATGAGCTGATTCACGCACTGAAGAGTGAATCAAGGTGAAATAAAGTTAAATAAAACTAAGAATTTGGTTCTTGTGGTTATTGCAGCTTTTTAAATACACTGTTGTCACTCAAATGAAGATCAAATCACATTTTATAATCAATTTATGCAGAAATCCAGATCATTCAAAAGGGTTTGCATACTTTTTTTTTAAAAAAACCAATGACTTTCTCAAATTAGTTATTTTATCTTCCACTGACATATTTTGGAGGCATTCTGCGTTTATTATGCATGTGTCATAATGAAGAAAATATTGTTTAGCAGCAGCAGTAAGTACAGAAGAAGAACAGTTTGTAACTCAGTGCTGGAAAAAAAACATATCCATTGATGTGTGACCAACATCTGCCCATGCAAATTCATCCAATTTGTCAGAGGTCACAGTTCTAACATGGGCCTGTATCGTCATCTCGGATGTTCTCAGTGGAGTCTCGCTTTTGTCTGGCGTTTACAGTGCAAACTTGACTTGTGCCTCAGCAGGTGGTTCACTAGAATGTTCTCGAGCGCACGTCCAAACCACCAACTCCTCACTGAGACAATCAGCTTTGTTTTGCGCCGGCAGGTTTGAAACGACGTCAACGTTGTCTCCCTGACGTATCGCACGCTCATTCACACCAATGTGCATTTGAGGTTCTTGCCTCCAAGCACGAGCACAGTTTATTCCTCCCATGTTGATGTTGCTAAAATCATATCTTGGCTGACCCATTTTGCTTGTGTGTATGCGTCGCAGGTATTGTCATGGTGTTCTCTCGCGGCATTAATCTGAATAATACTGCGTTACGTCGTAAAAGAAGCAACACGCAAAGCCCAATGCACGTTGGAGATGTTAAAAAAAACAATTACTAACGCTGGTTTGACATTGTTTTTGATTGAGCTAGTACCTTCAGTACAATGAAACTTGGATGGCCATCAATCATTTTCCTGCTTGTGGCACATTTATCTTCGAAACTCAATTGTGGAGCAAACACTGCTCAGTCCTCTTGATTGAATTACAGATGTTACTGTAGGAAGTAAGATGGAAAACAGATTTTGTGGGCATGAATGCACCCCCCACATATGGCTTCACCAATGTGCCTTTGAGCTGTTAGAAAGTACATTACGGGCTAACGCAAATGCGTTCCCTTGAGACCACACACCCACCTGTAAATTATTTAATGCATCAGATGGAGTGGGGTAAGCATGTCGCAGTTAACTAGATGAGGAACTGCTGCCATTAGGTCACAAATGTAGTCTTGCCAAGATAAATAGCTAGCCATACCGTAGCATTGAGTTGGATTTTTCTTTCTTTCTGGTGGTTCTTCCTTCCTGCATCTGTGCAAAGCTGGTGTACTGATGCATGCAGTGACAGCTGTGGACACCTACTGTGTCCCTGCTCTGGACATAGTCAGCTTTTATATTGATAGTGTCACAAAATGTTTAACTATCCTCAGCATCCTGATCTAAGTTGGTGGATTTTCAACTCAAGTTTATGATTTATAAATATGTGCGGTATTTCCTGCAAGAGAAAACTCTTGCTGCTAGGCTAGCCAAGTGCACTGTAATTTGCTCAACTTGGGAGAAAACCTCGGAAATATGTTTCTTGGGTTAATGCGAGACGCCCAGTGCAAATGCTTGCCTTTACGTGCTCTCATGAATGACAAATAACCAGTCAAGTGTGTTCCTCAATCCGCATCTCTGTCAAGTTCATCCCAAACCGTAGTGAGGAAAAGCATCATCCAACATGGATGGATAAATATTTCCTCTCCCTCACCTCTAAAATGACAACTATACTTCCTCTTTTAATCCAGTAAAATCAATCAAGCTAATGCTTTTTATCGCAGCAAAGCAGATCACTGCAATCAGCCGACAGTTGTGTGAGTGCACCCATGTGTTCGCCATTGACCTATTACTCCTGCTTCCCTGCCAGTGTGAGCTGGTTCTGACTTTGTCACAGTAAAGGTCAGCGTACACGCGCACAGGCAAAGCAGCATCAGTGATCCGTTGAACAGGTTTCCTTGTTTTAAATCAGATAAGCAATGACATTAGTCTTAAACAGGGGGACTGCGCATTGATTTCTGTGAGAACGATAATCCCGTGGAAGTTATTAGCTCATGAATTTCAGTTCCTCCTTGTCGGACAATTTTTTTTGAACTGGCAGTAATGCTCCAATGCAGCGAATACTTCTGCTAAACATCACCAGAACTTCTTATCAGGGTTGATTTGAATGTGAATGAAGGCTGTCACAAGCATGTCAACAAATATGACAAAATCACTATACATCCAAAACACACAAGCAGGCAGAGCTGAGTGTGAACTGTGAACACAACTGTTAACATTCAGCTGATCTTTGCGATGAATCTCTTTTGGGTCTCTCTTTAAATGGTGATGGTATTGAATTTGCATGCCGAAATAGTAACCATCTATACTCCTTTGCAAGGATATGCAAATTGTGCATTTTTTTGCCGCTTTTTGAAGTGGGAAAAGGAAAGAATGACACCTTACTGGCCATCAAGTGAGTCATGTACAGGTTAGAGAGCAGGATGATTCAATTGCAAACTGCACATTTGTTGGAATGTCAAGATGAGCTGCTTTAGCTTATTTTAACGGTTTCTCTCTTCTTTTTTTTTTTTTTATATCTATCCTTCGGGTTCAACTGACAGCCGTCACCTCGTGGCTCGCCATGTTTTTAAATATCCACATATATTTCCATTTTCAACAGCATTTTAAACAGCCTCTCCCAGGCTCTCAAAATCCCAATACATATTGTTCCAAACCTTTTTTTCAATTCACATATTAAAGGTATTTTTTGTTTAATTTGAGCTGAAACAGTTTACAGAGCTTGCCGATAAGCTGATCATTTGAATCGGGCGCGTTGGAGGAGAGCGACATCGAAAACATGCAACACAGCGGCCCTCAGGGGCGAGAGTTTGACGGGACGACCATAAGTACGATATGACCTGTGATGAAAAAAAATGAAATCCCTTTGCCAGACAATCGATGTGATGATACACATGTGATATGTGGACACACTATGTCACCTCATAGAGGAGATTGTTTCTTGATGTGCGAATAGCTTTGAGTTGCCATGAGGATTTTTTTTTTTGCTGGTGTTACATTATCAGCCTGCCTCTGTCTCTCTGGATTTCTGGTGGAGGAGCCTGCAGGTATCATTATTCTGTTTAACTGTATCCGGCTAACTTTTTAAAGGGGTGCCTCTCAATCAGTACAAAGCTATGTCAGTAGTCACTGTTCTGTGATGGTACTCACAATTGTCCCTCTCCTCTGTCCCAACCCCTCAGGGAGCAGCCAATCTACACCACCAGGGCCCATGTCTTCCAAATTGACCCAAGCACCAAGAAGAACTGGGTCCCTGCCAGCAAACAGGCCGTCACTGTCTCCTATTTTTACGACAGCACACGCAACAGCTACCGCATCATCAGCGTAGATGGAACCAAGGTATGAGTGTGCTCTGGAATGAATAGATGTGGTGAGAAACGTGTTGCTGTTAAGAGATGAGAGAAGATGTATAGGTCAAATATGCATCACCAGATATTGAGAAATATCCAGATATAAAGCCCTAGAGTGAAAACTCTTCCAGTTTCAATTGGAATCAGGTTCAGATTTATACACCTGGATCGTGAGCAAATCAATTGTTGTTGGATATCATAACACATTTCGTCAAAATGTGTTGATGGCTTTTTGTGATCGGTCCCTGTTATGAAAATGATCCACACTTTGGTTCCGCATCGAGATGGAGGTCATAATCAAACAATGAGCAATTCATTTCTTAGCTTCTTTTTAATCATACAATTTTATCAAAATCCTACAAAACACAATTTGGCAAAAGGGAGCTCTTGAGTTTATTTAACCATTTTGAGCAGGAACGAGGAGTTTCAGGTCAAGTTTTGAATGTAGTATTTATATTTTAGCAAAACAATTTTTTTTTCTGTAATTTATTTCAAGCATGCATAGAAATAGGATTATAGTATTTTATGGTAACGTTTATGGAAAATAAAATGAGTTCAGTTTATATTTCCATTCAAAAGGGCAATACCTTTGGGATAAAATCTAAACGCTTACAGACATACGACCGCTAACAATTTGCATAAAATGTGTATTTATCCATGTATCAGATCGTTAAAATTGGGCAAATTAATGTTTTACATAAATAGATTGCATTATTGTGGAACACATTTGAGGTTAGCATGCTGGCATGGCTCCTGACAAAAATTATTTGTTCACCCCAGATCTAGAAGGTACAAAACCTCCCACGTGTAATTTAATGTTAGGCTTTCCATTTCAGCATGGAACAGTGGCACTTGTCTGTCACACAATTTAAACTCAACTTCATTAATGTTTAAATAATACTTAGCTCCTCCAATAACATGTCACATGGCAAGTCTGACCTAAAAACGCTTACCTGTAATTGATAGCAGAGCGTCAATATTGGCATTGCGGGTACTAATAATAGACACCAAATATTTATATCCACACTACCACCGTTCCTCAGCTTGGTGAAAGTATAGATTATGTTTCCATGGCGATAAGCGCCTCCTCTTCTCATGAATAGCTGCGAATATTGTCATGCGATGGATTTTTATCCTTTTGATTACGTGTGAGTGATTGTCAAGACACTGTAAGAATGCAGTTGTTTGGATTTTGCTCCACTATTTGGGTTACAAAGCCTGCCTGAAGCTTTGGGAAGAAATATTATGTGTATATGTGCAATTCTTGCACAGCAAGGATCTTATCATTGGGAAGAGATGATATGTTTTTCACAATAATTTTCAGGTGAAAATTGCTTTAGCGAGATGATAAGTTATTGGCGTGTTTTTGCAAAGCATTGTTTAGTCAAGTGACTCCCACTGCTTGAAGCCAGCGAGGCAACACTCATCAGGTTATGTCATCACGCAGTACTGACAGCAGATAACTGGCGACTCTCAGACCACACTGGCTTATTTTTATCCCACAGGCGCATGTGTTAAGAAAAGACTTCATTTGTATACAAAAAAGAACCGATAGCTTTCATCGTTACTTTTATGTTTTCTTCTGTACTTCCCCCAAGGTCAGACCTCCTTTCTGCGCTCTCCCACTCATGCTTCCTTTTTGTCCTCTCCCTAACGTTAACTAACAGAGTTAATGACACTTCCACAGGCAACTGCAGTAGGCAAATCGAATTTGCT
This sequence comes from Syngnathus floridae, assembly GCF_059516105.1. NCBI lineage: Eukaryota > Metazoa > Chordata > Actinopteri > Syngnathiformes > Syngnathidae > Syngnathus > Syngnathus floridae. Next base: position 10,427,635 of record NC_142415.1, read on the forward strand.
TAATAAACATCCATCCATTACAATTATCCTATTGGGCAATTTACCGTGATGTCACACGGACGTCAGGGTAGAAAAAGACAAAGCGTTCTTGGATGTTGTCACTCGTGAACAAACACCTTTGTCATTTGACCAAGGCAGAGACATTGAAAAAGTAGACTCAATGGCATGAATGAATGAATTTCCTCTTGGGGTGTGGTGTGGAAAGTCTCAGTCTCTCGCTCTCGCTCTCGCTCTCGCTCTCTCTCTCTCTCTCGCTCGCTCTCTCTCTCTCTCTCTCTCTCTCTCTCTCTCTCTCTCTCTCTCTCTCTCTCTCGCATTCACTCAAACCCACTTCAAACTTCACACTTAAAATTTAGACCCGATCATGGAGATTTGGTTTCCAGTTGGTCCCTTTAGAAATGGCGATGCTGTCACTAGATAGGCTCACGATCTAGAATTATTTATGACGCCCACTTACCTTATCATCCACACCCACGGGTTCTGCTAGATAGACCTTTGGGTATGTATCTATCTGGTGGCGCAACCCCAAACACAAAGACGTTATTGTTGTTGTTTCTGTTCAAGTCACGAGTATTTTGTCATGCAAAAGCAGCCTTCAGAATATTTAGAAATATCTGTGTGTTTAGTTTAGTTTGCACACTCCTTTTGAATAAGCCAGGTCTGTCGAGAACAAGTTTTTGCTGCTCTATGCACTAACCATGACATAATGTCACCTTATATTGGTTCACTGGGAGAATCAGTCAGCTCACTGAAGATGACAGCGCAAAGTAGAAATGCATTCCAAGCACTTCTTGCCCTGATGTGTACTACTCAAATAAAATGACCACAGCATTATTATACAGTTTGCTTTCGGTAGCCAATTTATTCAATGACATCTTCCGGGGCACGCATTTGAAATTGTGTGTTGGGCCCCAGTTTGGTTAGTGGTGGCTCTGACCCAAATGAGAATAAGTGGTCTAGAAATTGGATGCATGGATTTTGAGCAAATTCCATTCCATATTAATATTAACTCTAGATAGGTAGACATCGCATCTACAATATTACCTAATGACTGCTTATTCTGCCAACTCCCAACCTACGTAATCAGACAAGGATCTCGTTTTCCATAGGGGGTAACTCAAGCAGGCTCGTAGTTTGAAACGGACCCTCAGGTTACTGGCCAACAGCATTTTAATTTGTACTTCCTGTTGCACTTGATACAAGCCTGGCTGTCCACCCCCACAGCTGCTCATGTCACTCCACTCCCCCTCCCTCTGTCATACTCTCCCACTCGCTTGATTACAGTCTTGCATGCACATTCATACCACCTACAGCACCCTTAATGGCTATTATGATCAGACAAAGTGGACAAAAACAAATGCAATATTTTTCTGCATGATTGAATTAGGCTTTGTGCTCTTTTTGTATGCTTCATAAGAATCGCACCCTGCTGGAAACATCCTCAAATTCTCACTTACTTTATGTACAGACTGGTGTGCGTATATCTGGCCAGTAAAGGAAAGACAGAGACGGAGTGAGGGACAAGCATTTGCTCAAGTGCAACTTGGCAGTTCTCGGGAAGCAGACTGGCATCTCTTTGGGAATTGATCCCAGTTATCAAATTTCAGTCTTAAGGTTTCAGACTTGCAACCACAATCCTAAATTATGAACTGTCCTATTGCCTTCCAATGGACGGTAATGCCAGAAAAACAAACTTCAAATATATTCGTGTATTACAAATTAGAGCAGGGATCGGCATTAAAGTTTGGCCCTGCCTACAAATAGTAATTACACTCTCAAAATTTGGTTAGGGTCAGTGAAGCGATGTTGATATGTCACATGCTGGAAGAAAGGTACATTACATTTTAAGCTTACCGGCTTCTGTTCTGATGAGTTCTGGCATTTGTAGCAAAAGAAGACGTATATTTTTATTTTCCTCAATGTCACGTCCGGTTCATGTCACTGTCTGTTTGTCCCCCCTCAGAAATGCGTTCACCAGACTTGATCATCTGTTTTTTTAGGTTAAAGATTTGGGGGTATTTGAATTTGTGGGGGTTTGTCTTTTGTGGATTTCTAGTTGTTGTTTTTTTTTTGTTTTTTGTTTTTTACAATAACTCAATATCTTGCAGTCACCCAGTTTTCCACTTTGGGAATTAAAGTTTCATATCTCATTGTCATCTTCAAACAAATGTTAGAAAGCTCACTCAGCTTTTGGGATGAAGTGATGTTCAGGATTTTTTTGGGAGTGCTGTGTCTCCGTTGAGAAAATGGGGTCATCTTTGTTTTCAAAATTAGATGAACCTTGTAGAATACAGCCTGAATTCTTAGTTAGTCTTTAGGCTTTGTGTGTGTCAGTGTATTTGTAGCTTCAGAAAAGGTGAAGAGGTACATTTCGAGTTGTTGAAAAGGACACACATCTGTCAGATTTGAATTCTCAAATGCGGTGTTCACATCCAGGTTGCTATGAAACAAGGACTGCCCAGTAATTTAGCTGTCTTCAGTGTCTCCTAATCGTTGGGATAAGTGGCTCATTCTAGTCAGGCACATTTGGGTTGATGTGAATGCTTTCTAGTGAATGCTTTTGTCAACATGCAAAGCACCGTACAAGTCACATTCAGGTCGCATTTTAAGTAGGAGGTCTACTATTGTGGCATTGTGCACTTGGGTGCAGTTCTGCACAGCGGACGGCAGCTGATTTACTGCATCTCCGCAACAGGTGACGGCACTCTAGCGAATGGGCGAATGTCATTTGACAAGCTCTTTGTGGGTCAGCAGTTATCACTGCGGTGTGCCCACATCTGGGTAACGCTCTTTTGTAGGTCAAACATGAATTGCTCAATTAACATATTAACGGTTAATGTTTCATCGGAGGAGGTTTGGCACAAACTCATGGCTAATGTTGAGTAAAATTAATATAAAGTGTTTGCAAATGCTACTATTCTAACTCCAACTTGCTCCGGATGTGTATATGACTGAGCTGCTCAATTGGAGAACTCATGGCGGCAGAGCAACTTGGGGGTTATTTGGGGGGAGTCACTCTTTAAGGATAATCGGACTTTCAAGTGAAATTTGAGGATAAACCTAAAATGCTCTTCCACCTTGGTAGGTGAGCTTAATTTGACCTTCACTAAACTTTTGAATTTACGTGTACAACCTTTGATAGCATTTGTACATTTTGCCCTTTTGCTGTTCTATAACAAAAACCTGAATGGCAAAATTCACAGATGACGTTCGAACTATGAATAGACCAAAAATATTTCCTGGTTCAATTAAAGTCCTCTTCCTCGTGCTGTTGACATGACGTCATGAGACTAAGACGCCTAACAATCAACAGTGTGGGTGTTAGTGTTACTGCATGTGTGTGTGTGCGTGTATCAATAAAATAAAGTCTAGTGACATTTTTCCCCCAAATCGCAGCCTTTGCATTTAGAAAATTGCATTGCAATATCGATTAGAATTCGATTAATTGAACAGCTTTACGTAATGTCTAATTTTTGAGAGTAGCATGTATTGAAGTTAATTTCAACACAAGAGTTCAAAGGTTGGGAGGAGTACAAAAAAAATTTAAGTTCAACCTGAAAATGGACACCTAAAAGCCAAACAACTTTTTGTGAGTTGCGTATATACAAACTATTGTCATCATTTGAGCACACTGGCGGTCTTATCTGTTGACAAATTGTAAGTTGAGCTCTTGCAACTCATTAGTATAGTTGTGTCTTCACCGGCGGTTTTATGTGTCTTGTTTTCCCTAGGTCATCATCAACAGCACCATCACACCCAACATGATGTTCACAAAGACGTCACAGAAGTTTGGCCAGTGGGCTGATAGCAGGGCCAACACTGTGTTTGGCTTGGGCTTCAGCTCAGAGCAGCAACTTGCTAAGGTAGGCGTGTTCAGCATTACACACAGTTGATGTATGATTTAATGTACAGTAAAATCATTCCTAATAATTTTCAGATTTCCACTAAGCATTGCAGTCTAGGTCTAGAACGGGTGATCTGTCATATTATCTCCTAAAGGGTGTGTAGGCGGGACAGCAACATTGTATTAATTATGTAGAAAGTGTGACATTATACCAGCATAACACAATGGATGCATTCAGCAAAGAGGAGGCAGGTGTCACGGTAAACAATGGCGGAAGTCCCGCATTTTAGATTTTTGTTGGCATATGTTTGATTATTATGACAAGATAGATGAGCTTTGTTGTAGAAAATATGTTTTAAACCAACCAGGTCTGATTCTGTACTCATCACAACTTGGAGGACATCAATGCAAAAATGACAAGCTTGAACTGCATGGTTAAAAGCTGGCTTAAATTGTCAGTCTTGCTCATCGCTATGCATTTACTCCAGCTCATTCCTGTCATTTGCAGTTTGCAGAGAAGTTCCAGGAAGTCAAAGAGGCAGCCAAAATCGCAAGAGACAAATCCCAGGAGAAGGTGGAGGTGCTGAGCAATCACTCCCCGGTAACCTATCACTCATCAGACTGCAATTCTGGATCGGAACAAGTCTTGTATAATCACATACAACCATTACTGTGAGAGTAGCACAACTGTATGTACAATTTTGTTCAAAATCATAATCAATTGTCGCAGAGATACAGTGAGACCCAAATTGAAACACAACTTTTAGTGCAGAGATCTTCTGGCCCGCCGAATCATCCAATCTGGCCCCTGACTAGATTCCATGACTATAAAGGTCAAAGAGAAAATATCGTGTGGTCCACACTAAAGCAACTGAAAACAGAATAGTATTATTTATCTTTATTGAAAATGCATAGCAAAGTTTATCATGTACTAACTTCAGGTATACTGCCTTATGAGCTTGGTCAAGAAAGGAGTTGTACCACTGTATCAGCAGCGGTGTTGGACAGAGTTGACTTATCATGATTGTTTACAGTATTTTGCCAAAGGATTGACCAATTTCACAGTCAGTGCTGGATTTTTGAGAAGCCATCAAACTTGTGAAAGCTTCAGGCCACATAGTCCATTCATGTAAAAGGGCCTGAAACATCAAATATCCCCCAGCAGGAGTCTGGGCGTGAAACCCCATCAACAAACCAGGCTTCCAGCATCAATGGCACAGATGACGAGAAAATCTTTCACGTGGGACCAGAGGCTGTCCTGCTGAAGAATGATAATGATCTGCTCAAGAGCACCGTCGAACAGAGGTAAAGCATCCTATAAGGATGTTTGATTTGCTCTTTCAAATCATTTTCATTTTTGATTAAGTCTATTTTCAAATTTTGAACCATGGTTTGGCTTCCTTTTTGATTCAAGTTATTTGCCACTTCCAGCTGGGGCTACAATATGGAAAAAATATGAATCATTTTGGGATCATTATTAATAAACATGATTATGTATATTCAATGACCAAAATTCAACTTTTAGTATATCTTGAAATAACCACAACAAAATAAATCACTAACAAAGTAAAATAGTTACTAATTAAAATAATAATAATAAAAAAACAACAACAAAAAATAGCAGCTGTTTCTGCTGCACTGAAAAAAAAAAGTATATACACCTTTTAAAAATATGACTTTGTTTGTCTCAAGTAATATTTCTCATTTATATTTGTGGCTGAATGTATTTTTTACTTTAATGTAAATTTACAGTAGGGCACCAAAATTAAATGCATCACCAGTGGAGGTGAGCGTTTTACTGAAGTTGGCTGCTACGTCAATAACATTTGTTAGCTCCATCATTGTCAGTCCGTGTTCTTTTCAAGCCGAATAAAACTAAGTCAGTCCGTCATTACTATTTTAAGCGCTTCAGTCGGTCTGGCAATCGTCAGTGTGCCATTTATATGTACCGAACTGGCAGTTACAAATCCCGCGTACTGATTATATCTAATGTTTTGAGTTTCACAGTGTTCTGAAAATTGTCTCTTTACTGCTGCTGGGATTATCGCACATGCACATTAATGATCTGATCTACTCTGAGGGGTGAGACTGCTCCAGTTGGCCATTTAGCTTCATTAACCCAATACAATATCATCGCATAAAACAGCAGATGTTGTTCCAGATGAGATTCAAATGACCCCAGAACATTGTAGTCAACTTGAACAACAGTGACTGTTTTTTTTTTTTAGTCACGGTTTATTTAGTTAGCAACACAGAATAAATCAGACGTGCAACTAATCACGTTTCATGCCACGTCTGGCAACACCGAGTCTTTCGTATGACATTTTATCATGCAAGTATTTATAATTATTTCAAATATCCTTGATTATGGTGTAATGTGTGCTTGCATTGCTTGTTTTCTTGCGTTTCACATTGCTTCTCCTAGCCTCAAGAAGGTTTTCAGACTTATCGGAGAATTGAGACGTGCAATGTCTTAGAACGCACTTGTTTCATGTTAAAAATTGCAGGATAAACCTAATATGCACTATAATCTTTATAGATAATCCTAATTAGCTCTTTGGGCGGGGGTTCCAACTTGATACACCTTTGAAGTACATATTTCCATGTCTCATCTAAACATCTCCAGATAACAGCATGTGCATTTAGGCTTGCAGTCATTATTGGAATGATTTTCTTGAATTCTGCGTCACCTCGGTGGGCACAAGCTCCAAGTATTTCAACACTAGCCTGTCTAAATGTTCGCTCCTTTAATAACGCTCCTCTTGGAACCGTCTCGTGTCTGACAGTAACACCAACGCCAAGAAGTGGGAAACCGAGCTGCAGACGCTAAGAGAGAATAACGCCAGGCTTGTGGACGCGCTGCAGGAATCCTCGGCTAATGTAGAGAGCTGGAAGAAACAACTCAGTGCCTGCAAGGAGGAGAGTGACACGCTCAGGGAGAAGGTAATGCGCTTTTTGCATGTCGAAACAAAAGTCTGCACAAATACTTTGACCCATTTTTGGTCTGCCTAGCTTGACATGAAAAACACTTTTTTGGGGGTGATCATTTTTCATACCTCAAGGGGGAATTTACTTTACACTTAGCTTTATATATTTAGCTGCACACTACACAAAGAAGCAGAGCACATATGCGGACATGTCCTATAAAAAGAGATGTCAGTGAGTTCAGACAGGGGGCAACGATGAGCACCAAATGTGCAACCAAACAGTAAAATGTTATCTTGCCTTATTGCGAACATATGATTGGAAAGGCCTTAGACAGGCTAATTGAAATTAGCATAGATGCTGCAGTCGTTATAAACTTCCAAACAACTGCTACTTAACACACATAAAGTATCAACACATACAAACGGAGTGAACAAAGTCACCCAGGCATGTATTCTCACTGCTCTGTGGGATCAAACTTCAAAATAAGCCTAGAAGCTTCATTGGGGACCTTCTAGGCCTTTTCTTTTTGCCCGCATCTCATTACGCTGCATCTCTTCTAGTGGAGTGCAGTGCTATCCGCCAAACTTCTCAAAATTTTGTCCATGGGTAAACTCTGGCTACGTATCGCCGACTATCACGGGTGTACAAGTTCTTCACGTCTTCCCTTGCTCGTGTGTGTTTAGATTGCAGAGCTGGAGGTTCAGTGTAATGAGGCCAGTCAGGAGAAGCAGAGCAATGCGCAACTGAGCGTGCGTGTGCGGGAGCTGGAGGCCGAGCTGCACGACAAAGAGCAGGTGAGACGTGGGTCGTGTTTGTCGTGACCAAAACAGAGAGCGTCTGTCCCCCGGGAGGTGATTATACGTAGCATTGATTTGTTGGGAGGTGGCAAGTGCTGTTTTGGGAATTTGCTCTCGTCTGGATTACCCTGCCCAAACCTGAGAATCAGTCTTAATTTGTCATCTTGTATTCTGTGGTTTTTTTTTTTGTTTTGTTCCAATTCTCAGTTTTTAAGCATAAGTGCAAATTTCCTTTTTTAATAAAAAAGGTTTTGACTGATGGGATTTTTGGGCCGATGCTGATTCCAGTATTTGGCAAAATACAGAAATACTTAATTGATTTGACTATTTGTTTTACTTTAACATGGGAGAAAAAAAAAACATACAAAATCAGATTTTTGGGGGGGAGGGGAGTCAGTGTTTATATGTCATATTCTGTAACGTGTCAATGTTGGCTGATTTTCAAAGGGCTAAAATGATAAAACTGATTGACTAATAAATTGACAGGACTTCATTACAAATGGTGGAACATTAAAATTTCAATTATTTTTAACGAAGAATAGTGATTTGATACACAGTAAAAACAAATTAAGTTTCGGGTTTAGTGACAGAATGAGTTTTTGAATTAAATGGGTAGCACATAAATAAAGCATATGAAGCTACTGACGTTGTCTAATCATAACAGCATGGGATTTGGGTGTAATTAGCATAAACAGCATTGTATTCTGGAGCAAACCAGCAAAGTGTTCTGCTCATCCTAATTGTGCTATTATTTCTAATGAGAAAGAGCCCTGTGAGGACACGGTCTTTTGGCCTTTGCTCTTGGCCTGCAATAATGTACGTAACTCCCAGCAAAAAGAGATACTTGCATTCATATTTGCTTCATTATACCAAAACTGGCTGCTTTCAAACAGAAAGCAAAATTAATAATTCTTGTGTTTCATGTTGTTCAAATTGTGACATCATGAGACCAAGAATAACGACTCTTTCAGGGAGAAGTGGCCCTCAACATAGTGTCATTACCTTGTTGCAAAAGAGATACTATCAAGTAGCAAGACTGGAACAGTCACAGAGTGGCTTAGAATGGATTGAACACCTGTTGTGAATTCCGCCATTCATCTTTTTGTTAGACAAGTTGGTCAAAGAGCACTAAAACAATGAATAACTAGACATGTGTATTCAAAAGTTTAGGTCAAATCATTTTCACCTTTAAAGGCATCGTTTAGGTTCACCTTGAAATTGCACCAAAACGTTTTTGTATATTGGAGTTTATTATGATGAAAGGATCATTGACCAGCAAGAGTCTGCAGTGTTTCCATTCATTACGCTCCAACCCTGACCCTGCGGCCTGCATATGAAATCACAGTGAGCGAGCAGATGGCCCACAAAGGCTCATCTGCCCAGTGACTCATTTCTCCTAGAAACACATGCACGCACAAGCGCATACGCACACACAGTTTGTCCTGAGGAGGTGGGCACGCGCTGGCCAGTCACAAAGTAGAAGAAGAAGAACCAAAGTGCCGCAGGTGATGACTAATGCCAGGTTATCATTAATATTATGAAGTGTTTCTCACAAAGCAGCAAGGCAAAGAGGTTTCAGGGCAAAAATTGAAAAAACACAAATGGCACACACTCAGAACTGAATCTTTTATATTTATTCTGTACTTTTACTCGACATTCGCTGGTCACAAAACCTGAAGTACACCTACACACTCAAATGGGGTCTAATATGACCCTGGCAGGGACATATTAATTTAACAATATTTTTTTCACTTGTAGTAAGGACTACATGGCATTAGATTCAGAAAGTTTGTCATTTTTCATTGACTCTGATTGTGCTTCAAACAAACTGTACAAAAAAAATAGAAAGGCGACACTTTTTTTGCAAGACTTTTCCCAAGGCTGATTTCTCTCAATTATTGTTCATAATTCACCTTTCCTTTGCTGCGATAACCCATTCGCATCATAGGTGTGGTTTGTGCTGATAAAATGATTATTGCACAGATATGCCTTTAGCTGACCACAATAAAAATACCCCCATCTTCCATTAGCTCTGCACTAAACATGTCTTTTTTTCCCCCCTCCTAACCAGGAGCTGGAAAATTTAAGGAAGCAAGCAGAGATAATCCCTCAACTCATGTCAGAGTGTGAGAGCATCACTTCCAAACTGCAGGTAAAAAAAAGAACCCCTCTCAGGTTGATTTTGATCATTTACAGCGGTGTGCATGTGAAGGCAGCTTACGGTATGCTTTTGGATCGACACTACTAACGTCATGCGCCGAGGTTGACGAGTGCTTTCTATTCATCCCGGCCTTAAGGCTGGTGATTCGACATTCCTGTCAGGAGTCTCTCTCTCACACACACACACACACGTTGACTGTCTGTATCTATTTTTAAAGGATTATTCCCAGCCCAACGATGTGTGGATTACCACCTTTTTAGATGCTTACTTTCTGCTAGATCTCAACAGTGTAGAAACAAAAAAGTGGTTGTGTTGCCACAATTTGTAGAATGTTGGGTTTTTTTTTTTTAGGTTAACTTTGCGTGTGGATGTCTTATCTTAGGCGTTGGCTGCTTCCATAAAGCCCCGCCCATTTGTCTTCTCAACAAAGGGGCGCCTGTCCATCAGACTATGTGAAACCAGAAATGCGAGAGTGCACAGGTGGTAGGTGTTTGAGAGCCAGCTGTTACATCACAGCATCTTATATGCTCCAAGTCAAAGTTTGAAATAATCTCGAGAGGCCCAGCGTGCTTTAATGCCTATTTGGCCAGGCGGGGAGCAAGATAAAAGCAACAATGACATGCCTGGAGTTCCTCAACTGGCTGGTTTGTTTGTCAAAGCAGCGAGCTGGATGAACAACAACAAAGAGTTTGAGCCTTCTCCTCCACTTGAATGGCTCCTAAAATGGCAGCAGCATTTTTTTCCCTCTAATGCTTATCTAGCACTGAATAGAGCTGAACAATTAATTGGACTCAAATCAAAATCACAGTGGAGTCGACTGCAATTTTCAAACTGAAAAGGCTACAATCTGGAGAGCGGAAAAAAACTGCCTCGTTTTAGTTGGTTGATACGCTTTATTATTATTGTTTTTATATAGTATGCATGCACACTTAGACAGAAATGTTGATATAGCGCTAATAAAGTAAAAAATATTAAAAATACATTTAAAAAATCAGAAATGTTTCATTTTTGGAACAATGAATGGTGCAATCCAAAACTGATGAAACGTGTCCACGGAGTTCACCTTGGATGTTTTTCAGGGCTCTTTTGTTTGCATTCATATTGTCCGTCTCTTATGTTTGTCATAATTCCTCCTGCAACCACGTCCAAAGAAGTTGGTACCAGTCAATAATATGCGTGCCTGCAGTCACAGGAACATCATGCAGCTTGGAGGTGGTCTTGTTGCCTTTTCATAAATGTTCTTTGCACCCCTACACCTAAATGCAGCATTCTGAAATATATTGCATTTGTGGAACATGAATTACTCCCCTATTTTCTGGGGTTGATTATGTGACATTCCGAAGCTGAGCTGGATAAAAAAAAAAGTGAATTTTGCTGCCTAACTTTTTACTTGACTTTCCCTTTAACATGCTTGTCCATTGTTTTCTTTCTATTCTCCTGAGACAACTATCCTCCACTTACTGTGGTCCACATTTATTAAAATTTTGAAGACACCCGTGGGGGAGTTTAAAGCACACCTTGATTGAAAATGTCATTGTCAAATCATTTTTAAGATTTACTAGGAGTAACACTAGATTGCAACTTTCTTCTTCTACTCTTTAATGGGGTGTTTCTTAATGCGAGGACCCACACTGCCTCCAAGTGGCAAGGTAGCATACAGCATCAACAGCTCTCCAAACAAAGGCAGTGTTTGAAATACTGACACTAGCATTGTTACAGTACAGATTATTTTTGTGCTGGTGTTTATTAAATTTACATGGGAAGAGGATCTTAAAGTATAACATATTAATTTATATTACATATCAAATGGCAGTCACTATATAACGGGGGGATTCAATTATATTATTTTCAAAACGGTTCAGTCCTAAAGCTGAATTTACCACTTATTTTTTTCTCCTCCAAACTGTGTGGCTGTTCGAGAAAGATATATGAGTGATAATGAGTGCATCATTCTCTCCTCTACTTAAATGTGACACTGGCGTGCAGATAAAGTTTCAGGAGTCAGCTGGACCTATTTAGCACTCCTATTTTAAACTCCTCCCTTCACTGGTATCTTTGGCATTAAAGTGTTGCCTGACAGTCTGGGCCGCCCGCTTCACCTTCCCCTCGCAGCACTCATAAACACATCACTGCAAAATGCTACAGTAAGCTTTTTTTAATTTGCACAAGTTGTGGGGCTATCCTTTTTGTGTGAATGCTCAAGAGCATTTATACACATGTACAATAGGTTATCTCCCACACACAAAAAAATATATGCCTATCAACACTCTTCATGTGTTTTTCCACCGTTTGTGTTCCAATAGTTTTTTTTTTTTTGTTTTTTTTTAGAAAACTGCAACAATGGATGCTACCTGTTAGCAAGGCTGAACTTGGTTCTGACTCTAAAACATATTTCATTGCATTTTCATTCATCTGAATAGGAGCCATGACCCCGGTTCAGTCACGGAACAAATTCAATTGGCAAACCGAAGTTCCACTTTTGTTCTTTCTTAATGTGATCAATTAATTATTGGAGCAAGTGTTTAAAGGGATACTGTCTGTGCTGATCCAAGTGTGACCTTGATATGTTATTCCCCGCTCTGCCCAGACTGCAGAGACAAAGAACAGAGAGCTTGAGGGAAGGATCGACGTTCTTCACTTGGATGTGGACGACAGTCGTCAGAAGCAAGGCAACATCAAGGGCGAGCTGAAGAAGTTGATGGACACCCTGGACATCAAGCTGGACGAGCTGCACGAGTTCCGACGAGGCCTGTCGCGGCTGGGCATCGACAACTGAGACCGTCGGGCTGCCGTTGACATCTTCAGGGCACAAACTACGTGGCGCTAAATCTCGCTCAAAAGTCACATCCACTTGGAGATACTATGAACATACTCGGAGGAGGAGCAGCATGCTCCAATCCATGACTTTACCTTTTGTGTGCAAGCCAATTAAGAGTCATACTTTGGAGCTTATGTTTGTGGGGGTGATCTGGTGGTGGGCCGGCTGATGCTGGGCGTTTTATAAGGGCTACAAGTAACAACACACGAGGGGAATCCTGCTGAGCGTCACTCGAGTAATAATTAGTGTTATCCTGAGGCCCCGCCCCCTCACGGCACAGTCAATAGGTTCCATCTCAGGTGTGTCACTTTGTACTGGCATGACACGCACCCGCGAGACTAATGGCCGTGACACTAAGTGCCTCCAGGGGATCTGTTTTGGTGAAATCCTCCTGGCGAGGAGAAACGGCCTCATGTGAAAAGCATCTTGCTAAACAAACTCGGATGTATGGAAAGCCGTTTGAGCATTTAGTGCATAGACTTGCTAGCTACCTTTAGTTCCAGGCACTACTACTAAACAACACGTTCTTGTAAAAAAAAAAAAAATGCCGATAATGACAAAAATCGTGAAGTGCTGGCTGTCAACTAAAAGAATTTTGTTTATTGAAAGATTGCTCAAACGGCATCATCCGTTTATCAATACTCACGATATCCAGCTTCAGGTCCGATTGTACGGGTAGATACAGTACACGGTCCTTAAGCTGGATGCCAAGTCAAATGTCAAAGAGACGTGTACTGCAACTTCCCTCTAAAGAGTCCTTCTGTTGTCCAGCATTTCCAGACGGGTACAAGTGATGTCTCCATAGCTCTCCACACCAACCAAGTCATCCAAAATGAATAGAAGCCAATTTCTCAGTCACTTTCAAGGACCTGTTTTGTGAGTGTGCAATAGTATTTGGGGTTGGTTTGTACAACGCTGTTAATGTGCTTCCTCAAGTTTCTTTTTTTTGTGTGTCGGTGGTGATTTTGTGAGGCAAGGGGACGTGGTGCTGCTACACGGGAGAACAGTGTGAACAATAACACTACTACTGAGGGACTTGTGACTTTTGTTTGACATAATTTATTTGGGTGCCTCTCTCCTATGTGTTTCTTCAGCAAAATCAATCAATATGTACAATACTATAGGAAATATACCAAACCTGTCTTCTATCAGAGCTGATTTGTACAATATTCTATTTTTAAATATTTAAAAAAATAATATATTTACTTGCATCTCTGTTATAAAATTGGGATTTATCCATCTGTGTAATACCAAACATAGCAAAATGACCTTTTGTTTTGAACCAAATAACTCTTGTAAACACCTGTGGCTTCTCTTCACTGTACAATACAACTCACTGAAGAAGAAAAAAAAAAGAAGTTTAATTACAATACTGTGTGTATGAGAGAGAAAGCGAGACTGTGACATATTTATACAGTGCTTACCCACTTAGAGTACCATCCAGTATCAGGTTTAGGTCACAACTCTTCTGAAGTACTTGATACAGTGTATTTTTAATTACCAAAATCATGTTTTTGGTGTTTCTGCAAACTGGAACTAGGAGCTATTGATAGTCTTAAATTTCCAAACATACTCTTAGGAGAAAGATGAAGCAACCAACCCATGTCGTCTGTTGAATTGTTGCAATTACTAATTAACTTAATCAGGACCAGCTAAAAAAAAAAAAAAAAAAAAGCCCCCAAAAGGCTAAATTCTGTTTGAAATTTCACATTCCTGGTGAAAATAGATCTGATGTGCCTCTGACAGGTGGCCTCACGTGTGGTAAGCACTGCACACCACTTTGAAATAACCAAGTGACAGTGAAATATTTCTGGTGGCAATAAAGGAGGCTGCTCATCTATGTACAGCAGGAAACCAAGATGTAATCTCAGCACACGTAGAAGCACGACAATTGAGCAGATATTTACCATCAGTTTTCTTATGTCAGACGAAAAAAAAAAAAAAAAAAAAACAGCCACAAAATTGCCTGTTTGCAGGATGGAAAAACCCCAGTGAGGAAATATCTGCAGTGGAGGATGGGATGACAGGTTGCCTTGGCAACTTGATCCCACTCACTGCACCCCCTCACACACCACCCCAATTTACAATAACAAATGGGAATGAATGGCAAATATACACTATCGCTCATCTCCTCTTTTCAACAATGAAGAAATGACACTTAGAGACAATGGAAAGGAGTCTGTATTTACTGCCTCCTAAAAATGTCTCATCCCACAGCCATTCATGTCTAAAGCACTGGAAACAAAAGTGAGTACACCCCTAAGTGAGACTTGCCATTTTTGGGGGATATTGAAGCTGATAGTTATTTCACTCACTCATAGACTTCAGGTTGACACTGCGTTGGAGGTGACTTCCTTGACCCTTCCCCTAGGAGAGCTGGAGATGGAGTTTGAGCCAATGATGAAGAGATGAGGCGTTGACAGCTGTTGAGATGACTCATCATAGTCATCATCATCTTGTGGACAACTCATCCTAGTCATCATCATCTTGTGGACAACTCATCCACACAACCACAACCTGGACAGAAAACCGCTTGAGCATTTACTCTCAGTGCTTCTCAATCATTTTCTGTGATGCCCTGCCCCCTCCCCCCAGGGAGAAAAAACCTTTCATGCCCCCCCCATGTTATTAACATTAAAGAAACAAAAATAAATAAAAAAGAAAGATCAACTCACAATAAAGAATATCTTTATTAATAACATTGTTTTTTTAGTCTGTAACAAAACAGATGGAATGCGCATCACTTGCTCACACCTGGGATCGAACTGAGTTCTTTCCAAGAAAGAGCCTGTGTCACTAACCAGTCGACTATTTTCACATGGAATTTCTTGGCTGTCTGCACTCTCTTGTACTAGTGATGTGCATTCCAGTTAAGTGAACTGAATCTTTAGAATCGGTTCACTCAAAAGATTTGTTCAAAAGAATCGTAGCAATAACAGGCCACTTTATTAGGAAAATATCATGGTCAAAGGTCACAGGTGTCAAGCTCTAGTCCTCGGGGCCGCATTCCAACATGTTTTCGAAGAGTCCCTCGTTAAGTGCACCTGCGTGAAAAGTTTTTGGTCATTTTCACGTTCTCAGGAGCTAAAACTTTTCACGCAGGTGCACTTAACGAGGGAATCACACGGACACTCCATTAGGTACACCGCCATTTTCAAGTGTACCTAATAACAGGCCACTTTATTAGGGAAATATCATGGTCAAAGGTCACAGGTGTCAAGCTCTAGTCCTCAGGGCTGCATTCCAACATGTTTTCCAAGATTCCCTCGTTAAGTGCACCTGTGTGAAAAGTTTTAGCTCCTGCAGAACCTGAAAATAGCTAAAACTTTTGACGCAGGTGTGTTTAACGAGGGTAACTTGGAAAACATATTGGAACGTGGCCCCTCGAGGACTGGAGGTCGACACCCCTGGTTTAAGTGAAACACCCGCCCTCACCCCCACTTTCTGATTGGCTGTTTGATCTGTGACATCACTCGGACACTCCTTTAGGTACACAGCCATTTTCAGATGTACCTAATAACAGGCCACTTCATTAGGGAAAAATCATGGTCAAAGTGGTCACTACAAATAGATGTTATTAGTTGACTTTGTTAACCACCAATGGGACATTACAAAATTGTACTAGTTAACAGCGATTCACTCTAAGAGTTGTCCTACTTTTTCTAAAACCTGCTTACTAGTATGCTTAAGATGTCCTACTGCTGAAATAGCATCACAGTGGAGAAGACAGAAGTGGGAAAGATTAGAAAGATGGTCGTTTTACAAGTGCACCATAATCATTCTAACGGTGTGCTGAATTGTCTTACTAGTTTGGACAAAGCATGTACAAGTACATGGATATTAAGGATAAGGCATTTCAAACATTTCTGTAGGCAATCAGAACACACACTTATGTCAGCGGTCAATGTTAGATTTATTTAAACAACCAACTCCACATGACTGTCATACAATCATTGCGGCATCAAAAATATTTTCCCCAGAAAATGGCAGCAGCTCATCACATTACAAATTCATGACCTTGGGCTAAGTGAAATATTATATAGCCAAAGTTAGGAGCTCGGTCACAGAACAAATGAAACTTGTAAGTCAGGTTATCACTGCAGATTCTATCTGTGCAATGTTTTAGTATGGCGGTGTTTTTTTCTTTTTTCCTTAGCTCAATAAGTTGTACAGTAAGTAATATGCCTTAGACAAGGTCATCATTTTCTAATACATTCATAATACTGGAGAACAGCAAACAACAACATACAATAAGAGCAAGAAGAATAAGTAGCTTTGCATAACTAATAACTGAATTCAGGCCATACAGTACGAATGCTGCATAGTTTTTCTATGGAAAGCTGTTTGAACTTTTATTCAATCTCCTGCTTAATGTTTATGTACATATTAATACACTGGTCACTAATGGGTAATTTAGTTGAAATAGTAGGTTCCAAGGGTTTAAAATTGCGATACAGACATCACAAAGTATGTCTGTAATAATAATACTGTCAATTTAATGAACATTGAACACTGAACTAAGGCAGAGCTTCTCAAGCGTTCCAAGTACAACCCTAATGACCAACATCAAACTAGTTAAAAAAAAAAAACTGAGGTTTTGGTGTGAATGTACTATTATAACATTATGCACAGTTCAATCATGATTGCTTTTCTTGATTAGAGGGAAATAAAAATACACTAAAGTAATGATTACATTTCAATGTGTTGGAAATAAATGTTAAATCAAAAAAACATAGTCCAACACATGTTTCAAAGTGTGTTTTTTTTAATCTAAATATATAATGCTGGAAGATAAATGTCGAATATGTGCAAAATTGAAAAAACAGCTATGGCAATAGAGTACAAATGCCACTTCCTTATTGATAATAACTTGGAACTGAAAAGTACATCTTCCTGAAGTGTTTGTTTTATCTGGGCTACATCTCTGCAAGGCAAAACATAAATGTGATGTGGCTAATCTGACTCAAGTGCGGCTATGAGATTCTTATTCTGTTTAGCCACAATGGCCAAGCGGTTTCATGACCGAGTAGCAACCCTACTGGACCCCTCAAATTGGATGCCGAGGCTGTGGAACAAAAGCTCAAACAGCTTTCCATACTACTCTATTAAATCCCCTAGTTTGCAAATACAAAGGGAAGAGTAAAATCCCGATCGTGACATTTCAATTTAAAAGTTGACTAACAGATGATGATGACAGAAAAACAATTTAAGCAAACTTCCACACACAAATTTGGCTGTAACTTAGGTCTACTAAACAGCATAGGTGTTGGAACAGTAGCTGTATCTGTGTGTATGCATGTGTAGACGTCCTCAACTGTCCCAGTCTCCATTCTGTGCATCCTCATCTCCTTTGTCATCGTCGTCGTCATCGGAGTCGGCCGACACCTTCTTCATCCTCATCATGGCGGCTTTGATGCTGCGCTCCAGCTCGTTGTCTGGCCTGCCGCTGTGCACGTTGGAGCGAGCCGGCAGCACCTAAAATACATTCGAAAGGATTTTCTCAAGCGTGTGCAATCTTGTACAAGCCCGCTCGTCTTCATTTCCTCCTATCTTAACCTATCTTAGGAAAGGTTTGGAAGTTCTCTAGTGTAGAACATCTGACCTTTTTCAACATGACTCCTTGTCGGATGGCCGACATCAAGCTGCTTCTAGGGTCTGTGATGGAGGAAGGCGTCCTGGGTCCGACAGCCTTTCGAAGCTGGATCTGTCCACGTTGCAGTGAGGCTAACACTTCATCCATGGTTCCTATAGCAACAATGCAGTTCAGTTTTCTGTTGACCATATTTATTCTCTCCAAAAGCCAAGAAAATAAAAAGCTCCTCAGGCCTCAAGGGAAAGATGGCAATTTAGGACAAAACAGTGTGTATACATGCAAAACATAATATAACTAAACAAACACACACTTCAAATTCTCTCCTTAATGAAAGTTTACTGTCCATGCTCCATATAAGCGCATCTACATGAAGGGTATATTTTAGATAAAGATAAAAAGTCTTAAACTTAGGAGATAAAAAAGTCATCCTTTTCAGTATTTTTTAGTATAGACAAATATTATCAAGATAAAATGTATGTTTGATAGGTCATTCCATGTAAAGAGTGGTGCCTCACCTATATTTTGTGTGAGAGTGCTCTTGGCTGGAAAATGAGATTCTTTTTGGTCACTGAGCTCCATTGGTTTGTCCTGACAGGAAGTGCTGAATGGAGGTGGGGGTGGTGGAGGTGGCGGGGGAGGAAGAGGTGGAGGTGGCGGTGGTGTCGTGGCTACCGTTGAGCTGTTTCCAGGTGGAGGTGGCGGTGATGAGTGGATTTGGACTGGGATGTCTTGAGGCTGCGGTTTGACAGCAAATGTTTTGCGTTTTGGTGCAGGGCGGATGGATGGAAGCCCATCAGAGGAGGGAGGTGGGCCAAGGCTGATGATGGAAAGTGGCTGGGAGGGACAAGATGACTCTGTGGGGGACCACCGGGACTTCAGGACATACTGACCCTGTCGCTTCTTTGTAGTGATGAGGGGAAGCGTAAAAAGACAAATGTTAAAGACAAAGTGTCAAAATTATTTTGTGTACGATTAACTTTGCTGTTAAATTCCAGCATTGATCAATTTCATAAGAATTGAAATGCTCTGGTACTAAATGCAAATCCACGCTGAACAAATTTAGTGCATGGAAAAATATAGATGTAATACTAAATCAACAGCAGCTGAAGGCATCTTGTCCAGCTATGTGAATGATCTGGGTTTTTTTTTTACTTAATTTGCCAGCTTGTGAATTTAATATTACTGTTATGCAACCACAACAATTACCATACCATGTTGACATGTGTCAAGAGACCGTCATTGACACACGTAAGAGAGAGAATCTGCTCGCTTTTCAAAATAAAATATCTTTTGCTTCAGATGGTAACGTGTAAGTATTGTACGTTTCTCTTTATTCTTAAGCAAACGTTTAATTAATTGTGATTAACGAGTGTAAGGTGGGTTCTCTCTGTGATACCCGCATCTAGAATGTCACATTTGGGATCACCTTCAAGAGGACACTTTGCATCTTATTGATGATA
This sequence comes from Syngnathus floridae, assembly GCF_059516105.1. Lineage (NCBI taxonomy): Eukaryota > Metazoa > Chordata > Actinopteri > Syngnathiformes > Syngnathidae > Syngnathus > Syngnathus floridae. The sequence goes on from NC_142415.1 coordinate 10,447,236, forward strand.
ACAAATAAAAGCAAGTTTCACCTCTCTGAAGGATCGTAATCTGTTCAGAGTCTTCTCTCGCTCCTGGTCCACCCACTGCTTCCTCCTCTGCTCCTCCTCTTTCCTCTTCTCTCGTTTCTACAAACGACAGTGACAGAAAGAGAGAACGAGTGAGAGAAGTTGAAGGCGACACTCCGGGGTGACGGACAGAATCCGATTGCGGCTCATTAGGAGAGCCTGCCGACGTGGGAGCATCTCTCTGACTGTCTCGTTGCCATGGTGACATACCAAGTGGACTTGATGATGCTGGGCGAAGACTATGGAGCTGTGTTCGGCTGTAAGCTGCTTCTGCTTGTGGGCCTCCACACACTGATCCTACATAAACACACACATCATGAAAACAGCCCTTTGTTATGTCATTTTCAAAAGTAAGAGCTATTCACTCGCAGCACCTTTTTGTTGCGCAGGTAAGCTCGCCGAGCACAGATATTGCCTCTCTTGATCTCCAGGTTCTGCAGACGTCTTCGAAGTTGACGGATGGCTGGGGACTCCGTGTGTTGAAGTCCTGTGTGGACCATGCTATGAAGCTCCTCTGGCTCCTCACACACATCATAATACACCACCTCCTCCTTTAGTTCTAAAACACAAATGAGATGCATTTTATTCAATATATAGCCAACAGCAGCACTATGGTGTAATTCATAGAATACTATAAGATGGACATAGCAGATGAACCATTTAGGCTTTCAGGGGAGCATAAAGGCCACTTCTCCAACATCAAAAAAAGTGATCATGTCCTTCTGCTTTTGTGTGTTGAAAATGTATTTAAGGCAATACAAATACCTCTGATCTGACGCCGCAGCGTGTCCGTTTGAGTCACCAGCAGCTGCTCCTCGTTTTTCAGAATCTCAAACTTGGTGTTGTACAATTCCAATTGGGTTTCGTAGAACTTAAACTCCAGTCGGTCAACAGAGTCCTGCTCTTGGCCTTGCTCAGACTCAGAACCAACATCTGCTGTCCGGCTCTGGTCTCTGCCAATCAAGTTGACAAACTGGAACAAAATATAAAAACAGGTAGTGTTAGCCACAAGAAATATGCGTACTCAGGGATTTGATCTAATAAATGCGTTACTATCCAAAGCAAAAATCTGGGTCTGGGCCTCCTTATAAAGGTAATACTAGAGTACTGTAATAAAATGAGATGCCACAAAATGACAGAAAAGGACTACTTTGCTCAAAAATAATGCTCCTCAACTCACCCCAACATTATATTATACTTTTGGCATGCAATTTTCAAGCTAAGCCAGAGATCATACGTTGCGTCTGATCTTGATGAAATAAGGTAAAAGCAACATTTATTCAGCGCTACGACTGAATATTTTCGAGAATGAGCCTACAAGCGAACACTTTCAAAGCACGTTCACTGTTCATGTAGGCTGAGCTGTGACATACAAATGGAAACTGACTGGAAATCAGCCTCCAGCTTTTAGAGTGAATGATTTGCGATGATGTGCTGCTCATTCCATGCGCACATACACACACCCACACACGTACACACACATACACACAGGCACCATGCAGCGAAATCAGCAAGTGCACTCAACAGTTTTATGCCACCGGTGATTGTATGAAGGCGTTTCTCATTGATCGCATTACAAAAAAAAAAAAACAGACACAGACAGCTTCATCAAACACACAAACACACACACAGCGAGCATCACAAAACCTGGTATTTAAAGAGCCTAATAAGATGGATAATGCAACATGAGTGCAGCAGTCAATAAGGACTTTCCAAAACATTTTGATGATCCCATAATACAAATACACGCTGAACAACTGTCCGTCTGGCTTTCCCAGGAAGGGTATTGAGATGTCGTGACGTAGTCTTTGTGCTTTTGCAAACCTTTTGTAAATAGATGACAGGTGTTTTATAACCAACAGGAATATATAAGTGAACGAGTGTGACCGTCTCCAAAGCCTTGCCACAGCACGTTGATTCCAAATAGCCAGAATGTGCTAGAAATCCACCTATGCCCACCAACCACCCTCTAAAAAATTTCCGGCATGCCCTTCAGGTCAGAGTGGAGCATGAGCTGTGTACCTCTTTTTTAATGCTGGCTTTCTTGCTGTTCAAACACATCTCTGTTGATCTCATGTGCTGCAGTGATTCTTTGGCCAGTAGGAAGCGCAATTTCTCCAGTCGAGGGGCCGCAGAAGCCCAGGCGGCGGCTCCAAAGCGGCGCTTATCCTCCTCCATCTGCTTCACCATACCTGAACGTGTAGAGTAAGCGCAGACGTCGGTTAGGCATGTCTGCATTCTTCTAAAATAGTCACTATGGATCTCATTAGTTAGCGCGAGTAAACCTCATGTTTTGGCAGATGACTGCATAGTATGTATTAGAACTTGATACTTTACTGATCTATTTCCTGCATGAACATGGTTCAGGATATTAAAAATAAAGTAATAATACACAATGTGTCACCAGCTAGGGCCTTGGAAGTCTGTGCAAAGTAGGTGACTGTTATGTCCTGAATTGAGGTGACTGCATCTTCCGCTTTGGCCCTCCACTCCTCTGCCTCCTTCTCAAGAGCTTCAATCCTCTTGGGACCCAAGTCATCAAACTCCAGCGATTTCTGTGGAAAACAGCAGTGTGGGAAACAAAGTTCAAACATGTATGAGAATGACTTTTGAAAAATAAAGGGTTCCCAACAGTCCTATTTGCACAGCAGCAGTTATGCTGTATGATAAAAGTAGAAAAGATGTTCTTTTAAAGAAATGCATTTTGCAAAACCAGTTTGTACGACTAATGTATTGATCCATGATCCTCAAAGAAGTGTTTTAAAAATGGTCAGTTTACTACAGTTCACTCTTGTTTTGCTATTGTATTTACCAGAATCTCCATTTTGTAGAGGCTAGCCAGCTCTCGCATATCTCTAAAAGGCTGCAGCAGATACTGGAAGAAGGAGGTGGCCACAGTGACCAGATCTTGGTAGGCCTCATCCTCTTGTGCGTAGATAGCCAGCAGGATGACCATCCGGTCTGCACCATCATGACTTTGCAGCAGCTAGGAGGCCAGAGAGTACGCAATTGTTCATTGATGAATGATCATAATATTTAACAAATATATGTTACATATTTGTCATGCATTCGAAGAAGACCACAAGACTGCCTGGTGGGGTTGTCCTTATTGGTTCAGAGAACTCTCCAATAAGTTTTTGGAAGATAAATGTTGTGAAAAGTTTAGTGACTAGGTTGTGTACAGCTACCTGCCGCAGGTGACCTTTCGACCTTAACATCTCGTCGTGCATGCTCTTCTTCTTGAACTCTTGGAGATTCTCAAAGTAGTCTTCCACGTCACGCGCATCCTGGGAGAAAAGCGTGTCGAGTACTATAGTCCTCCCGCAAACGTCGATGGCGGTGCTGAAATATTTTTCCAGCTTCCGACATGGCGCGTCCGAGTCCCTCCACTCGTCGTCCGAATTGTACTTCCGACTGGGGAAGAGCACATCCCAAATGCTGCCATCTTCGAACTCGGACAAGTCGGGAAAGCAAGCCGCCAACACATCGCCGACACATGTCAGCTGCTGATGGATGTGTTTTAGATCGCTCACGGAAAAGAGTCCGGCCCAGCTGCTTTGATGCTCCCCCGTCACGCCAAATTCTTCTTTGCGCCTCCGCCGCTGTAATGTCCTGTTGTGGCAGGTGACAGCGAACTTACACTCGATGACGTTCCACTGGACGATAAAACCCAGTTTAAACACATCGGCTTCTTCGAATATGTTACTTTTTACTGCCACCCATTCATCCAGACTGTCAGGGCGTTCACATTCGATGTTGTTCATCGTTGAAGATGTTTGGACGCTGGCCTCAAAATTGCGGCTCTGTTTACAACGTCGGCCATTTGCGTGACGTGAGATGCATTCAAGGACGACAAAAAAATTGTTTTGTTTCTGTTTGTTTTACTTATAAAGTTCAATGCTTAAATCAAAGCGACTCGCAACACAAAAACATGCCGAAAGTTGCACGAGAGTTTTCCCCCAACTAAAATTTTGTTATTATTTTTATTATCGTCATCGTTATTGTTGTTGTTAGTAATAGTAGTAGTAGCGGTAGTTGTAGTAGTGTTAGTATAAGTATTATGTCCAGTTTGGTTGTAAATCTTCCATATTTTGCTACCAATTCAACAACCCCTAGTTAATGCTGTAAAGCATGCACATTTACAGACATTGCCCAAGGGTGATACCGTCTCATACCTATAATAATATCAAATATAACGAGGGACAGTGAATGCACCATGCCCTTTGGTATTAATAACTGAGTCACAAGATTCGGGGTTTCCACTCTGTGATGTCAGAATAAAACTGAATTTTAAATGTCTAATATCACTTTAATCTTTTCGTTGTAATGTACGTATATGTATTTTTTTTTCCAATAAACAACATAGACAGTGTTGGGCTCTATTCTCCGGATGTTTGAGATGTTTTTGACATTTGATCAGTGTCCACCTGCCTCATCTATTTCTGTCCCAACTTCAGCGTGTGTTGCTGTTCCGCTCAGAGTTGACTTGTCATTCACGCAATGTTTGCGCAAAAGCTGATTCATTGCGGTAAATATCCCTCCACTTTTTTATTCATTGCTGCATGTGGATTGTCTTACTGTGGGTTTTGTTCAGATCAGTATTTAGTGCTTATATCACTTTATGTGTTATGTCCTCCCACAGTCATTACTCATGGATCTGCATGAGATTAGGGGAGTTAGACTGGATGTGATTGCAGAAGAAACTGAACTCCAAGAGTTGGACAGAGACATGGCCAGTCCTCTGAAGAAGTCCACTGGACAAGATAATGTGTTTACCATTGAGGTAGGAAGCTGAACTTATCTGCTACCTATTCAGCTTCATGAGAGGGGGCAAATATGAGCATACATGGAGCTGCTGGAAACCAAAAATTTCAAATGAATGCTCAGATGGCTTTGCATACCCGATGACGTCAATGCCACAAATTGAAAATAAAGCTTTCTAAGATCCCAGACGGGTTTGTAGAATTGTTGTCATTTTCTCCCCCTCTGGCAGCCCTGAGAGCTATTGTCGGTAATAAACAACAGCTCTTCTAAATGGTCGTATCCTTGAATGGAGGAGCCATTTTATGTTTCTTCAAACCTTTGTAGAGTGAAATCGACAGCACCAGGAATCAATTGCAAGAGAAGGTGGCTGAGATGGAGAACTTTGCAGGACACCTGGAAGAAATCTTTCTTACTGTTGAGGTCAAATGTTTCCCTAAGAGATTTTTTTTTTTTTACATTTTCCTTTGCTACCTTGGTGCCATGAATAAATGATCTTTAAAAACAAATGATGCAACCATGTACCTGCAGGAGAATTTTGGCCGGCGTGAGCAACACTTGGAGCATCACTACACCGACGTTCTTCAGACAATATCACAGCGTTATGACGAGCGCGCTGCTAGATTGGAAGACGAGAAGAAGACGAAATTGGAGGCTCTGTACGGCCAGTTGCTGGCCTGCGGGCATGCGCTGGACGCTTCCAAAGAACTCATTGAGGAAGCCAAGGAGGTTTACCGCAGCCAAGACAACAGGCTTTTTCTCAAGGTCTCTTTCCAATCTGTCTCACCATCCCTCAATCTAGCCACTAATCTTCATGTATTAAATCATCTCCATTTGTTTTTTGACAGGAAGTTGTGCCAACCATTAAACGGTAAGCAAAACGTCATCCAGTGCAAATACGTATTTGACATTAGTTTTGTTCACTTCATCAGAATTGAGGAGTTTGCCAAAGAAGAGATGGACCTCACACTGACAACAAGTCTTGATTTTGAAACCCCGCTTGCTGACCTGTCGGATGTCAAAAGCATGATGGACTCCATTAACATCATTCCAGGTTACACTTCCATTCTTGTCTTGCAGCTTAATGGTGTTCCAATCAGAGTTTCATGCTGCCAATTCCGATCATCCCAGAGGCTGATATTGATCACATAGACATTTTTCAATTTTAGAACTGCTCACTAACGATTATTTTACTAATCGACTAAACTGTAATTTTTTTTCAAATTAATTGACGAATCCAATTTAAATGAAATATATCCAAATAGCCATCCCTTTATTATACAAAAATAGGATATTTCAAATTGACATAAGCCGATCACTTTACTGTATATAACTATACATGATTAGCTTCCAAGTAAAGACCGCGGGATGTCCACAGCTCCATCTGCTCCAGTTATCAACCCGCAAATGGCCAACTCAGCCACGCAGACATCTCTGCGCGTGTGCTGGAGTCTGTTCTCTGACGACACAGTGGAGTTCTATGAGTTGTACTACAGACCCGTGCTGCAGGCTGCGCCTCTGGGCAGCACCACTGCCCCACAAGGTACGGCTGCACCACAACACCATCTGCTCTGTTGAACCAGTTCCCGTTCCTTTCCCCTTTAGTCAGCAAGTTAAAAGTGAAAGAGACCCACTGCACTGTGAGAGAGCTTCTGCCTGGTGCACAATACGAGCTCTGGGTGACAGCCACCAACACAACAGGCATCAGCCCAGCCAGTGAGAAGGCCTTATATCTGACAGGTGATGAAGCACACAATTTTGATTATTGTACCTATGTGTTCAAGTCGTCTGTGTTTCTTTCTGTATTTTTACTCTTTTTTTTTTTTTATCTCACATGATTGTCCTCTGCAGTTCCATCACCTCCAGTGATCAAACAGAGGCAGTGTTGCAGCTGTCCGGGGGCTGCTCTCATACGCTGGGAGTCGGGAAACCCCGACCCTGTTGACTCCTATACTGTGGAGATTATTGAACTGAAAGGGCCTGATGGCACTGACAAAGGAGTCACTGAGTAAGAGTGCATTACATTCATTCAAGGAACAAATACAATTTAAGGTTGTGAATAGTATTTAGGTGAGCCAAGAAGGCCTTGCTTGCCCTGAGGGTCAACCACTGTCGTATGAGTTTTCAGTGCCTTGCAAAAAGGTACATGAACTGTGCTGATTTGTAAATGAGCAGGTAGTCCAAATTGTCATTAGAACACAAAATTGATCGACTGAAAACACAAACTAGCACGAGATACCTCCGGTTATTTTTCTTTGCTTTTTTGCTTCTATGCTTCCATAAACAAGAAGGACTTGTGAAGTCCCGTGGTTATTGGGTTGCTGATTCAAAATACACCCTGTCCCAGAAAAATCTATTCTTAGCTCTTATCCTCAGCAGTTGGGGCTCATTTTCATTTTTGTTTGGTTTCTCCAGAGAAGTTGCCATATTTTTGTTGAATGAGATTTTCTACCAAGTGCGGAATGTTTTGTTGAGTGAATGCAAAGAAATGCTGTCTTGCTGTGAGTCGGAATGTATTAAAAATGTCTGACTTATTAAATGTTCTAATTCCCAGGTCTGTAGTAGCAGTGCCTACATGTCAATGTCTGCTTCAGCTTTCAGCTGGTTACCATTACCTCATCTCTGTGAGAGCAGTCAATATTGGTGGGCCCAGTCTAAGGAGTGAGGAAATAAGCATTTCCACCACTGGTGAGAGCGACACAAGAGCAGTCGCTTTCTAATTTGTTTTCTGTTGAGGCTACCGCCCAACTAAAGATCATCTATAAACATGTTCTTCTGCTGACAGGCACATTTTTCTATCTCCTCGAGGAGACGGCTCATCCATGCCTCTCCATCTCTGAGGATGGTTTCACTATTTTTCATGGAGATGAAGAGCTGCCAATCAGCGCTATGGCCTTAGATGATAACAATTTCACCAGGTAAAGCAGAGAATACAATTACTGTAAAAATGCACAAACTGACAAGACACTGAAATAGAATTGAATTGTTAAAATTTAGATGTTGAGACAAATTGGATCAGTCAAGAAATGTAGGCGATATGAGATGTAAAATCATGTGCATTGATTTACAGCTGTCATTAAAAATACGAAAACAATTTAAATGTGTGAATTTGAAGAATGTAAAAATTTAGCTTGGAATGATTTGAATTAAAGGTGAAATGTGGGCGTACATAAAGAGCGCAAACAGGTGAAATAATTATATCAATTTAAAAAAATGTTGATGCACAACATGTGAATGGTCTCCAGCAAAGACCGATGATTTCTCTTGGACCACCTTTTCAGTACAAATTTTGTGTATCAGGTGTGTAGCAGTTCTTGGGGATCTGATTCCAGTACGAGAAAGGCATTACTGGGAAGTGGAGGTGGACTACAGGACGGAGTACAGGATTGGAATTGCATATGAGGACACGGAGAGAAATTCCTACCTGGGAGGCAACACCACCTCCTGGTGTATGAGACACATCCTCAGTACTTCAAGGTACCATCTAATATAATGTTATAGAGAGATAGCTAGATACTTTTTTTTTATTATTACACTCCATGTCCAAATTTCTTCAAATTGATCAATGTTGCAGTGTAAATGTGGTTCCCTAGCTTTGCAGATATTTTGTTCCTAGAATAACCAAATTGGTTGATAAACATCATGTGATGCAGTTGACTACACAACAGTAGTCCTTTAAAATGATTAAGCACCCACCATCTGAGCAGTACTATCTTTGTAAAAGTCACATTTTTGATAGTTCTTGACTGGGATCTGAGATGTTGCAAGTAGAGCTAATAAACTGTCAGTAAATGTAGTACAGTATTTGATAGTTCTACCAGACATGTATTGCTGTTACCACTATGAACTACCTGCAACCTTTTACTTTTCCAGGCACAAGTATGAGTTTCTGCACAATGGCCAGAGCCCCGACCTGAGGATCACAGTGAACCCAGTCCGAATAGGCTTAGCTTTGGACTATGAGCGGCAAACTCTTTCCTTTTTTAATGTGGATCTGGAACAACACCTGCATACCTTCCAGTGTCAATTTCAGCGTTATGTCCAGCCTTGCTTTGGCCTGGACAGCCCAGGAGCTCTGACCATCCACAATGGCATAGAGGCCCCAAAATATGCATTCATAGGACATCCTTAGTCTCATTTAAAGAAAAGAACCAGATGAAATACGTGTCCATTTGAGGTGTTTTTATTATTGTATTCCATGGGAACAGACATCCATTTTCTGAATGAAGAAAACGTCATTATGCCAACTCTAATTGATCTGTTTTCAGTTCAGAGCAAATAAATGGGGCTGATTTGCAGTCAACAAAACTAAAAATGTCATGTTGAGAAAAAACTCTGGTCATTTTAACACCTACAATCGATGTATTTTTTTGTTGGTTTAAAAAAAGAAAAATCCACCCCAAAACACACTGTTAAACATTGGTAGCAATGGGGCGCAATTTGCTGTACTGGTACTCAGGTTTTAATGGATTTAATTAATGACCATTACTTCATGAAGTGACCTTATATTGACGAAATGTGCTAATTTTGAATAAAATAAATAAATCCATTGCGTGCCGTCGAAGGATAGCTTCAATATCTCTCTGCTATTTGGAAATTCACAAAAGCGCTCTCACCAAAATGATTTTTAATTGCCTACAGATGACACAAGATGGCAGCTTCGGCCTGAGCACAAAAATAGTGTACAAATTTGAGCTCTTCAGCAAATAGCTGAGAAAAGATTCCTCTGAAAATCTGCAAATAGACTCGCAAGAAGTGAATCGCAATTATGACGGATAAAACTGTCCATTTCTTTGCTTAACATCTGAAAAGTCTCCCTTTCAAAAACAACACATCTCAAACCAGTGTGTCATATTGTGAGAGTGGATTTTTCTTTTTGGGGGGATTCAAGTGCATCTCTGTAGGGTCATGAGTTGCTAGTCTTACTGCTGCGCGTCCTCTCTTCTTCCTCGTCAGAAGAGTCTCCGCCGTAGGGCACCAGCCCTGATGCATCCATCGCCGATTTGGGCTTCTTCTCACACACATTTTCAACTAGATCTGTTGGGACACAGCATTAGAGACAAACAGACGGGAGGAGGTACAGGGGGGAAGGCGAGAACCACAACATAAACCCAGTGAAGAGCCCCATGTTAGCAGTGGTTTACAGGTGGTGTGATTCCCCCCGTCAACCAGGTCAAGACATTGATGGCAGGCAGGTCCGTGGACATGTGGAGAGAGAGAGAGAAAGAGAACAAGGGAAAGACAAAAAGACATATAGAAGAAAACAATGTTAGTGGCTTCTAGCAGTTGAGGAAAATCTCACAGGTGTTCACTCCTTCTCCGTTCCTCCACAGGGGGTGGAGATGCCACTCCAATGAACAGACAACCTCTCAATAGACTAATTCATCAAGACGTCGCACGTTCTTCAGGATGGCAAAAGCACTAGTAAACAAATCCTGCATGGGAGTGTCTGAGTAATTTAGGAAAAACACAAAGGCTAACCTGTTAGCATCTTGTGGCGTCTGACACTTCCAAAGACAATGGGAGAGATGATGGTGAAAATTACTGTTCAAATGATTAAGCATAATTTCTCAATTATGCTGCCTTGGTCAAATGACATTTCTGTATATTAATGGTGCCATGGATGAAAGCTAGGTAAGGCTTTTTGTCACCTGAAAGTACGAGCAACGTCACAATGAAAAGGTCCACAGAGGGGTAAAGCTTCATTTCTCAGAACAGGAGCAACGAAACGGGGACGTACCCGAAGATGCGGCGCTGTTGGGTGGACTGCCTGGATCTTGGGTCAACATGTCACTTGTTCGTTTCAATGGGCCAGAGGTGAGAGCAGCGGAGAGAGGCAGCGGCGGTGGGGGCATGAGGATCCTAAACGTTTGGATCCAAAGTATTCATTAAAACCAAAGAGGTCATTGGGGGGGAAAAAAAAAAATCACATGAAGAACTCAAAAAGGACAAACCTCTCTATTGTTTTGTCTTGGACAACGGGGGAAGGAAATGTGGCCTCTTGAATGGCAGGAGTCTCCTGAGAGCAGCTGACAGGCTGAACAAAAGCCTAAAATGTTTAATAAGGTCTTTATTTTGTTCACAAACACATACATTCTATACCAACTTCAATTGTAGTTAATATTTTACAAAAAAAAAGTGGCCCTCAAGTCTTTAAGATTCCTCAACCCTTTTGTAGGTGAAGTTGAAATGATGTGTAAATTGCCCATCACATTCGGAGTGAGTGCAAGTATGAGTCTTTGTCTAACCTGTTCTTCCTCAATGCCATCATGTTGATTTGAACTTCCTGCATCCGTCTGAGGGCGTAAAGATCCCACAGTGTCCACTGTGTTACTGCTACCAACACCCTTTAACACAACACAACCCGTACATTTATACCTGACTAACAAAACATTTGACAAATATAATTTGGATTTTTGCTTTAGTAAAAATAGTATTCATCTTTAAATCTTTGAAACGTCTCTGTCAGTCCTTGCCGCAAATTGCTATAGATATACCGCCTCTGGTATTTAAAATACCAAGATTAAACCTACACTCAAAAAAAAACAGAGCCAACAACCAACTGCAACAGTTTGAATCGTCGTGATTACCTCCACAAGATACGGATTTGGATTCCGTGGACACACCGGATACTGAACCATTGCCTGAGAAGATGGAGGGGTTGTCGACAAGTTAGAATGACTTGGGGGACCATTTGCATTACTCCAGTAACCACTAGCTCCCGGGTACGCTGAATAGCCTCCAGCATACCCATTGGCTGGGTAGTTATACCAGGAAGACTGGCTAGAGTAATTGCTATTAGGTGGAAATCCATGAGCTGCGTATGCTGAAAGGAAAATATAAAATGCAGCGTTAACAGCGTCAGTCACATACATCTGTAACAGGCAGTGACCAACCTACGGTTGGCCCAATTACTAAAAGACAGGATGTGGGAAGTGTCAGTGTCTAATTGTCATCTTTCTATCAAAAAACGTGAAAGGAAACTTACATTGAGTTGTGCTGGTGGCCGTGTACGACGACTTCAAGCGAGTGTGCTCAGCTCTCACCTGTAGGTGGAGGTTAAAAACAAGGGGTGGGTGAATAATAAACACTGTACAATAGCAAAGTTGAATAGATTGACAGTTGAAATGCATTGTAGGTAGGTGCAGAGCACTCAGGACCTATCTCTGGAGATCTGGCGGTTCACACTACCGCTGTTATTCTTGGAGGTGAGTATCGGTGATAACTATATGCTTTGATAGTTTCACCTTCTTTGACCTCCATGCAAGTGTCATTCAGGTTCAGACAAGCAATCAACTTACAGTTTCTAACAGACTCTCCGCGAGCCGCTTGGCTGCCTCCAAACCAGCTGCGTTTGGGTGGCTGTAAAACAATTGCCATAACTTTAGGTCTAAAAGGAACAATGTCTCCAACACGTTGGTTTATAGGACATGCGGTAGTTGACCATCCTTGGAGAGCAAAATGTATATTACCTGATGTAGACGTAAAGCGGTTCAAAAGACTCCCGTTTGGATGCCTGTTCAATGTAGCCGGAACCTTTGCCCCTGAGGAAAACTCGAGCCCCCGTTTCTGTCTGGATGTGACCTAAATATGTCCCCCCGGGGCCTTCAACCTTTTCATTTACGTTGAATGACGGCAGAGACTTTTCCAGGCCCACAAAGATCTTTGTGTGAACAAAATTCTACGAAGATAAAAATGTACTTTTAACACACACAGATTTTGCCTTAGTACTGAAGGAAAACAAAAACACGTTGTCAGCAGATGCAGTAACCCATGGCTTCTGTTCTTTAGACCAAGGATCTTCTCTCTGCTATTTAATTTGGGAGGTGGGTATCAGTGATGGCAACATGTTCTTCACTTGCCTCACTTTCTTTACCTCCAAACTATACAACAAAAGGCTTTAATCGATTCTGCCTACCCCCGGATGCGGAGCTGCTGGCCGATGCCCATGACTCTGCGTTGAGTTGCTGTTTGGTGTTTGGGTGATGGGCCGAGGGGGCTGAGGATACAAGGTGAGCGGGGGAATTATGGGCATTAGTTGTCCTCCAGAAGCAGCCGAGACCCTCAACATATCCTCAGCGATGATCTCTTTTATTCTCGCAACAGCTTCTACATTGGCAGAAACGTTATAGTACAGACATCAGTTACAACAAACTTTTCAGATTTTATTCTTAAAAATGAATGAATGAAGGGTCAGTGGCACTTACTATTGACCTGCTCCTGTGTCTTTGCCTGGACATGCAAATACAAAGGTCTTTGTCTACAAGGAGACAAATCAGACAGGTCATGGACAACAGGGAAGTTCTGCACCCTTCGGATCATTTTACATGAAGGAAGACGAGCATTTTGTGATCGAGTGGCGGGTGTGTAGAAACAGCTCAATTCTACTTCCTGCTTGCGCAATTGCCAGTCAAGAGAAACAGTTGTCTGACTATAAATTGCACGACATCTAAGAACAAAATAATAGTGCGTGTGTATCATTACTACTTCACATGTAGCAACCACCGGTTACGGTTTAACCGAGGCGAATAGTTCCCGACCTACCCTAATGAATTAAGCACACCTTTAAACAACTTGAGGTTTGTGTTAATTATTCAACAATGAGGAAGAGACTGGGGAAAAAAACTATCCGTGGCATAGCTCCAAGAAGAAACCGACCAGCACCTAAAGACGTATGACTCGTTCCACTTTTGCAAAACACATCCGTATGATTGCATAATTCTTTGAAAGGTATGCGTCTCGATACATCTGGCCTAAATGTAACACAGCATATGACTACAGTTTTCAAATGTAGGATTCCCAAAAAGGTTGTATATCTAAATACATACCCTCCTGCTTTTTCCCTTTCAACATCAGACATGAAATGCCCTCTGGTTGATACAACTGCCCCACTACACAATCGAATCTGAAACAGAAAAATACAGTATTGCAAGTTGCAATCTCTTGCATGCATTTTGAAGTCTAATGCTTCCAATGTTGAACTTCCACAAGCCACATACCTCCTCTTGGGTTTTGCCTTTAGTAAGAAGGTCTCTGCAATTTAATGGCACATCATTTATGTCAACTTCAGTGACAACCAGCTCTTCTGTGGGGGGCGGCACGGGCACACTCACGGGGGTCTGGATGACGTTTCAATATAAATCAACACATTCATAACAGTATGGAACCAAGCTTTATTTAAATGAGCGATTCCTTTAATTGTCCCACTCTGGAAAATTCTAGATGGACAAGTACTAACCTTTGTCAACAATGGTGGGGGAGTCAAAAGTTTTCCTTTAGCCATTAACATGGCATTGATTTTAGCAGCCATGGCGGCAGCCATTTCAACTCCCCCCTGGGGTTCTGGCTTTTCTGCTCCTGATGATACACTTTCTTTTGGCTTTGTCAGGGGAATTGAACCGCTTGAACTACATGTGCCAACAACCCCCGAAACACAATGGTCTATACTGCCACTGTCTCTCTGCTTAGATTGGGCTGGTTGATCCCATCGGCTGGTTAGACACCTGAAACAAGAATAACTGAAGCATTAGTATAAAAAAAAAAAATATATCGACTTGTATCCAGTCTCACCATTGCAAATCTATGGTGCATCAGAATCAACAGTGTTAAGTTTGCCACATAGCGACGACAATTTATAGAGCCAATTCAAAGTATGCATGTGAAAACAGTAGATGAAATCTGGGTTAGAAAAAAATAAATACATGCCTTCTAATTTCTAATTTATTGGTGTACTTTGCGCCAATTTTGAGTCTCGAAGGTAAACAGCAGTAATCAAGTTACCGCCACCTAAAGCTCAAACGTACTACAACCAGCTTGAAAACAAAGAATCTAAATTGTATGAGTCACGCTTTAAAACTTAATAAAATGAGTTGAACTTTAGGCGATACCACAATATGGCTGCATCACGCAGCATGAGATTTCCTCAAACGCTAACATTTAGAGGCCACGAGCACTAGTTAGCTCGTCCGCGGGTCTAAACCATGAAAATGTACTGACTCGGTTTATGTTAATTTTTTCCATTGGGAGAATAAAAGACACTTACGGTGTTTGCCCGGCCATTCCTGAAGACATAGCAAAACTACGTGAACCAGCATGAGAATGAAAATAGTTTGTAACAAACGCTAGACGACGACAGCGAGCATCTGCAGCAACGCGCCCCGTCGCCGGCGACTTGCTGTGACGTACTTCCGGTAATGGCTTCCGCTTCGCGCTTGTGCGCTCGCGGAGTCGAGAGCGGTCGAGACTCACCGTTACCTTCTCCGGTGGACCTCAACGGATAATAAATACTACCTGTGTTTGGAATTACTCCGACCCACTGTTTACTGTGCTTGATATAGTGAACTCGCCATTTTGTTGTCTAGTTCAAATGTAGACCGAATATAGATGACAGTGGTCCCTCGTTTATCGCGGATGATTGGTTCCAAAAACCACCCGCAATAAGTGAAATCCGCGAAGTACGGTCACCAACAAGAAGTACTGGGCAGGCTAACGAGTTAGTGGAAAGATGCTAATTCGCGATCGTATCATTACGCGAAAACGGATTTCTAAAAGAATGTCAACAAACATTTGGAGCAATACTACATTGTCCTAAAAGTTAGACACGTTTCCTCGATTTAGAAGTTTTATTTTGACTTTTAAATGTTTTTTTAATTTGGAAAAAAAATATGCGATGTAGTGAAGCCGTGATAAACTAAACGCGAAGTATCGAGGGCTCACTGTATTCCTTATTTTGCATCACAAAATGTATCCTGAAAAGTTGCAAACAAGCAATGCAGTGGTCACTAGAAAAGCAATACCGTATCAGAGATTAGGACAGAATCCTGCCAACGGAGGTCACAAGATGGCGGCAAAGCATATCATATATCATATTATATACATACATACATACATATGAATTTCAATGCCATATAACGATTCATAGATATATCCCACGACCCAACCCCAGATAAGCGGTCGAAGATAGATGGATGGATATATCTGTCTTTATATATCTCTATCTGTATCTAGATATCTATCTGTATTCTCACTCTATCAACCATTTTCCTTATAGGCGCTCACACTAAACCACTTAAATTAAATTGCCTTGCAGACTACAGAAGTCTCTAGCAGGTAACCAGCATTTTTACTGAGTATTGTGTCAGTCACTTCACAATGTGACCGGAGTTAATTGAATTTCAAGGCTACATATATTGAAACAAGCTATTTGTAAGAATGCACACAAATCTTTCACCATCAATATGAAATATCCCCACTCCCGTCTAGCAGAGGTCATAAACATTCATGACTGCTGTTTCTTAATTTAGCTCTGGTGCAGTTAGTTTACAAGTTGCAGTTGTGCAGTGGGCCATTTCTTCTTCACTGGGGATCTGTGATCAGTATTCAAAGTCTGAATCATGAGTGAAGCATTTGTCCCACGTGAAAAGTTGAGGTTTGCCTCCTGACAGAAAGTTTGTTGTAACAGAAATGACTTAGGGCAAATGATAACTGGAAAAGCAGTAATGTGATTGGAAAGAGGCACCAACCGTTGAATAATTTCTTTTTATTTTTTTCATTGAATAGTTTCTATTTTTTTCCCGTGCCCTCAGACCAAGATGTGAATCAGAAGGAAGAAACAAGACTCTTCATTGAGTGTACAGTTGTGTCATCAGAGAGAAACTAACATACAAAGTAACTGCATTCATTCGACAAACCGTTGTCTATGGCAATTATATACTGTTTAACAAGGAAGTATTTGTCATCAGGAACAATCTTTTGGACGTGTATTATTCGTAACTAATCTGGATCCACCTTTGAAGACCAATCAGCTTCCTGGGTGTGTGCAGAAGGATGTTGAAGGTGAAGTGGCCAAAACAGAATGACGTTGGGTTCAAATCAATGTGAGGCCGCTTCAAAACAGTGATAGACAGTTCTATGATGCACATCCTCCGACATCAACCATCTCTTTTTCTATATACATGCTCTGTGTGACCACCGCATTCACAGGTACTCAGATCGCTATAATGGCTGATCTCATTTGCTGCAAATCCAGTGTAAAAGTCTATAAAAATATTGAGATTTATTTGAACATAACCTGACTATGCTATAATAAAAACTCCAGATGTCTCTTGCAGTTGCACAGTGGGATGTACTGTATAAATATTGTATAAAATAAGGCAGTCTTTTCAGTAGGATAAACCGGATACAAAAAATTCTGTGAGGAAAAAAAATTTCAAGTCCTAAATGGTTTTCACATATTTCTGCAGTTGTCAAATGTCAAGCGGTTTACAGCATGAAACCAAGAGTGATGGATTGTTGCAACAATGACAACGCATCATGCGCACGACACCTCCTGATGACCAACAATAACAGCTTATTCTCCAATGCAACAACCCAACTCCCCGACCGACACCAAGACAAACATTTCTAATATGGTTTACAGTGCAATACAAAAGTCTTGAACTGGTACTGTACTTTTGATAAGAAAATAAAATGTTTAATATGGTAATGCTTCATATGAGTAATAGTGAAAGTTACAGTATATCTGAATTCATTAGCTTTGGCTTTTTCTCTCTTTATTAATTTACCAACGAGTTCAATTGGGATATTTCATATTGAAAATATGGTAAGTCTAAATAAGTGAGCATACCAAATATAATGTAATTGTTCAGCTATGATCGCAATGTTAGGGTTCTTGTCCCCTCCCACATGCCAGTTACTATATGCCACTTTGATGTGTTTCTGTTGGACACATGGAGATACATGGGCAGTCATTTGATGGGGGGGGGAGGAAATGTTATTTCATATTCCAGCCTTCAGGAGCAGAAGGAGCAGTCCTGCCTTGCTGAGTGAACAAGGACGGAGGATGAAGTCGATCGCGCGACCTGACTTGTATTGAACATCTTCATTTATTCGCACCACGTTTCCATTCTCTCCTCCAGTGTTGCTGGCTCCTTCAGTAAACAAGCAGTTTCTCCTCCAACAGCAAGGTCAGTTTCACAGGCAGGCAGGCAGGCAGGACAGCCCATATGGGACACACACGGGACTGAAGTTTATCCGTGAGGCCTGGTCGGACTCCTTCTCAAGTCAAGACCAGCTACACTGCAAATGTCTGAGAGGCATGAGAAGTTCCAAAAGGGGCTGTCGTGTGTCCACGTCTGTTTTTGTTTGTTTGTTTTTTCTCCACAGTTCTCCTTGGAACAAGCTTGCAAGAGCCGCAATATCAACACTGCAGCTGCCTGTCAGTACGTCACTGTGGAGGACTGTGTTTCCTGTACGCACGCACACAACACGAGCAGGGGGAGCACCTACTCCGGAGGCGGTCGTAGGCTGTGCAGCTTTCGTTCATCCAGGCCTTTCCAGTACTTGAAGTTGTTGTCCAAGTGCTGCATAAGATTGGGGAAGTCGGCGAAAGCTGGAGACAATTCAGACAAACCACTCATAGTTATTCATCAGATTTGCAGCTCTCCTTCCTAATTCATCAGAGTCTTACCATCCCAAGCATCAAACATATCCGTGATGAAGTAGTCTATAAAAGAAATCTGGGACTTTGGGATGCTACATGTGTTTCTGTCAAAGACAGGCATGACCACTGGAAGGCCTTGCCGCTTCTCCTCGTCCGTCTGTAACAAAGACAACAGTCATCAACATCACCACCATAGTGTTCTCACTCATCACACTTTCTTGGTATCATCTTGTTTTTTTTTGTGAAAAAAGGGCAATTTCATGATAGGGCTACTGTAATTTTATGACCAATTACTTAGAAAACTTTAAAGGTAATTCATTCCAAGAAGTGTTTTTAAATTAACTTCACTTTTTTTCCATTGATGTTTTTCTTAGGAATGTATTCCACTTTAAAACAACTACTACTTTGTTCAAGTGATGTCAGAAGTCATGAAAAAAGTGATTCAATTTGACCTGATTCTAAGTTCCCTTCCCAGGCTAAGAAACTGCGTGGATTCATTAGAATTGAGTTAGCTCTCACAACTCCGATAGTATAAAATGAGTTTCTTTTCAAAGATGCAAAAGATTCAAGCGTGGGCACTTACAAGCCTTTGCTTCGCCCCACTCCTTTTCAGCAGCTCAAATAAAATCTTTAAAATAGTATCTCATTTCATTGTGTCACAGCTTGAGCCTCAACAAATTCATTGACAGCTGCACTTAACAGCAATATATCTCTTTCAAAATGTTGTTCAAGTCCAGCTTTCATATCACCTGTGCAAAATATTCCTCTGAAATGCGTCCGGCCCATTCGATACATAGCTCCAGAGGCCTGCATGGATTGGAGATGTCTGCACACTTGATCAGCATTCGCTTGACAAGGATGCGATTCTCAGGGGATGTCAAAATACTTTTCACAGACTCCTCGTCATTATTTCCCTAAGAACAGTCAGATTATGCACAATCAATAACTCCATAACATATATGCAACATACACATCCTTATTGGTTTCAACATTCACTCAGGCTTTGTGCTCTAAATTTGTTATTGCCCTTCAATTCGGAGTGTTCACACAAAGTTCAGTGATCTGTCCATCCACATCCATCCATCAGTCCGTCCGTCAACATCCTTCTATCTGTCTGTCTGTCTGGCCGTCTGCATCCATCCATCCATCCATCCATCCATCCATCCATCCATCCATCCATCCATCCATCCATCCATCCATCCATCCATCCATCCATCCATCCATCCATCCATCCATCCATCCATCCATCCATCCATCCATCTCATGGAGGAGCGCGTAAGGCCTTTATCATTTTAACCATATCATTCCTGCCTTAAAAAGACGACAAGCTTTAAAAGTCTGCACAGGGCATTCCACACTAAGACGAGAAAGATGATACCAACTTGTAAAATTCTCTCCTTGCACAGCCATATGTGTCCATGGCAACACCAGATTACAAGTCAGATGAGCCTCTGTTCCTTAAACTGCATTATTTTGACTACACGTGAGTTCATCTCACCCCATTCTCCTCCAGAGCGGCCAGTGGCTTGTTGATGCTGTTGACAAATTTGTTGACATGTTCAAAGTGTTTGGTCATCTCGGTGGCGAGCACCATGTCGATGATTGCCTGTCGTAGTGTTCGATACTCATTCCTGGAGATAGGGAAAGACGAACATTACAGATTGGTAAATAACAGGGAAAGTGAGCAATCCAATCTGACTGCAGTGACAGCGGCGATAAATGAATGCTTTGTTCGCACCCCCCCTTGGCCCTCTCGCTGGCGAGTTGTGCATGTGAGCTATTCGGCTTTGACTTGAATCACATGAAACCTTGATTATGCTAAACACACAACACTTTAAACAACTGGATGGTGGTACTGCATCAGGTTTTGAGCAGAAGCGGCATGTAGACCTTAATCGCCACCACCATTTTATTTACACCCTAGATATTTGGATATCCCATGTCAAACAGATTAATTGAAAGGTGAAGCCCTAAATTTAAAATTTCATTTTAATTGAAAAAAAATTACAATTCAAAGCACTTGTTTTGTATACCAATTCTGTATTTGTTGCAATGAACCATGTTTTGTAACTTTATTTTAAGTCAAATGGATAGGGTAAAAAGCAAAACATTTAATGATATAATAGGTTAATTTTACTGGTCAAAAATCCGAGATTCAAATAAATCTTTGTAGATAATTTTCTCTTGTACTGATTTAAAAAACAAAAAAAAACTGCCACGTCTCAATCTTAAAAATTGTGATTATTTGAACACAAATGGCTCATCATCACATGTAGACAGACATTATAATTTTTGCGATCACTCATGTTGTGTAGAGTTTTCTGGTGTACCTTTCTATATTCTTAAATATGTTGCACTTATCATCTCGGGTTGTGATCTGGAAGGCGAGAGCTGCGTGGTGACTCTCCAGCACAGCAGTGTCGTTGTACAAGATTGCCAACTCGCTTCCTGCGTTGCACAGAAAGCTGTTGGTGCGGCCCGGGTGGTCCACGTCGTGTACGGTGGCGGCAATCAGGGCAGCCACCTCATCAATGGGGTCTAAGCTTTGCTGTTGCAGCAAGCCACATGAAACACAGATGAAATATGAACACAGGATGTTACATTTGAGGAAATCCACCCTGCTGCTATCAAAAGAAAAAGTGAACATGCGAGTGTAATGTAAACATACCACTTCCCACTGCTATCACTTCTGATGAGCATTTAGTGGCCCATATGAATGAATCGTGCACATGTTGTGACTGGCAATGTAGTATTATCAGTATTGGTCTCTGGTTTGTGAATTTACCTTGACTCTCTCCTTGCACAGAAAATACGCGGTGGCATGCAGGACATCGGCCGCATGGGAAGAGTTGTGGTAGGAGTTACTGGAGTGGTAGTTGGCTTCAATCACTTGCAGCCAGGAGCGCAAAGTGGCCTCAGGGCAGTTGAGGTACTCACAAACCCCAAAGCGGGAGAATATTTTTAAACCCAAGAAGGTCAAAGGCCTGCAAGGAGGAAATCCAGTATTTGATTATTTCTCTCTATCAGACACAAAGTCAAAAAGAAAAACAGTTGCCTCACCGTTTCATGGTTGCAGCTTCTAAGTTGAAAATGTCAAAGTCCCAAGAGTCCTCAGTCTCCATGGTCTGAGCTATACGAGGGGGGATGTCATTTGGAGAAAGAGGAGTGGCCAGGTGACTGGGGATGTGATGGGGCTCTAAATGACAGGGGAGATACAAAAAAAGTAGATGACGGCTCTTGCAGTCTGCACAAAAAAGATTCACCTCACCTATAGATCACAATTGATGATTTCAAAACAAACAATGCCACTCACGTTTTGTGGAAAACATGTATTCGTTTCCCGACAATCTGCGCAAGCCATCCTGCAAACAAAAAAGGAGAATGAATTAGCCATCGTGTAGCAGCACTTGAGGGAAACTAAAACCTTTTAAAATTTACTGACCCACAGGAAAACATGTCGTACAGTTACATAAGATGGACAAATTATACAATGAATATACCTCTTTGATAAGCTGTTTAAACACAAATGACAAGTTATTCTAAAGTTTTGTAATATTAGTACAAGAGGGGGGAACCACGGCATAGATTTTGCAGATTTTTCTTTCTCAAAAACCTTTCAAAAGCCAAAAGTTTTTCAAAAGCCTTTAACAACTAGAATTGTAGTTTTTTCTACAAACATGAGTTGTCTTTTTTTCTGTATTAGTCTCAGTAAAGCGAAAACAATTTGAACGAGGCTTTTAAAGTTAAACGATTAAGAATATTGCTGAGTAGTAAAAAAAAGTGTTCAATCAAGTCCGCTGAATGCGCCGAAACCACGTCCCACTTAACTGTCAACTGTCAATCAGATAACACTGCTAAAAATTGATGCTAGTTCCCCCAGCATTTTTTCATGCCTATGCATAACTTTTTGTATCTGATGCAAAAATACATCTGGTTAAAGCCTCTGGCGGCAGAAATATGGCCCATCAATGTTTTCCTACGGTATGACAAAGTAGCCACACAAGCGCCAAGCCCCTGTCTGCACTTTAGCTGTCTGCGTGTCGCAATGGTGCCAGATAACCGCTGATGTGAACAGAACTGCTGAAGTTCTCATATAGTGGGTCAAGAGCAATTCAGGCCAGAGCCCTGGTTTAGCCTCATCCCAAAAATCAGAAAAACTGAAACGGTCTAAAACAGTTAATCATATTTCAGCAATTGAGTACTACAGAGTTGACAATCTTTGTTTACGGTAAATATTTTCAAACATGTGTAATGTATTTAGAAACATATCTCTAAATTCAATGTACAGAGTCTTTAAATGTAAATATTTATTTTTATTGTCCGACTTGAAATAGCATTATGACATCTTCAAACTATATCAAGGCATAAAAAAAAAAAATCCACCTCGTATATTTTAGGTTTGTGTTGCCGAACAAAATGTTTCCTTGACAAGTGAAAAAGGAAAAGGAGACTAGCTCATCTTTGACCTGAGTATTGTCTCATGGTGGCATTGCCTCTGTACACACGAGCTATTTTAAGACTTTCTCGTCAGAAAGATGACAACTCCTCTCAAAACGTTTGCTGGGTCCTGTGAGTTCGGTCTCACTGCACCAAAGCCTACAGATGAAATGACAGCGGGCACAACGTATTCTCTAACCACTCATGAATATCCATCCATCCATCCATCCATCCATCCATCCATCCATTTTCGAAATAAATAATACAAAACATCCATCCATTCATGATCATGAATTTATATCTGCTTTTATCAGCCCTTTTTACTGAACAAATCTTTTACAGGGAGGCTGAAATGTATGTGTGACCCCTCCCATCCCCTCATGAATGCACATGGTACATTTCTGAGTAAAGTCATGCTTATTCATCTGATCCAAAGAAGAACAGGATGTTTCCAAGCCTGCACGAGTGAGAGAAAAGAGGTACATGTGCGGGGACAGAGAGAAAGGCGGGGGTGAGTGGTAGAGAGGGCGGGCTTTTCTCTTCAGCCTCCAGCAGCACAAAGGACAATCTAACACTTCCTGTGGGGTTGTTGCCAAGACTGCCAACTTGGCACTTGGCCTAATTTGAAACTTCACTATCGCTTTTTGGTAACGCCACTGGATGACTCTCTCTCTGGATCTCTCAAGAGTTAGGTGGTTTTCCTACACCAGCTGACATACAGTACAGATGACAAACTAGTCACAACAATTCCCATGAAGTCAAATGTGCAAAAAACGTTTCAAAAGCTCTCGTTTTCATGCCACACTGGAGTTGGCAAAGGCCCGTTGAGAAGAAATACCAAGGGCCTGATTTGCTCAAGGTTTGTTTGCACAAAGTTGGGCAAAACATGCAAAATACCGTCAATTAATCCAGCAGTGCAATGTCATCTATCCTAAGACCACTTCTGGTCGTCGAACTTCAAATTCCACATCTTAAATGAGCATTACTGGGGTTACTGTGACAAGAAGGAGGTGGAGAAAATTGAGAGGCGATGAAGACAACCGATCTTTTCCGCTTATTTCAACATTTTTGAAACGGCAGTAACTAAAATTACTAGACATTTATTTAGGAAACAATCTGAAACATTTCTTTGCTGACTTTCAGCGCACCTTGGAGATTGATGTTGGCATATATTTTTGTGCAATGGGCTTTTTGTAATAAGTTGAGGTATGTTATATCAATTCTGTAAAAGACTAATTCTTAGTGTGGGAGGAAGCACATTTGTAATTTTGGTTTTGTTAGGTCTACAGGAGCAACACTTACAGTCATCAGTCCTCCAACAAGGTCATTGGTATGGGGGTCTTCGTCCTTTGTGCCCAGCTGTGGTGAGTAGAGCTCCGTGGTCCTTAGGATCTCAAGTACCCGATCCAAGGCCTCCGCCACGGGCATGGGGCTGCTCTCCTGTGCTGCATTGATGATGTTTATGACCTGGAGGATGAAATGAACTGAAATGGCATCAATCTGTTTCAGTCAAAAAATTATCATGCATCTTGTATAAAAAAGTATTGTAACATTTAAAAAACAAAAACAAACATTGACAAGACAATTTAAAGACAAATTGGTGTTTTAAGTATGATTGAGCTAAAAGCTACACATACTGAAGCATTTATGTTGACATGTGCCTTTGAGGGGAGTGGCTTAGTGAGTGACATCAAGAACTCTGACTCCAGCTAAGGTTACCATGGTGCGAGTTCAGAGTCAGCATCTTTTCCATGCTGCTTGTGAGTGTTTTCATTTTGTATTTGTGGACTTGACTGTACCTGCTCAAGAAATGAAGAGAAGTGCATGGGTGACTGTCACTCTCTTTTTTTTCTTGATGTTGCTGACAAAAGCTGGATGTGTGAAATAGCAAAAGTGTTTTATCAGGAAATGGATCATCCTGGCCTCATGGATGACTACTATGATAAGGCGGCCTGTGTACCCACGCACACACACACGCACACACAACAGTAGGCTAATATCTAAGCATGCTTTATTCTGGAGAGGATGACGCCCACAGGGACTGCCTCCACATTCAAACGATACAGCAGAGAAACTGTAGTATGTCCCCATGAGCCCATCCCTAGGGACTTTCTCTCTTCCTTCCATCCTTTGGACCACATCCAGAACAGCAACAGCAGGTCAGCATGGTGCGGCATGCTTTCTTGTGCATGAAATGTGGCATTTTATCACCATCATGCTTTTGGCCTCTAGAAAATTGGATCTATTTCTGGTGGCTGTACAAAAAGGACTCGTGGCAGTGGTGGTGTTTTTTTTTTTTTTTTATAATCACAGTGTTGTCATGAGATTTGAAGCGCACACTGGAGTAGAATATGAATATGACCGTGTCTGAGGCACCACCTTAGTTATGGGAGCCTCTATCGTCATGGAGTGGATCCGGGCCATTGAGGAGTGCCTTCTCTGTGAGCTCCCTGCAAAAAATAGTAAATAAATAAATAAATAAATAAATAAACAAGTCATCATATTTTTAACTTTTATGATTCGCCCCCCTCCACCTTCACTTTCTAATGAGTGTTTTTGTCTGCGCCAAATCAACACTTGATCCAAACAGACAACTGGGGAGGTTTCATAAGTGTGTTAGTTTCCAACCATCACTCTCACCGTCGCTCCCCCGAGACGTTGTGGATCTCACATCCAGAGAGCCTTTCCTCCGATCTTTGTGCTTACTGGATTGGATGTCTAGGGAGGTGAGAACAATGTTTTAGGTAAACCTGCGTAATCCAATGTTATACATTGTTATTTGTTTGTTTTTGTGCTTTAGAGGGCAGGGATAGGTCACCACACTTGTATGCTCCAAAATAATACAAAAATGCATGTTATATTCATATTAGTTTTAGCAGTATTGGCATGAACCTAATAGAGTAAAAACATGAGTTCATAACATTTTACACCTTTCATTTTGTTCTATGATGCAGTGTACAGTACAGAACAGCGGACCTAATGTGGGCGGTGTGTGTGTGTGGTTGGCATATGAATACAGTGTGAAAGAGGCATGAACTCTTCTAAGCTGTTATCTTATAGGCGTGATATCATGTGATACATCCACTGATTGTGAGTAGCATACAACATAAAAGGAAATGATAAGTCATTGTCATTGTGTGGGCCCAGCTCTATTCAATGCAAAAACAAAGTTTTTCTTTCTGACATGGAATCCCTAACAATGCAAGTCAATGTTGTGTTTCCTGCTGACATACAAAATTCTGATGATGTTGTCATGGAAAGAACATCCCGCAATAATTGCTGATAATTGCCCCCCCGGGAGAGAGCACTCAAATCTGCACGACTCCACAGACTTTTGAATTGTTTCGTCACAAGACTGTCATAAGACGGCAATTTGAGAAGCAAGCAAAGAGAGGTCAATAGAGATATCTCCAGTGTCATGCATGCGTCAGACAAAGTCAGGAGAATATTACCTGTTTGCGACTCTGCTTGCACTCGTTCATTTGACTTATCCGACTGTATAGACACATGGAAAAGCAAATGGGTGCATCAGGTACTTTTATTCACAAACGACTCAGCAAAACTGCAGTCTCACCTTATTATTATCATTTAAAGGCCTGTTGATCGACACGTAGTGTCTTATTTTTCTGCAAATTGCAAAAGGTTGTTGTTAGTACATAAGATATACAAAGGAACAAAATTGATATGCAATGTTCCCCAGTTTATCGCCGTTCATTGTTGGCGTCCCTGCCTCATTGTGAATTTTTAAGCCATGTTCATTCAATAAGGTTTTAAAAGGAGAAGACTATCCTTACAGGATACTACATTTGAAAGTGGACCAACTTTTGTTTATATGGCTGTTGTTGTGCCCATTCCTGCTTGGTTGCTTAACCAGTTTACCCTGATATTCTCTATTCCGTTTGCCCATCTTAACTCAACCAACTAAGACAGATTTGCGCTGAATAAATAGATTTTACTTGACTAGACAATGAAGTTTCCTATTACGTTAGCATTAGGATGGGAGATTTTCCTCAGGTTAAATTATATGGTTTGGTTGAACATTTTGGTGTTTAGATATACAGTATTCAATGTGTAATTATCTTTCGTATTCTGTTTATTTTACAGTAAACTTCAACTAGGAATGACAAATTAACAGTTTGAAGCTTAATTTGCCTCTTATTTGGAGAACTGCTCGACAGAGTCAAAGCTAGCACTAAGGAAGTGTTTTAAAAAGTCTAAGTGTGTTTTTATATCATGTGATCAATATCCAGGGGTGCAAATGCAATTTTCCATATGGCAACATCAAAAATGTATTTGCCAACCTCCTAGGCGATATGACACTGTGTCTTGTCTTTTGTTCTGAAGTTAACCCTGACTGATAACTTGACTTTGTCTTTTTGACTGTGGGCACTGATGCTTGCAATGCTAATGCACATGAAGGCAATCAAATCTAGTATGCATGATAATTTTCAGTGCGGACGTGCACTTGTGCACACTATAACGCAGATTTTCTATGGCGTATGGGTCTGATACGTACCCCCCCAATAAACGAGGGTTCACTGCAAAGTCAATGATTAAGTGCAATTCATTCAGCATGCTGTCACTCACCCTCCCTGTCCAATCACAGGTGTGATCTTCACATTTTGCTGGATGCTGTCTCCATTCTTCTTTTTGGCATAATAAACTCCTTGCCACTCCTAGAAAACATCAACATACAAGCATGCAAACAATCAGAAATAGGAAGTGAATTCAGAGATAGAAAAAATACAATTGCAGTCCAAGTTAGATCGTGGGAATCAATTCTTTCCTCAAGGTGGGCAATGGCTATCAGATTGTGACACGATTGAGGTTAAATGTTGGCTCAAGGCATTTCAGAGAGAATCAAGTTACTTTTGAAAGGTAGCAGCGGCACTCCTGCACTCCAGAGGGACTGTTTCATGTCCACCCTTCTCTTCCCTTCCCTCTCCACCTACAGACTGCTATGGCTTGAAAAGAGCCTTCCTGCTGTTAGCAGCTCTGACACTGACCTTTGCTCTCTGTGTAGTAAGATTACAGCACAGGCTTCAGCTGCCGGTCATGGCTACATGAAAGACAGCAACTGTGTGACCACTAGTGCAGAATGACTGCACACACTGATGGAGACATTTCTCCAAATATAAAAACAATCACAATACATTTCAGAATTGGTGGACATTTTCTGTCCCCCTCATGTAATGTCAAATGATGCACCAAATACAGAAACATGCATCAGTTGTGTAAATTATGCCCGTCTTGAGAAAACTAATAGTAGATATTGTCAAATGGACTTGAAAAATTTATTAGAAATAACAAACATTGCATAAGCAATCCCCTAACATGTCATTTTTTTCCCTCTTGTCCCTTCGTTTTGATTACCAATGTCCAAATCAAGTAACTTTAGAGCAAAAAGTCCGACATTAGCAACGATTTGTAATCCTGCAACTGGAATTACCATAAAGCTAAAATCAATTTAGTATTTCAATAAGATTTGACTATTTATTGTAGAGGATTTATTTTGCATTATCTTTTTAAATAAAAATCTGTGTATACGTTTTTTTTTCTTGATGCAACACAGTCAATCTTTCAAACATTTTTCACAAATACAAATAGCATCTTTAAATACACTTGGCAAAGTATGGATGATTAGATGCTTATTACCTTCCCTTTCCGGATGCAGGAGTTTATTGTTTCAAGGAGATCAGGCTTATTCTTCTCACTTTTAGGCACTTCTATTATTTCCTTCCCTATGAGCTCACCTTGTTGGTAGCCCATAATGGACTCATAGGCAGGATTCACATACTGTGAAGGAAAGTTCAGAGTGAGGCTTCATATTGGAAGAATTTGGTAATGAGTGTTTTAAAAATGAATTCTCTTGGTATTGACACATTTTTAAAATGTTGTATTTGATAGTGCAGAGATATTAAACGTACATCGAGTGTGTGAATTGTGGGGGCTTCAATGACCGTGATAGAAAAACTACATCACAACAAAGTTAATGAAAATGCACCTGAATGACTTGATCTTCAGAAGTGATCTCAATGGCCTCTTGGCTTTGTTCTAGAGCTGTGAAAATAGCATTTCCAGCCCTTGTACAGGTGGCAAGAGAAAGTTGTTGTTAATTGTTACCATTTGACCAAAATGATCTGTTAGCATCACAAGTGGGAAATATCCAACTTTAGGTTAGGCTATAGACACCCTTGTTGCTGATTAATCTCATTTACTTATCTTACCAGGACATTTTTGTACAATTCCGCCTTTTCTGTTTTTTTGGTATTTTGTAAAAGAACAACAAGTTAATCGAAAAGTACTGATGCATATTAAAACATTTAGAGTTCAAATTAAAGTCATCAGTTTATTGTGAATTGTAAATTTATCCTGAAATTTGGCCCAAAAACAGAATACACTTTTTAGTATAACAATATATTCTTACTCCCCTCCCTCAGCAACATGTAGTTTTGTGTCAAAAGACAAACACAAAGTTGCTCAACTCACCTCAGTTTGAACTGTGCAAGCACCTCTCCATGCTCCAGCTGCAACAGCTCATTATAGCAGGCCATCATATTGGCATTCTCCACATATCTCTGAGGGTCAGAGATTAACAGCACAAAATACCAGTCAAAGGCAAATAAAGCTCAATTTTTAAACAGGATTCATAGTTTTGTCATTGAATTTATAACTGTGAAGTTTATACCACAAAGCCATGATATTGGTATCTCTGTGTATGCATCTCCAGAGCAAACAAAGATTTACTATCTAGATCTCGGCCTTATACGTATATAGTGTTGATAGAAGAGGTACGAAAATATTTCATTAGAGTAACACAAATATACTGTAGGCAAAGGACAGGGCAAATATATCTGTAACGTGACATTGGCCCTTGCAATATGCATATCGCAATGACATGCAAAAAGTTTCTTGTGGAATTGTATACTTTTATCTGAAGCATACTTAAATGTGCATCGCCATCAAATACTTGAACATTATCTGGCGTATTTACAATTAGTTAGCTAAGTATACATTGAGCTTGCTTAATTTTCCACATGAAAATAAAAAAATTCATCAGATATTTCAAATGTCATTTTTGAAGGTATATGTCAAATATTGTAATAATAGTGACATGGCTATATTTAACAACCATATTGCATATCAAATGGTTTTACTATATCATGCAGCCTGATTAGAGGACATAGACAATCACACAACACCTCTCACCCTATTAAAGCCAGCGTTGATTAGCGGCATCACAGAGGCTTCCTCCCTGTCTGGCCTTAAAAAGAGAACACAGACGCACGTGAGCTTCAGCCTGGCAAATGTGTTTGTTTCTTGACAGTTATAGAGCCAAGCCACATTTTTTTTATGAGAAAAATCTCTTGGCACACGACAAAACAAAAATGGCACCGACAGTACTGTATAGAACTAAAGTGGGAATGGCAAAAAATTGACTTATTCTTTGATTGTCTGTTACTCATATATATTTTATTATGCCATTAAATTATTGTAAAGTGAAAAGGTACATTTGACACAGACATGAGTGTTGTTGACAACCTTGCCAAATGAGAATGATTAAGAAAAAAATTAAATGAGGCTTCATTCCATGAAAAAGAAAGCCATTTTCGATCTAAAATTGTGTCCGCTGAATACATTAAAAGCTCGTGCTCAGCTGTCAACTACTGGCACCTGGAAAAAGGCAACCGTACCTTGCTATGCATGCACGGATGCCTGATAACGAGGCGCTCTATAGCCTGCGGACTAGGCACATCACCTGGTGGCCTGTTTGAAGTGATATGTTAGCACATCCGGCATATTGGATGTTGACATATTAGCCATATAGTTGGGAAATGAAATTTGCAAAATTGAGTTCAAATGACAAGACAATCGAAAGCAATCAATCAGTATCAATCCAATGTGTTCTGGCTGCAAAGGAGCAAGTGAACGAGGCATCGCTTCACTTTGCCACATCCAATACGGCTGCAGCGTTAACATACTCAACGTGACGTCTAGACATGTACTGTAAATGGTGCCTATGGTAATACGTACTTGCCAGCTTTGGCACAGTCTGTAAGTACAGTCTGTAGGGTATTGATAATAATTGCCCCCCTTTAAAGCTAAAGTCTGGGGACAGGTCTGCGGGACTGAACTGTTATATATAGTGAAAACGTGGCTTTTGAGTAGGGGTCGCTGAGTTGTACTTACCTCTTCACAACGGCGACTATCACAGTGTTTTCTGAAGAGCTGACCGCTCTCATTGACCTAAATGTAAACACAGAGAGCCCTTTAGCTAGCTGGCCAACTGTCGGAAAAGCCTGTGGCATCCAATCAATGTATTTTTCAGTTTTTCACGCTCCGATTCTCCCAGGCAGCTCCAATGATGGAGCGCTGCAAGCTGGCCAAGTCCTCTGAAAGAATGCTGTGTACAGGGCCACTCATCCGCCTGTGGTTTACCCCAGCCAGTGGTCATAAAGGCCCTTTAGTTCTCGCGTCTGAGCCCAAGCGTGTACACTGAACATATGGAGCGGTCAAAATGAATGGAGTTAACATATACGGCGGGCAGGGCAAATGAATGTTTGTAAATGTGCTTTTGGTTTGGGCTGATGCTAAAGATAGAAAAGTGGTATGGGCAGACACGGTTCATTTCTCATTCATTTTACACCAACAGTTAACATGAGTTACAAAAAAAAAAAAAAAAAAAAGCCCACACTGGGTCAGTTTCGACCGTCCTATAATGGCCATTTTATGATCAGGAACTAGAAATTAGAAAATTGCATTTCATCACAGGCAATTTTAAGGAAAAGTGGTGTATTAGAATATTGTTTTGGGTGGAAATTTAATGTATATAAAAAAGTGCTCGGGGTAGCAGTGCTTGGTATCCGTATCAGTGACTTCTCAAGAACCAAGTACTACTCGCACTGGTATCAGTCTAAGTGGTATAGAACCGTTTTTTTTTTGTTTGTTTTTTTAAAGGGATAGTTTTGAGTTTTGGGATAGGTTCACAACATTTCCGTTCATTTTAATGGGGAAAAAGTATTAGATATATATCACTAAAATAAATGAAATAATGCTATCAAGTGTCAAGTTAGTAATACAGTAAGTACTTGGTAAACTGACTAACTATGGCATCAATGTAAAGAGAAGTAAAACAAGTTGGACGATATGGCGAGTGTCCTACCGGCATAGTGCTTCAGCATCAAAGTGTCTGGAATGTCTGTGGTCAATGATGACGAGGTCGTGAAGCTTCTCGGCGAAGCATTCGAGGGCCGACTCAGGCGTTCGCGCCATGCAGCACCTGTAGTTGGCCTTCTCACAAGCCCAGCAGAAGCCATTACTCTGACTGTCCTCTTTGGCAAAAACTAAAAGTACCTGCAAGACAAGAGATGGATGACTCAGCACATCTAGCCTTATGAGTCATTTGGTGACTTATTTCTCTGACCTTATGTAATGTCACTGCGCTATACATTTAGCCAATAATCAACTATGAATTCATCCATTTTCTATCCATCTTTTTCTTATGAGGGTCACACGTGTGATGGTGCTTATCTCGACTGACTTGGGGTAAGAAGCTGGAATGGTCGCCAATCGCATGGCACATAGCTGACCAATAACAACCATCAATCAGGCGCGTCACAGGTTTGATTACCTATTGCCTTGATCTATGACAAAATGAGTTAAAGTGAGTCAAAAGTGTTTCCTATATGGCATCAAACCCGTCACTGAGAGACTTCCAAAGACCCTCTTAGTTGCGTAAATACTGGACTAGCAATCTGGGCCTGCCTCCAAGAGCGGCGCAGCACTAAGAGTGGATTCATGAGTCACCCTCTCAAACAGACGTCACCCCCAACTCTTGGCGGGGAGCAGAGTCAATGCAGAGAAGGAAAAGTTTTGTTCCCTGATTTTATATCACGTTAAATCAAGTTTGGGTACAAAGCCCAGACTTTAGTGAGGAAAAAATGAGCCGCTTTTGTTTGTGCCAAGTTGGATGTTTTGACAAGTTTGATTCATTGAGACAATTGGTTCAGGTTTAAAGTAACAAAACAAGGCTTAAAGCCAAAAGGCAGGCCACTCCGAACCTGAGAGGAGTGTTACTAATGGAAACCATATTGAACATTTTCATTACATGTACCACAAAGCATAAATGCATCTCCACTGACAGCTGTATGCAAACAGATTTGGAGCAGAATTCCAAATTGGGATGTTTGTAGAAACAGTCAACATTCCAGTTGTGGCAGGACAACATATGCCGAGATAAGATCCATTTTTCCCTGATGTATTCTGGGATCGGACACATCATAAAGCTGTCACAAAATCTCACCATGCCTAACATCAGAAAGCATTGTAGATAAAACACAAAGGGAAATGTCCAAGGCAGTAAAAGAAAGAGAGGGTAGACCATGAAAATGTTATGAGAAAAAAAAAAAAAAAGGCCCAGGCCAAATTGTGTGCGCTCCAAGAGGAGAAGGAGCAGAGATCAGATGGGACTGACAAAAACAGGAAGAGGTTATCTCTCACTCGCTTTCCTACTGGAGCGCATCAGACAGTCAAAGCTACTCTGTGCACTCCCATTTGAAATTGCAGGATGTGTAATTCATTACTTTCCGTCTCGTTACATTGGCTTGGTAGCGTAGAATCTGCTTCACTTTTATTTCCATCGCATTGATATTTGACGTTAATCTCATGATTCTGGTGCGACGTGGCATTAAATCATAGAGCAGGAACGTTTTCATACAAGATGCAAACAAGTGCCGTGACTTTGTGTTAGATTTGGGGTTGAGCGTGACCAAGTTTCAGATATGTCACTGCTTGACTAAAGTGGGGAAAAAAAAGTCTAGGTTCAAAGCATAATGCAACTCGTTTCAGCCCAAACTGGGTGGAGCCTAGTATTCCCAATGTAACCAAATGGCCAATAAAACGCTCCATAAAACACCTCAATCAAGAAAAAAAAGCATGAATCCGAATGGAATTTAATTGGATCCACAGAGCGTCTCCATGTAAACATAGCTACAGTTTTTTGGCACCAAGGTGCCGAAACATGGCAGCAAAGCACCACTTCAGTCTAAATGAAATTCCTCAAATGACTTCAAGATAGTTCCTTGGCACCAAGATGCCACTATATGCCATAAAAAAGTTCTTCAATTCACCTCTTTGGCTGTAAGATGCCACAAGATGGTGGTAAAACACAACCTTTGTTTTGTTGAAGCTTTTTCACTGATATTAACGTTGAGCCCCAACACCAGGATGCCAGATGTTTTCTTTCGGGACTAAATCAGATTAACGTCATTTCACATCATTTCAATAGGGCAAGTAAATTGAGTTATGAGTTTGATTAAGCAACAAAGTACACACTCAAAAAAAAAAAAAAAAAATGGCACTTTTAAGCATTCAGTCATGCATTGGAAATATATCTTAAAAATACTTTTAATTTATGCTGAATTGTTTCATTTTATTATTTTTAATGTGTGCCATTGAGTCCTCTTGACTTATGGTTTGATGGAGATGTTTTAGTCCTATTTATTTATATATTTTTTACCCTTTGTTGAAACTTTGCAGATTGAGCAGAACCCATTGAAAAGCCTACCAATAAATATAGTCTGTCTGGTATTTAAAATGAAATTGTTGAATCCCTGTGCAGTTGTACATTGTGAAATTCAACCACCCCACACACACACACACAGAAAACATTGGTGCCTAAAATTGAACTGATTCTTCCATAGCATGCATTGTTCATTATAGTATGCTCTTGGTCAGAAATGTTTGGTCTTGTAGACAACCCAAGTTGCATCGCACACAAAACATCTATTACTGTCTCCCTGACACTTTCCTTAAACCTAAGCACAGTTGTAACTACAAAAAAAGGAAAATGTACGTCCCAAATACCATCAATAAACCGAAGAAACATGTTATACAGTGTATTAGAAAAATGCCTCTAAATGTTGACAGTGTTGCCAAGTTCTGCTTTCAAATGTTAGAAGCTTCTAAATGTTAGGAACATTTGTTTAATGAGGGCACTCATTGTTTGAAAATGGAGAATAATATCTAGATAATAAATTCAATCACATACTCTAAGTGTCATTCAGAAATTGCGTATGGTTTTATAATACCTGAAGTGGGTCTTTAAATAACTTCATTGGTCCAAATTGCACCTCTGTTAATGCGGTCTGAAAGAAAAAGAAATACAGGGTCATTACACAGAAAACATTCACATCATCTCATGACTAAAGCTGCCAGCAGATACCAACAAAGCACTAAATGAAGGTCTATAACACACTTCAACATAGTTTGTTGCCATCAAAATGCCACATCATTTTAGGCTGAATGAAGCTGCTCAGTTTGATTACGGCACTACTTTTATCTCAATTAAGTTAATCAATTCACATGAACTCCTTGTCAGCAAGGTGCCACAATATGGCAGCAAAGCACAATTTTTCTATTCATGAAGTTTCATAACTCAACATAGTTCATTAGAACCAAGGTTCCAGAACATATAAGTTTGGAATTTGTCTCTTTGAAGCTCTTCAAATCACTTTAACATAGTTGCTTGGCACTAAGATGTCACAAGATGCTAGCAAAGTACAACTTTTGTCTATTAGCTCAGACAAAGCAATGATACATTGCCACTCAACTCATTGGAACACAGTTCGGTGCTATCAAGACGCTACACGCCAGCAGAGCACGATTTTACTCTTCAATACGTGAATGTGTGAATGGTGTGCGGATGAACTGCACTTCATTACGTATTTATTGTAGCTTTAAACATAGCAACATTATCTGGTAAGCATAAAATGTAAAAAATGAATGCATTACAGTATAAAAAAAGTGTAAATAAATTTCAACTGTGGGAAAGAACCTCAACTACATGTAAAGATAAGTTGCGAGATATACTCTATCGTCAAATGAAACTTTCACATTTATAAGATTTCCTTCATTGCACATAACCCTATTAGAACACAATCTTTGTCAGCAACAAATTTCACTTCCTTTCTTCTAAATGGAACCCAGCTCAGGGGTTAGTAACCATAGCAACCAAGCCCCTTGTGAACAGCCATCCCACTAGAATTCCTCTTCTCCATAAACAGTCTCCACATGTGGAGCAGAATAGAGGGAGGAATTTCAGAGCATGCCGGGCACCCGTAAATCATTTCTTGCTGAACTGTAAGTCTTTTGCCGACTCAGTGACACAACAAGGGGGAACAAAGCTGATTAGGCCTCGGTGTAGCACCACTGACGTCATTCTGACACTGGGCTGCTTGTTGCCGTCCGAGTAGTCGCAGCAGTATGACGCTGTGTGATCAAAGTGATGTCCTCACAAACACGAGGACAGTGGCCACATGATCAATTCATGAACAGGAACACCGTGTGTGTGCATGTCGGTTTCTACTGTATGCCGATATGTTTTCTTGTTTGTTTTTTTTAATTGATGCACCGTGGTCATAAACAAAATGTTCTCCTTTGGTTTGCATTGTAAATGTTGTCCATTTGAAAGTGTTGATGTCGATTAGCATTCACAGCATGCTGCTTGGGACTGAAACAATGGAGGTAGTGACGGCAATTATGATAATGTAACACTTTGTGGCCATTACATGTGACTACATCAAGGACAAACAGCATGAACATTTAATGAACAGAAAATGACAACTCGTAAATAATGATGTGGGTCAACACACAAATTTGACTACAGTGTGAGAGAATTAACAACTAACAATAATGATTTTTATTATTTATTTTATTATATATGATTATAATTATTAATAACTATTTTTAAAATAAGGTTACTTCAAGACATGCCGGGAATTCCAGTGTCGAATCCTTCCAACGACAGTATTATTTTTATTACGCATGCACCTGGTTTGTCTTAGTGAGTTTGTTCATCAGTGACAAAAAAGAATGAGAAATTATTTTTGCAAAAAGGGTAATGCCACGATAACATTTTTTAAAATGTATTGGTTTTATTCTTGACATCGTCTTTGTGGCGTGCGCTTTGTAGCAGCTTGCCTGATTTTGTGATATTACGATGCTTTGTTTTATTTAACGGATACAGTTTCACATAGGAAGAAAAGTTTATAATGAATAACAATACAATAAAAAACACCTCTGACACCCAATGTAAAGTGAGTATTATGATTGATGTATTTCTGAAGATTAATGACACGAGATATGACAATAAAAATTGAAAGCACATTACAGACAACATTTTGATTCACCAATCAAGTCTAAATTGTCCAATTCACCAACATTAAAAACTCCACTGTAACTTGTTACCACTTTTTGCCAAAGGTATATCAACAAAGTATTTATTAACTTTAAATCTACAAAGGTAATTTAACCCAACAAATACCGCTTAATATAACAATTACTTGCCCACACATTTCAACAGTATGCAGCCAAGACCACTTTATGCTGTTCATTGTGCTTATAGAGGTCAGAATAGAGGCTGTACTTTCCCTGTTGTCACATTTGATTTCGATGACGTTGACCATGTGTGTCAGAACAAATAACTCAGCCATCAGCTTTATGAACTATGACTAAAGATTCCAGTCATTCATTTTTCCTGGAGATGTGAAACAGAACATTCTCTCCTGCACACGAGACCGCTGGGTAAATGTCCCTGATGGAAGATAAACTCTCTCTCAAAATCCTGCTTTTTTTTTTCCCCCTCTGATGTCGATTGTTAGGGGAATTAGCTGAGGTTAAGGCCTTGACGTAAGGAGTTTGGCCACAGGGCCTGGAGCTAGCTGAGGCCTAGAAGAGTGCAAGTGCTCCTTCTCCATCCAATGAGACTTCTCCCTCTAACACACACTGACATGACCATTACAAGTGCAGCTGCCGTATGCTCCCACAAATCCCCCCTGACACACACACACTGCACACAAATGCAATGTACACAAATGCTGTGTGTAGTGCAGCACTGTGCAATGAATCAGCCAAACATTTGCATCCCCTAAACGTCACACTGGCAGTCAAGCAAAGACAAACAAGGCGCAGGAAGTGAGCAAACGAGCATGTAGGGCAGCGGGCAGGCAATCCAAACATGGCGAGCCCCGTGCCACGCTGTACGAGTCAGGAACCACTGCTCGTGCACGACGCAGGAACAACGCGAGTGTAATTTGGCAATATCCCAAAGATGGCAAAAGTACTCACACTCTGTGCTGAAGTAGAAATACTTGTGTGGAAAAAAACTGTTAAAAGCAGTAGTACTGTGTATTTTAAGGAGGAAAAAAATAGCACCGCATCACATTGTTCTTTATATTTAAAATCATACAATGACACAAATAAAATTAAAGTAAAGGGAAATCAACAAAAACATTGCATCAATTAAATGTTAAATTGTGCTATTTTTTGTTATGTGCCCACCTTTGAGAAACACAGACAGATACACATTTTTGAGACAGCTCAACTCCTGTCATCATTACGGCACTAATTTTGCATTTTCACAGAGGCTCATCACTTGGAGCTGTGTACTTTTGTCTTCCTCTTGTGATGTCATCTGAGCAGCCAAGTTGCTCTAATCACCATCAAGATTTCCTCACGACCCACTACTTCTCACTGAATACACGGACTGTATTTACTTAGCAGATTTTCCTCTGATCCTTATATCCTGCTTTCTTTGTATCCGGTCCTATGGATCTCCTCATGTTTCTCCTCTTTTCCATCCCTCTCCACAACGCACTGGACCATACATTCTGGGAGCGCGGCTTTCCACTACAGTGAAAAACAGGAAATTGGATGACATTGTTTGGTGCGCCAACGTCAGCAGTGAGAGATAGAACGAGTAAACAGCTTCCTTCGACGCAAAGCTGCGATCAGGAAGCGGGGATCTTGGGATGCCCGCCCTGCTCGTGCGGTAGAATGCACGTGGCCGCTCTGTGTATCGACCACCACAATATTCTACTACGCCACAAGGAACAACAAGTAGGAATGTGTCACACGCGAGTAGCCTTCTGTAACCAACAAATAGCACCAAAGTACCCACTTTGTAACCACAGGTTTTAGGCATTTATTTAATATCCTTACTGGTATATTACTTGTACTAGGGCAAGTCTAATTCTACTCGTTAAGATCTTGCACTTCTTTAGTAGTAGTAGTAGTGGTGTGCAGAGAGCACATTGGGGATGTTAAGCTAGATATCAACTAAAAGATGAAACAACTTTCCATAAGATTCTGGCTGACATCTCATTCGCAATCCATGCATTCGTTAGCAATATACCGTATTTTCCGCACGATAAGGCACACCTAAAAACCTCCAATTTTCTCAAAAGCCGACAGTGCGCCTTATAATCCGGTGCGCCTTATATATGGACCAATATTGAGCCACTACAGCAGGCGTGTCCAAATATATGGACTTATATATGGACAAAGTTTTAAAATGGGCCATTCATTGAAGGTGCGCCTTATAATCCCGTGCGCCTTATATATGGACAAAGTTTTAAAATGGGCCATTCACTGAAGGTGCGCCTTATAATCCGGTGCGCCTTATAGTGCGGAAAATATGGTACTTGCTTAAAGTTATCCTAAAAACCAGCATCACTTATTGGCCGGTTTTTTCATAAATGGTAAGTATTATATTATAACCAGCAGCGACACCATAACAGGGCAGGAAATTGCCTAGGCCCAGCGCTAAAGAGAACCCCCGAGGGACAGTTCGCAATGGCTCATATCAATGACAAACCAATGGGCACTGTTTTAGACACTCCAACAACGTGTCAAGAATGATGAAAAGTGTGAATCCAATATGGATGAATCAATGTTCCTTATTAGGTGTAATTAAGGGGAACGGTCCTGGCCACAGGTGTGGGGCGTACACCATGTACCAGAAAGATAGACTGCGCACTCATATCGTGCACAGACAATACAAAAATCGAAATGGCACAGTGCGACATCAACCTCGCCATATGTTGAGCAACTCAGATAGCTGCGCACAGGGCCCATGGTGTGTGTGTGTGTGTGTGTGTGTTAGCTCAAACAGAATTATTCACTTTTATGTGCAAGCTACTTGCATTTGCTCTGAAGGTATCCATGACAATGGCCAAGCAAACTTGCGATGCCTTCCAAACATCCCTAGTTAATCACATGTGCACAAATAACTCATTTAATTCTGTGCATTTGTTGCTCTTTGAATACAACTCGTGTGAGAACACTGCAAATTCTCACAATCATACGCTGCTCACCACAGCATATTGATCCATCGGCTAAAATTGCAGGTTGACCATTAAGTTCTTGAGAGGTGAACTCAGTTTGACCTCTAAACCTTTGAAAACTGTCCAACTGGTCCATGTTGCAGTACTTGAGTATTTGATTTTCAGCACAAGGAAAATGATCAGTTAATGGATTATTTTTCATTTTAATTCATGCCGAATGTCTCTCAATGTTCTCCCAATACAGACTGGCATGGAAACAGAGTTTGCATCTATGGAAACATGCTCGTGCTGCATTGAGCTGAATAATGCGACTCGGAAGAATTAGTAAATTAATCCGTAGTGGCGGTGCGTAAATGTAGCTTAACTTTCCACATCTGACGTCATGTTGCTCTTTTTTTAAACCACCAGCTAGTTAGAAATTCATCATGCTTTGGGGCTTTTTTGTTTTTCTTAGTCAAGGTTGTGGGCAATATAAACATGCGATTCTGAATACAGCAGCCATGTCCCAGTTATAAGAGGGTGTGCACACTTGTGCAACCACATCATCTGAATTGCTTATTTTTACTTCCTCTCTTGAAATTGTTAGTTTTATTTTTCCAACGGAGGAGATCTTATATGGCAGATTAATAGTGGGAAGAGTTTTTGAATTGTTGATCCAAGACTCTCTCTTTTTTTTTTATGTCATGAAAACCTGGCATTTGAATCGGGGTGTGTAGACTTTTTATATCCACTGTATACACTATCATGAGAGGTTTGGGGTCACTTAAGGTTTGTTTGTTTTTTATAATTTTTTTCAAATGTTATTCAATAAAGATAACATTGGATTAGTCAGAAATACAGTTCCTTGACGTTGTTAATGTGTTAAAAGAAAAAGTCCTGAAACCTAAACTTTTTTACAGTGCGTTATCACGTAAAACGTGAAATTAGGTGAATAGATGACCCCAACATTTTTAACTTTTGTGTATGTTTTTAAGTACTACCGGTATTCACTGACATTTCCTTCTGAGCAGTCACACTACAGAGTGCAGACATGTTTACATACACATCGGGTGTATTTTGGGCAGAAGCGGCTGTGACCTTTATTCTGTGTTTGGTGACATCGCTCTACCCTCAGCAGATAGCAGCCCAATTCAAGCATACATGAATATAAACACACTCATACAGAAGAATGAACTTGACTTGGAATTCATTCCTGAAAGATGTTGAATGACGTCTGAAGCTCTAAAATACAAGCTTGCAGAAAACTATTCAATTTGTGAATTGCTTTACACCACACAACAGATTCCTTGGCTTGGCTTGCAAAGGGCTGGGAAGGTTCAGGGAACGATCTTGAATTTGAAATTTCTTGTAGTTGTAGTGGTGTAGACATTTTCTCATATAATGTAGCTCAAACTAACTAAGCAAACGCATTGCTCTAAACGGGAGTCTCTCTCTCTCACACACACACACAAACACATTAAGTTTACAACTCTGAAAATCCCCACAATTCAAATTAGCACCTTCCTTCGGTCATCCTGAGAACAAGAGCATACCCACAGTGTTTGTGGTGTAATCTAAGCAGTGTGACCACCTCTTGTACTGTATACATTGTATGTGACATTAAAGTCCTCCCTGGGCTTGTGACACTGCCTATAAGCCAGCCTGCATATCCCGTGCCCATAGTGGCGCCAGTGTGTATGTGAGCGGATGCCGCCTGGCATAGTGGCCGACTGATGGGGGAGGAGGTGACTGGGGTGCGGGGTCCTGAGAGCCTGGACACACTAGTCTCCAGGCACATGAGAAGAGCCACAGACATGGAACACGCAACACAAAACATGCCTGCTTTCTGCATTTGGGTACAAGTGAGGAGGGATTTTGTGGTGCTTCGAAAAAAACAATCAAGCATTAACAGACGGAAATGTAATGTGTTTCTACGAACTCTTCCCTTCAACTGTGTTCTACGGGTACTGGTCTTGGTGGCAAAATTCAGCATTGCAATAATTGTTGCCATGCTGGCTGGACAATCTAATTGAATCAGGTTTTGTGAAGATTTGAAAAGCAGGCAATGCCATAAAACCGCTCTTTCGTTCTTACATTGTTCAGATCTGTGTTTTTCCCATGAAAAATTACTCAGATGCCCACGTAATATAATTCATATAATTTGGAAAGCCCTAAATGTTTTCCAGAAATTTTCATTTGTTGAATAAGACCCACCACAAAATACATAAAACTAATAAAAGTCCTTTGAATGTGAAAATAAGCATGTCTCCCGAATTTGACACACCGTAGTAAAGAAATTCTAATTTAATTCTACTAAATTCTATACACACTAGCAACATGACATCCTAATGAAATAGCTACTTCAATCCAAGTACGACGCGACAAGAATTTTGAAAAATCTGATGATTGTTTGCAGAGAAATGTAGTTTTTTTTGTCGCTAAAAATATTTACTTTTCTGGGAAGGATTATTTTGTTTGTAGTGTCCCAAAAAATCCCTTCAAATTCAAGTAAAACAGTTTAACTTGATTATTACTTAACATCCTTCTCTGATTGGCTGACGTTTGTAATTAAAAACTTCCACCAATAAACTGAAATTCTGAAGGGTTCTCCAAATCAACACATCAAAATTACAGTGACCTTTGAACCTACTTTGTTTTTCCCAGAAGACTTAAGTCGTACAAATGGAACTATGTTTGTGAGGTAGCAGATTTGAGGTCATATACTGAGTTATTAATTGTTTTTTTGTGAATTTACTATAAAGAATTTTAGAGTCTCGTGAGTTGTTCATTCCGTTTTTTTTTTTTTTTAATTTCACAAAATTGGTAGCCTCACGGTGCTTTTTAAAGGACTGGGTCTTTAAAGCCAATGTGAGAATCTGCCACTAGATTCAATGCTGTTAGCTGAACGGGACACCGATGCACAGGAAGTGAGCAAGTTGGAGAGGTGGAGCACTTTCTCCAACGTTCACCTTCGAGATATTTCTGTCCTTATCCAGATTACTGTGAAATCCCCATAAGACCTGCACAATCCTAAGCCACACCGGGCTCGGGAGCAGCCCCTTACTAAAACTCCTCCAGATCGCCCCCCAGCATCACCAGAGTCCAGTTTTATGGACAGCTTTGGATTCCATTTCTTTCTCTTGGAACCACACCGCATTTTGCTGGAACCAAAGCACGACCTTCGAGCCCTTCTTCTTAAAACACACTGAATTTATCAGCAATACTTGCTAAAAGTGTTCGTTTCCACATCTAGCTGCAGGAGAGCGTCAATGGATACGCGAAACGCAGACCATTCTCGCACGGGCGCCCGCACTCAACTCAACATTCTACTTACTCGCATTCTAGGTAAGGTCAAAGGTCAATAAAGCAAAAGGACACGGTAAAGAAGCTTGACAAAGTCTAAGTGGGACGCTGGCCGACCCAGTGACACAAGAGTTTACTGTAATCTTACCAGGAAGCTTTCCATTGCAGCAGGCTCCTCCTCTTCCTGTCCAGCATGTCATCAAGACTGCTAGCTCAAAAAAAGAGAAGTCTTCATGCACTAACAACTTTTATCATGTTGTCAGCGCCATATCCAACTGTCTTTATTACCTCGCCTGGCACTGCAGCCTGAGGAGAGGATTAGCATTAACAATACGCCTACTTTGGTCCCGCCAGCCACGCTCGATGTGCAAATTTACATGACTCCACCTCTCCAACTTGCTCGCTTTTGACAATATCAGAGAAGAGCTCAGCAAGAAAAAGCATTATATAATCTCCGGGCTCCCCTCCTCTTGTTCACCTGCTAAAACAGGGGCACTGATGTCACCGTTGCATGAGGGATCAGTGAGTGACATGAGCCGTGGTGCCGGCTCGGATCTTGGCACACAAACACACTTG
Organism: Syngnathus floridae; assembly: GCF_059516105.1. Classification (NCBI taxonomy): domain Eukaryota; kingdom Metazoa; phylum Chordata; class Actinopteri; order Syngnathiformes; family Syngnathidae; genus Syngnathus; species Syngnathus floridae. Next base: position 10,490,913 of record NC_142415.1, read on the forward strand.
ACATACTCACACCCAGGGATGCACACGCAGACACATACCGTCTTAGTCAAGCGAGGGTGAAAACTTCTGTCGGTTCGCATTGAGAGAAATTACAGCGCCGTTGTTTAAGCACTTAAAGTGTACCGCCTAAAAAAAATATTTACAGTGGGATAACTAACATTTAACAGCACATCATTTTCAGTCGACAGCAAGTGGCAACATTTATTCTCAGTGGTATTAAATGTACATGGAAATAAATGACATTAGCAAATTAATTATAGACAATTACTGCTGAAAATAGCTCAATAAGTGCACTATGCCTTTAAATACAAATGTGTTGTTCTTAAAACTGAAATACAAGTGAACTGTTCCCATCAAATTGACACTACTAGACTTAAAAAAGTTCATCCCCCATAATACATAACATTATGCACAGTTTGAACATGTTATTCCTCGATTCTCACGTACCACTTGTGGTACTCCGACCACACTTTGACAATCACTGTATTTATTATAGGGTTGCAAAAAAGAAACTAGGAACATTAAAGAGGAATCATACGCATTTATGAGAATAAAATGTGAACGAACTAGGAGTTGACAAAATTACAGATAAGCTCCAAATAGGCCATTTGAACAATGTTGGGGAAAATACATTCAAAAAAATCATGCAGTACCTTGGCCTATGTATACAATTATTTTTTGATCATTATTATTATTTTACATGCTATATGTTTTCAGAACACCTGAACCTGCATAGTTTCCACTGAACATCATCTGCTCTCTCATGGCAGCCAATGATTGAGATGCGGTATCATATACACTATGTACGGTATGCCTGGTCGTGTGCAAATTGCAACTCAGTGCAAAGCCTGGATATGACCATCATGTGATTCAGCAACTCTGACTGCACCACTCTGATTTGTGTCGACTCAAGGTCAAAGACAAATGTTTTGTATGATGTTAAAATCCCACTAAACTGCCACAGTGATGGTATCTGCGGACAAACCAAACTAATATTTTCTTAGCCTAATATACATGCCTAATATACATGTACACTCTACCGAAAATGGCGCCGAGCTCCCAAAACTATAAATAGAATATAGACATTTTTTTCAACCCTTTTGCAAAGCTTAGGGAACAATGACATCTTTCCCAGTACTGTCTTGCCTGGGAGTTTCAAAGAGGAAATGAACAGCAGTCTCCTACACCAAAGTCCGGTGTTTGTGTGAGGCGTCCACATCCCCGACCCGGCCGGCTCCGCTCTCCTCCCAGTCCCCACACGGACACTCTCACTACACAATGACATCATCCGATAGACGACTCTCCTATGGTCAGGATTACTACAACTGAAAGATGACACCTCTTACTTCTTCTATGCTTCTGATTATGACATCCGACACAATCATTGCCTTAACATACAATTTATTAATAAGATTTTTTCCCTACACAAGTATGTGTACTTCTACACAAGTACAGTGTCTAAGAACCTTTCCGACCTCTGATCATTGCTGTGTCCGTTCAAACGTGCAAGGAGACACCCACTTAATGCAAGCCTGTAGTTGAATGTATGGGATGAGGCTATAACATAACAAAATGTGGAAAAAGTAAAACGCTTTGAGTACTTTTCGGATGCACTGTAAATCCAGTGAATGACACTCTACTTCTTACTGCCTAAGTGAACAAAGGCAATAAAAAGAATTTAAGTCTTCGGGAGTTTTTCCATAGCGAATTTGCTTCAGATCAGCTGCCAATTTTCTTAATAAAGTGTCCATTGGATTCTTGAATATAAAACTAAATCTAAATGTGTGGGACTTTGAAAATCTTGCCAAGGGAAGTGTCATCCAACATGAAGTGCTGCGCAGTCCAAAGCTTTCCTCAGCACTTTGGGGCTTACAGGAAGGAATTTAGGAGCTAATTCAAATTTTGTGTGTGTTTCAAGCAGTGCAGTTCTGCCTTGAGTAATGAGTTTAATTTGATCCTTGACCTCATCTTCTACAATTACTATTTAGGGCATATTTTGCGTGTTTTCTGGGAAATATAGTATATAGAAGGAGAAGGCATCATGGTTTGGGACTGCTTTGCTACTTCATGGCCTGGATGCATTTTGATCATAGACGTGAAGATAATCTCCCACATTTCCAAAGACATTTCGAAGGAGTTAAAGACTATCTGTCCACCAACTGAAACTCAAACATAAACGAAAAGTGGATGACCCAAGAGACCGAATGAAGGAAATCAAGAAAAGAAAATACACCTTCTGATATGGACCACTTGGAGTCCTGACCTAAAACTGATTGAGATATTGAGGCAATTGGCAATTCAGACATCCAAAGAATATTGCTGACCCCAAAGAGTGTTGTGAAGAGGAAAATTCTGCCTGAACATTGTACAGCTCTGATCTGCAAATGCAAGCAATGTTTGGTTGACGTTACTGCTGCCAAAGGAGGCTTAACCAGTTATTAAAGCCAAATGTTCACATACTTTTTCCATCCCACATTGTGACATTTACATGTCGTAAAGTAAAAACATCAAATGTATAAGCATGTGTGTAGTGTTCCTTTAAGAAGTTTCTCATTGTTGGGACTTGGATGCAAATCAGATCACCTTTTATGACCAATTTATACAGCTATTGGGGTTCACATACTTTATCTTACAATAGACACTATATTTTCAACAGATAATATAAAAGGTGATTGCACTTTTTCTGCTCGGAAGCCCCTATTTGCCTAATATGAAAACACTGCTGAAGGCGTGGAATTATGTAAATAACATAAATATAAAAACACTCCAGAAAGAAGCTTACGTAAACGTGTCGTTTGCTTAACCAGTGTGTTACACATGCTCCCCTCATGTGAAGACTGAAAACACACTCAATACCAACGAAGGCACTGACATGGTGTCACACGAATGATCACTCTCAGATGAACGAGTCCTTTGAAGCAACAGAGATGGCGTGTTCTGTACATGCTGTACTTTTCAAAACCACTCAACAACCTTGAGCCATCTTATCTCAGCTCACATGACAGCACTGTACCATTTGCTTGGTCCATTCAAATAAAGCGTTATAGGGGATTTTGGTGTAATACCAAGGGCTCAACAGCCGTAAATTGAACATTGGCATGTGTTTCTACTATAAGGAAAACTAAATTGTTGCGATTGGCTGGTGATTGGGGTGTACCCCACCTCTCGCCCATCGTCAGCTGGATGAGAGGCAGATGGCCGCTTTAATGAAGATGTTTGACTGAGCAACCTTTGAAACAAGAGATACACAACATTTTGAAGCAAAATATATCAAATTAATATGGATTTTCTAAATTTATTTTTAGGAATTTAAGTATTGCATCATTCACAAACGCTCAGGATATACTCTATACCCTGCTCATATAATTTCATTTTATTTAATAAGGTTTACCCTCCCACATGCTATAAAAACATCCATACATACTTAAACACCGTCTTTTTAAATTAGTTCACACCACATACACAGCGCAGCAACACTTACATAGCATAGAATAAAAGAGAAAATAAATATTTCAAAAACTAAATATTCAACCAAACCATGTATTTTTGTCTCACAAAGGTCCACTGGATTAGAAATGATATCACATACATTGGTTTTGCTGCGTTTGTAAGATAAAATGGCACAGTGTCATTCTCTTTAAATACATCAAAACACCAGAGGGAAGTCTTCATTGACTAGTCTGTTCACGTATTAATTATGGTTGAGCATCTTTGTTTAGATTTTCTTTGATTGGCATACGCAGTTTAATGGCTCCTCCTAGTGTGCCGCATCATGGCTTGGTGCAATCTCTTAAACCAAATATTATCGAGGTTTGGGAGGTGCATCTCAGTAAAATAGAAATTCTATATGACAATAGAGTCTGACAAGTTTTCAATTGGCCTTGATGCCTGGCTGCCATTTCACACGCACCTTGTCTCGAATAAATACTGCAAGTATTCATGAAAGCCAATTCTCATAATATAAAAGTACAACAGTGGAATGGCACCAAGTTGGTCTTCTTTGAACAGAACCCAAGTACACAGCACGTAGACCTTTACTGTATAATTTTCCTAATCTAGCCAAAGTATCACATGCTGAATTCATGACAAACGTATTCTCCTCGAGGGGGAGCAATGACTGTGGCCTTCTTTGTAAAGGCTATTTTAAAACAGCGGGAGGTTAGTTTCACCCCAGTTACACGTCATAAGTGAATATTCTCAGAAGGAGGAGACCTTCTGTCTTTCAGGGAAAGGCTTCAAAATGAATAGTACAATTGTGCCTTGATATGAGAGTTTTATTTGTTCAGTCACTATGATCTGAACGGTCAATACTGACACCTCAAACCATTTTTACAATTGAAATGAATGGAAGCGTCTTTAATCCGTTCCAGTCTTCCAGTCTTGTATCACCAGTCTGTGCTTGCAAATCAAAACTATAAAACAAAAAAATCAGCTAAATGACAGCAAGTGACAGCTCATATTTCGAAGCCTGGTCACTCGCATCTTAAGGCACCACTGTATAGTTTATATATATCAAACTATATTGCAAACGTTTTCAGTGGACGTCATGCACCATAACGAAAGCCAACTCATTTCCTCCGACTCATTCAGCTCATGTGTGACAGATGATAAATGACACGGCCACTCGCCGGCCTGTGGACAGGAAGGGAGGATGGGGTCAAACTCTAGTTGACCATAATGTTTAAAATAAAACACAATGAGCCGCTAAAGTCGTACCTCAAGTAATAGTTGGGCATGATGGAAATGGTTCAGTGGAGAGGCACAGATTTCACATTTCAGGCTGGATTTAGACTACGTGGTTCAAGTGACCCAATTTTCCATCCCATGTGGCTCACTTTGCATATGCGTCATGAGAGTGTAAGAGTGTGAGAGGAAGAAGGGGATGATAAAAAGGAAAGAAAAAAAAAATCAAGGGATGGCCTACCATACTGCCACAGTGTATACAGTCAGCAAGGACATACAGGATATAGTACCATCCAAATGCACTGATTAATCGATATTGGCACTGAAATACAATGTGGCCTTAAGACCTGCAGTGTAAAACCTGCCTAATATGTAATTACTGTACAGAAGGCTCAGCAAACTCGAGCATTGACCTGACTGATGGTATGAAAGCTTTTTCTGGCTCGGCCTGGAGTTGGGGGTGGGCATTACACGCACCAACTGGGACTCACTTTGAAGTGTTTTTTTTTTTTTTTTTAAACACTTAAACATATTAAGGCACTCTTTTAAAGAGTTTCTTAGCACTTGTTCTCTCTTCAAGTCAAAAAATGGGAGACGTTCGAATAACATCAGTGGAAAAAGAATACTCTCGTTTTCACAATTCTCCAAATAAGAGGCATGACGTGTGCTTGATTCTAGTGGCTTGTCATTTCTAAGAAGTCCAGTCAAGTTACAGTCCAGGGGTGTCAAAAACAATTTTTGTTGCGGCCCACATCATAGTTATGGTTTCCCTCGTGGGGCCATTAAGGACTATCTTTACACACAACAGAATCCAGCATAAAAAAGTTGAACAATTTTCCAATTTATTTTCAAACTAGGGTTTTTAAAAAAAAATGTTGCAATATCTCACTTTTATTAAAAGGGAAGACAATTTACAATTTTGGTATTTTAACAAGAAACACTGAGTTGACACACGAGTTGCCTTTGCGGGCCACATAAAATGATGTGGCGGGCCGGATCCGGCCCTCGGGCCTTGAGTTTGACACCTGTGCGTTACACTAATTATAATTTTTCAAACTGCTTCTTTCATTTAAACGGACGAGTAACACAAACAAATCATATAACATAATAGATCAAATATTTATTTATACGTAGAACTGCTTCACCAAGCCATGTAATTTAATCAAACGAAAGTCGATTAGCTTAATGCTAATGTAATGGGAAAGGCCATAGACAACTTACAAATTGCACCAACTTGATAAATGTCATTCACACATTTACTACACATGCATGGAACTGCAGATGAGGAATAAAACATTTTTGACGTTGTTTGAATGTACTGACAAAGTGATCGTGTAGGTAAAATATTGACTAAATGCTAAAAACATGGAATGTTTCCCATTATGCCACTGTGTATTGACTTCAGCATGTGCAATATTCAGCAACATTTTTTTCTGACCATGCTTCATTGTTGATCAGTTTCCAGTCAGCCACTGCCGTCCTTTAGAATAAAATTACTCTGATGATTCTTAACATAGACTACATGTACGCATGCATGTACACACACTTGCAAGAACCGCATAACAGTAAGCAAAAGAATAATTGGAAAATTTCTGAAAAACTAATTGTGCCATCTTTTAATGGGCATACTTTAAGGTCATAAAATGCTTTCCTTACAAATGTTCACACCGATGATTGAAATAGTTCTGTTTTAAACTGCAAATTGGAAACACTACTTTCTGCTCTTAGGCCATCTTTTTTTTTTTGCTCACAGTATCTGTACTTCTATGCAAGCACTTTTGCCACCTCAGGAAAGCGGGCAACCCGATGGAAAAAGTCAAGGCCGGACAAATGGCGGCGTGTTTGGTCGAGGCTTGTGACCGTCTATTTGGCTCGAAGAAATGCCCACTATCACAGGACCTTGTACTTGAGCCTTATCATCCTCAGAGCAGCCCAGATGGCACCATACCCTTGACAAAGACTCACGTCACGCTCCCAAAGCTCTATTGAATGTTTCTCACACTGCAGACGCCTGCACGCTGTCTCCCCATCGCCTGAGCTCCAAACACACAGCACGCATTTGTTTCACTGTGTTTTTGCAAGAGGCTCAACTTCACTGTGGCTACGAGCAGCTGTGTGTGGTTGGAGAGGATAATTATCATCCTTACAGGGATGAATGTGTGCGCAATCTTCACAACCACAATGACACAAGCCAGGGAACACATATGCACGATGGGATGAGAAAAAACAACATTGAGAATGTTGCACTAAGACAACTGATTATTTCACAGTTTACAATATTTCCTGAATTGGGTTTTTATGGTCAGGAAGCCCCTATTTCCACAGGAGAAGTACTGTACTGTGCCAAAATCCTAGGCAACCATTACAACCGTGAGTTATTTTAGCATTGCCAAAATTACCTCCCTCATACCGTCACTTGAATACACCCAGACATCATGACAAAAAAAAATAAAAATACTCTGGATGCTTACGTATTTAGTGAAACCTATTTCTCCATCCACTAATGTTACAATGGTGCAGCAATGGCAAATTGGCTTGTAGTGGTGGGAACTACAAATAATTGTAGTATATTGTGTATTTTTCAAGTATGTGCACTACTGTGGAGTGTTTCGTTCTTGGACAACATTTTATCTTTACCCCCTACATTTGAAAACAGATGGATGCACTTATCACTATATTTATGATGCTGTCCTTTTTCAACACGTTCAATGTAAATGCTATTTTGAATCGGGTTAGTGATATTTAATGTCCAGGAATTAATCAATTACGTCAGTTTAATTGGTTTTATTAATTCTGTTGTTTCAAATTTGATGAGAAAAAATCCAATGGTTGGACATACAAGTGAAACTACTCTTTTCTGGATCTCTAAACTGCTGAGGCCAAACCGTTCAAAGGATAAATGATGTTGGCAAATTTGAACGTAGCAGAAGGGTTAAGTGTTAAAAAAAAAAAAAAAATCTAAAAAGAGGAGGAATACTGATTTTTGAAATGTGTCTGACTAAAAGATTAAAAAGGTTTTTCATTATTTTCCCCTACAGCAAAGAGTTGATCAATCAACTAATTGTTTCAGCTCTACTTACAACTGTCACCTACTGGGATTTGGAGCTGCTAAAAAAAGAGAAAACAAAAAAAAAGCAAAAGAGAGAGCAAAATCTACTTGGGCATGAATATTTTGGGTTAGTGTTTAAAAGGGGCTTTAAAAGGGTGGCATGGACACAATTTCCAAAACAATCAATAGATATCATTGATTTCCTCTCTGAGCGGTAGAAAAAAAAATATCAAAGGCATCTGCAGCACATGACCTCCATCTGATGCTTAGCAATAATGTAACACAGAAAGTGCACTTTTCTCCACACTAAGCGTCAATTGAACTCTGCCAGTCGCTGCAAAGATCAGGCGAGTTCGCTAAAGATGACAACTTATAGATTCAGGATTAACCATTTCCACCTGAAGGAGATTTGTGTACCATTAGTCTAACTCAATCAGGGGACTAATTCAATCAAAGGCACAGTGGGCGTCCTGACGTGGGGGCATCTGTCACGCTGCCTTCTCGCTGCATTCTGCGCAGACATTTAGCCACAAAATTCAGGTTGACACGAGCCCTCAAAGAGGCGGCGGTCTGACGAACAAAATGTACATGCAGAAATCATATGCGTGCACACACGCTATCATCAAGCTCATTTAGTTCCTAAATTAGATGTACAGGACGTGGGTCATTACAGACAAGGACATTTTCTATCCCCCAACCTCATGAAAATTTAAATAATCCTTGCACTTGTTGCGTAAATAATAGTTAAAAATTAAGTGGAGCTGTGGTAAAATTGTTTTTTAAATATTACATAAAATACCAAACAGATCTTGAGCACCTTAAATAGCTGTTTTCCCCTGGTGTCAATTTTACAGTTTTTAATAATCTTTTTTATAACTATCTTCAAGTCTCATTTTTGAATTGTCAAAAGATTGTTTTATCCCAGACAAGTTTCTAAAAGTAATAATTGTACTGTGAAATTATGTCACGCAACATAAACGCATGAGGGACATGACTCAGCAGAAATGACATCAAGCTAATTGCGCTGACCAAGACCTTTCTTATCATTTTCATATTTTTCAGCCATAATGTAGTATGTCGCTCAAAGAAATGCAACACTGTTGCTCATATCATCAGGATTAAGGTTCTTGACCAGTTGGCATGGCCGTTAACAAAGCTAGCACGTACTCTAAAAATAATAATAACATTAGCATTGATTTGCAACCCTGTTACTTACAATCCGGTTACTGTAATTAGAGTAAGAGTAAAATGAAATTAGCATTCAAATAGCAATATGCTTTTTAAATAATATTTTATTCAGGCACCTGAGTATCTGTAACAGGGTTGCGCCAAACTCAGCAAAATTATTCATATAAAAACAAAGACAAATCTCAGAAAATGTTAACCGTTGATGTTAAAACTGAACCTATTGGCCTGTTCTTAAAAATACCGGGAAACTAGTTTTGAAAATGTAGGTACCTAAACAAATTGCCTTTCAATTCTACATGCAAACATGACAGCATGAGTGCTTGACCTTCAATGGAATCGAAGACGTCTTAAACTTCTCATACTAATATTCACTTAACAACTCAACATTGATTCGCTTCTTGATTTGTGCCATAAATCAAAGCCATCAGTCTTTCTCATCTCAGCCTACTGCGCAGCAAACACACCAACGTGCATGTGTGAGCTCTTACACAACATGCAAATGAGAATGAAATTGATCATCCCCCTGATGGGAAGCACATCTCTTTTCGAAGCGTCCAAGCAGCACATCTCATTACGCCACTCGGACTGCAATTATTCATGGTCCAAAAGACAAATGGAACTGTTAGATTTTGTGATGATGCAACATAGTGTACACTTTGCAGTGTGCTAGTGTCAATCCTACCTACGTTTGTCATTTTTCCATTAAAAGAAAAGGTATATTTTTGTATGATGACCTTATATAAGAGGTCTTAGAGGCCCCCATAAGTACTGGCAAGAAAGCCTCCTAATGAGAAGCAGTAGAAAGGTGAAGCAGAGGCCAAATATGTCGAGTGAAAACTTTGACACAGATTTCAGCTCTGGTTCGTCACTCAATCAGACGTTTTGTGTGGCCTCTAAATGTAGTCAAGCATATACCAGTGGCTCTGTTCATTTTCAAAGTGCACATAACATTACAGTCGCTTACTATTAAGGTACTTTTTAGGAATACATGACATATCCACCTTCATAAACATTTCCAACAAGGGGGCATAAAAATATGAAAAGGAAGCATAGCATCATTTAGGTGCAGCATTAATGAAGTGAGACTCAATTCAAGTTTCTCTAGTAGTTCAACACTGCAAAGTCCTTTGGTGGATGTGACAAACAAATATTTAGTGTGTGTGTGTGTGTGTTTGCGTGCGTGTTTGCGTGCGCGAGTTCCCTCACCTTGCAGCTCTGGGGTTTGAGGGGTAGTCCCGAGACAGGATTTCCTTGATGCTGAGTGGTGTTTGTCTGCTGGGGCGAGTGGGAATCCTCGGACTCTTTTCCACTGTGGTAGACCACCCTATCAGAGATATGAATACTTGAAGCACAGCCCATGCTTCAACTCACTTCAGCCTTTTTTTTCCTGTCCTTTTTTTGTGCAAGTTCTCGTTAGCTTGAGGGCCACCAGTGTCATACGCTCACTTGTCGTTCTTAATGACACAAAATGCCGATTTTCTCCGCTTAAATATATAAATAGATATATGTCATCTGGGCCACAACAAATCCAGTTCTGTAATTGCTCTGAAAAGCGGCATGAATAATAATTTTCCAACCCCCCCCAAATACCCCTCCAGGAGACCAGGAAGCTGATTTCCTCTCTCTTGTTTTTTCACATGAATTTAATTGGAGATCTTTAATCAAAGTAGCCGTCCTTCTTTGGCGGGTGGGAAAAAAGTTGGGTTATAGTTCAGCTGGACTGCTCGGATCCCACAAGGCTCCTCTTGACACTCGTACCACATCACCATTTTTCATGTTGCTTTTTTGTGCTCTTCAGTCAAGTAGGCCTGAACACAATCACACACACACGTACACTCACATGCACGCGCGCACACACACACTCACGCGCACACACACACATTCACATACGCTCACACGCACGCAGTGCAGCCTCATGCAACAGTTTTATCCATTTCTGCTGTGCAATCTTGCATTGGTAGTGGTCCTTATCCACCCTGGTGCCATCCAAGAATATAAAGACAAGACAGAACGTGTGTGGTTTTTCTTTTTGGAACAATCTGTTGGCCCACTTCAGCTGAGGACGGTCAAGGTACACGTTGTCACTGTGCTTTGCTCCAACCTCGAGCCGAGCAGCATCATCCTCATCATCAACAGGCTGCAATATTCACACTGCATGGCATTCTTGTGGACACTCGTGTCGAAGCATTCCCAGTGGAACAGAACGCAACTCCCCATGTATCAGCTCCAGAATTGGCCAGTGGGGGACGCGGAGGAGCCAACCGGCGTTCAGGCATCCGCTACCCGCTTCAGGATGAGCCCAACCCGGGAGCAGTGTCTCCGGACTCCTCCTCGATGTTTCCTCATTCCGGTGGTGGCGGCGTTGGGAGTGAAAAAAATTAAAAAATAAAAAAAATCGGAGGATGTATGTAGAGGCTGTCAAATTGTAAAAATGACGAACATACCGCCCTCTGGAGAGTGCCCAAAAAAGGCAGTGTTTGAAGACAAGTTTTCGGTGCAGGATGATTAAAGGTATCGAGGGCGCAGGGACGAGCGAGAATGAAGCTGCAACGGCTAGCTCGTTTTTAGGCTTGTCTTTTCTCTGCCTTGCCTGGCGTTTGCCCTTCCATTTCTTCGCCGCTGCTTGACAGCGGCACATCCAATAAAAGCACCCGCAAGGATTGACCTACAGCCTTTACTGACGTTAATGCAAATGAGGTGCGCGCAGCTAATGGGCGCCGCGCTCCCGCAGCCAGTGGGTGGTCCTCCGCTCGGCGTGGGAACTTTGAATACACCAACTGCGCTCGATGCACTTTTTCCTCTTGGCCAAATGCCTAAATGCAGAAGAAAAACGGGTTTCTTCCTCCACGCACTGCATTTTGAGCATCTACTTTTGTCCTCACTACACAATTCAGCGCATTAGTAGAACAACTATAGAAAACATTAGAATATACCAGTGCCAATTAGGGCCTACTAGTAGAACCTTAAGATGGATATAAAAGAAATGGTCTTGCAAAACAGATTATTTTCCTGCTTCTGTCCTTATCAATCAATAGTAATACATAACACTACAAATTAAAAATATTCCACTCAAGAGTTAATTATTATTCAATGGATTGATGTGTACGGATCAAGACAGATGGTTTATTAATCAAACTTGGCTGGAACCAGCTTTCCTCTAACCCGCCAGTCGGAGTAGGAATAATCATGTGCATCACATAGATTGTGAAAAGGTAACTCTTTATTAATTTTCAACAAACGATGCTACGGATGTGCTGGTATAGTAACTTTAGACAAAGTACAAAAAAGAAAACAGGAAAAAGGACAACAAAGAGAAAGTACAAAAATCAGACGAATGACGCACAACCAAAAGGATGGTAGAAGAGCAATTAACAAAGTGCAAACAAACATCAGCAAAAAGTGAGGCGGACCGGGAAAACAGCATAATTCAGAGATAGAAAAACATTCAAAGTTCTGTGTCCAAGGTTCTGAGAAAACCTTTGCATGGTTGGTTTGCTGCTCAAGTCAGCTATCTAATTGTTAAGAGGCATAACTTAACCAGTGAGACAGAACACAGCACAGAAAACAGGAGCAATCTGGGATCTTTCTGGTATGGCCACAATTTAATACTGGCAGCTAATTCTAATTCCTTTTCCGTGTGTGTGCGTGTGTGTGTGTGTGTGTGTGTGTGAGAAACGCACTCTGGACTTGGCAAATATAGACATTGTGACCTTTTTTCTCATATTCTTGTTCAAACAAGGATTTCACTATGTCAAGGGGTCTGCTTTTCAAAATGTCTAGACACAACACAGAAAATCTAAACTTTGAACACAGCAGCTATTCTTTTGTATCATGTATTGTCTGTACGCAATGTCCTCGTTTTATCTTTGTTTTTGTTTTACATGCAGTTCCTGGTCATGACCAATCTGTTGTTCAGCTTACAATAGGCACCTTTAACCCTTTAGTGTCCAGGCGTAAGTGAAGCTTCTTCATCCTGTGTTTCATTGCAATATATGACTTCATTTGTACAATAAAATTCATTTTAAAAAAGCAGTAATGTTAGTTGTGATGCTGATAAATTGCTTGGTTATGCATCCCATATTTTTTTGAACAAGTGAGCAAATCACGCTGTGCTGGAACATGTTGTCACAATTTCATCAGCTGACTGCAGTACAGAGGCCTAATATAGATTCTATACAAGCTGCAGCCTCGTGAGCATATGACCACATTACTTCTTCAAAGGACATTATGTTATAAGAAAAATACTTTTTCATACACAAATACAGTAGTGTCCTACTAATTGGTTGTCAAGTCTGAAAACTGTTGCAGTATGTGCAGTGTGGATATGCACGTCGGCCAGGATAAAAGCAAACAATCAGTGGAGTCATAATGGCAGAAGAATTTAGTAACTTTGTAACTTCTTCACCAACTTTCATGATGCACCACCCTCCCAATCCCAAAGTGTGACCATGCAGCAGGATTAGGATGCCCGGGCCTTATCACAGGCCACGGCTGCAACCTGATCGCATTCACCCCTTCAGCGGCTGATCCAGGCCACATTGTGACGAAGAACGGGAGGTGCTCAAATAGGCCGCGTTCTTGAGCACAATGTCAAAGAGCCCAAAGAACTAGTGTCTGACAGGACAGCCATGTTTTGATTGCTTATTGGTCTTGGGGGCACAAATGATTGTGCCATGTGGTGGGGAAGTAACAAAGTACAAATACTTTATAACTATACGTAAGTAGATATTTCATCTATCACTAATTGAGAACAGTGTTCCCCAGCGAACGGCAAGAATCTGCATGTAAATGACGCAAACCTGAAAAAGGTTTTGAATTCCCCTTTAATTGCCACCAGATGACAACAAAGTATTTTGGTTCAGTAAAACTCCTCAACTCACTTTAGCATAGTCCCTTGACACTAAGATGCCACAAGATGGTGGGAAAACAATTGAGAATTAAGTCAACGCTAGCCATCTTCAAAACAACACCTGTGAGCTGAATTTTCTCCTTCTGTTGGGCATTTTTTTGTATTTTTACTACTCAGTGTGTATATTATTATTATTATTATCATTACTATTGTTATTATCATTATTATTATTATTGCTGCTCTGCAGTTTATTCAAAGCGCCTCTACCTCCATCTTTCTTGAACTGTAGTGAATACATTTTACCAATAGATGTCAGCAACATGCAACACTGCAATATCATCAATTTACAGCAGCGTCTGCACTATTGACCCTTTGCTGTATAATGTAATGCAAGCCACATAGCATTGGGTATGTCTTCTACTGATCCTGTAACTCAACAGGAGAGTACGAAATTGCTTTGGTGATACTTAAACCCGCCACGTTTCTACCTACAACCTTGTTGACCTTACACGACTAACCTATCCTGCTTGTTTTAGAAGTATCCTTCCAGATCACGTTTTAAATGATCAAGGTCATCAGTAAGCCGCTTGATAAGGATGTGATCATTTGAAACTAGCGAACAATCCAAGGTAAGTCAGCTCACCTGCAACGCTTGCCAGAAATGGATGGAAAATTTACCATATTTGTCACATAAGACATTTGCAAAATTGATACACATGTTTTTAATTCTATTTATTAATGTTGCACAATACAAAACAGCACTTGCTTTCCTTATTACTGGACTCCACTCGCAACAGACTTTAGGATGCAAACACTTTTGACTGTATCCTTCTGAAAATGAAATTCAGGCATTACAGACACATTTCTTTCTTCATTCTTAAGGCATTTCTGCTGTGCAAACAAAAACAGCCACCCAATTCAGTGAGAATGACTTGCAGCATATAACTGGCCCAGTTTTGCAACAAGAACAGCAGAGGCAAAAGGTAAAGGCTACAATATGGACTGTAAATATATATATAAAAAAAACATGAATTGGTGGGAAATCCAAATAAAGAGAAAAATGACAAATATAAATAGAACTTTGTCCAATCAATTGAGATTTTTACAAAATCTCCCAGTGAAAAGAAATTCATCATGTTTAATAACCCACATAACAACTTGAATACATTTATTTAAATATAAAAATAGTTTAGAAAACCACAGAAGTGTTGTTTCTGAGTGTTCAAAAGGAAGTAGTTCCCTTCCCCCTGTGCCCAAGTTTGGCGACATTCTCATACCAAACTCTACCTTGTCCTCATGTTGACTTGAAGATGTCAAAGCCGGAAACAATAGCCAGGCCAGAAATGCAGTTAATATTGAGATATACGTATGTTGAAGGAAAGTGACGGTGCTATTGAGCACGTACGTCAACAATTTATTAGATACACTTGAACAGTGCAATGCAACCACTCTGCCATGATTTCGCTGCCACAATGCATTCTATCAACTTCACAGAAAGCAACATCAGGGAGATTCATATCTTACATATCGGCTTTATGTCCCTAAATGTATTTTTAAAGCAGATTTCAAAAATGTTTTGTTTTGGGGTTTTTTTGCAAGCACATGATGCACATTGTTTTTTTACGATTGACCGATAAAATTTTGGACTTGCTTTGTAATTCATAGCGACGATGTTTCTGAAAAAAATCCACCTTTTAATGAACCTAACCCTTAATTCATAAATATTATAAAATATATCACTATATTAAATATAACATTAGATTATTTTTATTTTCCTGTTTATTACTTTAAAACCTGATGTGCTAGACAACAAAACAAGGACAAATTCTGAATCAATGCAAAAAAATCCAGAAAAGTTTACTTGGATCCTTGATTTAAAAATGTTTGTATAATGTAGAATTCATAGCAGGAATGTTGCATACAATCACAAAGTGTAGCTAATAAAGTGGCTGGTGAGTGTACAGTGAACCCCGCTAGTCACGAACAATTGACGCCACCCATACAGGTTTATAATTGCCAATATACATCACAAGATAGTGGCAATGCACTTTTTTCTATTAGACGAGGCTGTAGTGACTATATGAACCTCCTCTCCTTAATTCAACAACGTTTTATGGCCCCAAAATGGCCAATGTAATTTATATTAGACATGGCTTTGGTGACTTTTGTTTTAACAAATAACAGATGCTAGCCCCCTGCACACACACACACATAAAAAATTCAACAATTTTTGAATGCCTAATCATGAATAAGTCAGGGTTCACTGTACATCAAAACAAAGCTGTTTGCAAAGGCATTGTAATGCACAGCAATGTCAAATCAAAACAATACATTCATATTCACCCAAGACATGAAGACCCAATCAAGAGCAAGATTTTAGTGCCAACTGTTACGACTAGTTAATGGATTTGCGTATTTGTCAATACACTTACTATAAAAATCCCAATGTTCACTATTTTGACACTCAAGTTGGAAAAGTTGACTTGCAAAGTAAAATCTGTACAGCCGCCCTGTTAATATTAATGTTAATCTTGATAGACACTAGGTAATAAATCCATAAGCAGCAATTGAGTTAAAATTCCAAATTGAGCCTCTAATCATTTAAAGCTCAATAAAAACTGCCCATTTCTGGCAAGGCTAGTGAAAGTAGGACTGCAGTGTACCACGACGGCGGACGTCAGTAGTCCAGCAATGGAAGCCACCACCCAGCGAGTTGGCATGGCGAATGTTCACCTTTATGGTGTTTATACCTACAACACAAAAAAAATAAATATAAAACAATAAAGATTTGTCAGATGACTCTACTCGTCGGTAATTGGGATTAGCAATACATTTGTTAAACTCACCGAGGCTCTCGAACATTTTCTGAATGGTGTATTCATTGGACTCAACCATGACACGCTTCTCATCCAGCATCAGAACATTCATGGACAACCATTTAGAGGACATCCATAGAGGGTGATCTACACAAATATGCAAATAAGGTATTAACGTAATGTATTGATGAATTTGAAATGGTTTTCTTTTATTGTTTCAATATGACTATAAATTGCTATTGGTGTCTTGATCAGAATTACTCAGTCATAAAAATAAAAATCCAACAGAATGATAAAGCTTTGAGGTCTTATTATAAGTATTGTATTTTTGGCATGTTCACCATAACGGTTTGCTAACAAAAGTGTTTAAATGGTGAAATTATACAAAATAGAAATGGTTTAACTGTAAATAAATAAATAAAAAAGCCTGTCACTGTCCACCCTGTCAGCAAGCACATATTTTGCTGTACTATGTATGCATGCATATTGATTGCTTGCAGTTAATCGATTTAAAAAAAACATCTATTTAAAACAATAAACATGTACACTAGCAATAACAAAAACAATAATCTCATCTTTCACCTCGAGGTGATATTCACTTTCTAAAACAAGGTGCATTCAATTGCAGTCTGTACTCACCATCGGAAATCAGAGGTGTTGGAGGTTTTACAACAGTCCAGCCTGCCTTCTTGAACATATCAATCTAAAAGAAAACATAATAAGAACCATTATAACCTTCCAATTAGATACCAAACTTGCTCCAGCAGGTTTTGCTGCATTACATAGACAGCAAATTCCACTCTAACCTGGCGACATGGCCGATCAGGGTTTGACAGCACAAGTCCTGGTCCGATGATGTTGAAAGTAGCATCAATGTGCATGGGGTTCGGGTCTTTGAATGAGATGATGTGGATATTGTAGTCTGGGGCCAGGTGACGGCGCATCCACTCAATTCCCATGTAGTTTGTAACCTACGGGATATGCACACACTCAACTGAGTGGCTTGATGTGATATGGTTGCTCATTATGAAGTCAAATGAAAGAATCGACTAGACTTGTGGTCTTAATGCGTGTATGAAATAACTAAAAAAATAATCATTTTAAATTTACCATTGGTTTATTTTTTTAAGATGAAAGTGGAGATTTTTATAGCATTGTGTGACTCTAAGTAAGGCCAGCACATTAACAACAGTGTTTTCTATAGAAACAACAAAATTACATCTTTATTATTATAATTAATTTATTTATGTAATTTTATTATTTTGTTGCTGGTGTGTGCGTGTGTGTGCGTGTATGCGCTTGGATGCAAATATTTACTATAAAAAAAAAACTATTCATTGATAACTTGTTTCAAAATTTTTGCTTTGGTGTCATCCTGACATAGCCTTGGCCACCCCATGACTCCCCCCCAGACACACACACACACACACACACACACACACACACACACACACACACACACACACACACAGACACACACACACATGCCACTGGTTGGAGCCCCACCCTACAATAAATTTGCGCTATTGTTTTTTTTTTTTACATCTATTAACTCTCAAACTGACGTTGATTTATGGTCCAAGGCTGAAGTAATCTTTCATTCTGCACGTAGCAAATGGTTATGGCTCACAGTAAAGGTCAAGCTGTGGAGGAATAAAGTTACTTGAGACGCGTCTTAGGTGTACCTGACTTCTCTGAACAAAAATGTCCTTGCCAGCACGAATGAAATCAGCAGCGTCAAAGCAGGGCTCGTGCTCCGTGGTAACAAATTTGCCCTGAGCGGCCAGCTTGTGTCTGTCCTCCACTGTGCGGATGGGATAGTCCTAGAAGAAGTCAAAACAAATCCAGTGTCATTTAAATGAAAGAGAAGGAAACATGGTATGGGCCACGACCGTAAGGCGTCACCTGATCGTAGAGCTCATCAGACATAGTGGGTTTGGGAGCAGTGGTCCATTTAGCACCTTTTCTGAAGTACTCCTTGATCAAAGGCCGGTATGCTCGGTACTCGAAAAAGCGAGCCCTCCACGCCATCGGAGCCTCGATGATCTCATTTCCCACTACCAGAAGGATATCCCGGGGCATTGCTGCATACATGCCTACGAAACAACATAGCAACATAGCATCTTTCACATCGTTGCTAATAGAACAAGCAATCGCTATGCGAATTGATTGTTGTTGGTGGAAGAACTAATGTGAGAGTCTTCGTTCCATGTGCATGTGCACATGCACTTAGAGTTCCTTTTTTTTTTTTTTAATTGAATCATGCGCAAACCAGTTATTTGAGGGAATTCATGTCATTGGAAATTATACTGAATGGTTGTAGAATCATCGTGACAACTGTACATTTCACCGGGGTGTCAATTACCCGCATGTTTTGGATATTTGCAACAGAGATCCGTCTCGATGTACATGAATAAATGTAAGACGTGATCTAATCTTAGCAATGTTGTGATAATGTGTCATTGTTTTATTTTAGAACTGAAATGCAACATGCTGCATTTGGTATGTGAAACGTGAGGCAGGATTGTTGAAGAACATGTGTGACTGTATGAAATAAACGTGTTTTGTGCTTTCATACTGAATTTGATTTTCATCAACATTGCACGGCACACTAGAATCGTAATCGGTAGAACATTTGTGGCGGCGTCATTTACTCATCTATTCATGTCACAACTCGGTTCCTATTTCGAATATTTCAGACAATTCAACTTCATAGAGCATTTTTCAAAAAAACAATCACGACTAACAAAATGTGCTTTACATAAATAAACACATTCAACAATTTAAACATAAAGCAGCAGTTCAATGGCATTAAACAATAAAGTCAAACAGAAACCTGATGATTGGAAGTCTGGAGTTTTGTATTCCATGGACCAGTCAATCGGCTCTGGCCTCCTCACATTCACACCCTCGTGACGGAGAATATTGCACATTTCTTCAATTTCAGAAACAGCTTTTTTTAAGTGGTCCACGGGAAAAGGTTGGCCCCCATACTTCTGGTAGAAGGACCAGTACTTCTCATATGTGTTTGCCTGGCAGGAAAGAAAACGCATCAGTCGTATTTTGTCCAGTCCTGTGAATATAATTTGATGTTATTTTAGGAACAACAAAAGCGCCTCACTTTCACTTCCACAGTGAAGGGAGGCACACGGGCATTTTCAGCACGGCCCACAATGACCTCCTCAAGAGGGTCCCATTCATTGTAGCTGCTAACAGGACACTCCTGCTGTGCAGGATCAGTAACATGGTCGTCTTCAACCGTCGGCTGTGTTTGAGCAGCTGCGGCGCTGGAGGTGGTCTGGAAGGCCCTCTGCACCCAACCAGTCGTTGCACGGGTCAACTAGGGATTGAGAGGGGGGGGGGGTATAGTGGATTAAGAGGTGAAAGTACCAGAGCGGAATTTAAGATAACTTGATAAACGATAAAATTCAACTTGTGGTACTAGTAGCACACAGATGTTAATCACTGTACAGTTTTGCCAAAGTTGTCCGAATAATTTGCAGACTTACCAAGTATATATATATATATATACATGCCCTGAGTCATCCGGTGGTACTAATGTTTGTTGATATGCATTCTCATTCATTGCACTTTCAGCACTGCCCCTGGCATTCATTTGGATTCATGGAACCATAGTTTGATACATACGTAACTCTGGTTTTCCCTAATCATTCGACAAGTGTGCTATTTTACTGGCGAGGAGAAAGAGCAAAGTAGCACAAGATATAAAAGTCTAAACGATTCAAAAACATTAAAGGCAAATGTATTGTAACTAAAAATTAAATACAACTGAATGTATGTGTTCTGTACTGGATTAAAAAAAAAAGTTGTAGCATTATGGACAGTTTGAACATTTAATTGAGTGTTTCTGGAACACTGAAGGGAGCCGAACTTTTCAGAATCACCGTGAGAGGCAAATTAAATTGAATGGAAAGGCTTTTATGTTATAATCTGCTTTTCATAGTCAAGGTTTTGACCCTTCGGACTGGCTATCAGAGCAAAGACAGGTTGGTTCTATGCCAAAGTACACGTATCAGTAGGTGTTCCTTATCTACATTCAGATAGACACAATCTTTAGGGCTCAGAAGCAGCTCTGGTGTCAAAGAGTTGAGAGCGCATCTGTGCATTGCAGCTGTCCCGCCACTCAGGGGACGGGCAGCCATAATACACACAAACTTATAAATCCAGCTGAAACTCTAAAGTAATACCCATGCCAATTATGTAACTGGTTCTTCATCAGAGTCGGAAGTACAAGCCTAAATATCTAAATATCTTGTTTGTGATAAAAGAACCAGTTAAATAATTGACGAGTGAAAACAAAATGAACATAGTACAACTAATACCCATGCCTGCATTTGAATTAATTTTTTTTTTTTTTTTTTTTTTTTTAAAAGAAACAAAATACAAACCATGGCTCCGATCAGATGGGCAGCCTCGGCCCCTCTGCTCCCTCCTCTGAGGCACCTCACTCGCAGCATTATAGCCCAATGATGACTTAGTGTGACTTCAAACGCAGCTACCAGTCCTCCTTACTCCCTTTCTTTAGAATGATGACGCCTCAGCTCACGGCGGGCTTTATAGCATCACAAATACATGCCTGCAAAATCATTGGTCGGCTGCAGGTTGTGCGGCAACGTGACTTGAGGAAAGAAGCATTTCTGAAACACAATCCCTTACACCAGCAAATTCTTATCTACTGGCCTACTGGCGCTAAAGGTTTCCAAGGAGAGCGTCTGAAAATGTTGTAAGAATCATTACTTGGACGGGGATAAACAGCCTCTTTGAAAGTGCATGTTTTTCTAAAGGGTATCCAGTGAACAGGAATATGAATTGGTAGTTTTGTTATTTTAACAATTCCATATCTTGGTCAGTTCATGGGTGTTTTGTAAATTATTGATCAAGTGTTAAAAATGGCTCGCTCTCTTTGATGAGCCATGGTAAATTATCTCAGAGGCAGAAGGGTTAGGCTGGACGCCAGCAATGTGCTCCACTCTACACTGTCAGAAAATGGTGCTAAATTTGTACCTTTAATGATCCAATGGCTTAAAAGGTCAGAACACCAGGACTTTTGATGCTATTCGTTCATCCATTTATGGCATTTTGTATTTAATCAACACTAAGACAAGCAGACATAAGGTTGCCACACAGCGCTTGTATCTCTTATTTTTGCTTACAAGTCAAGGCAAAACAAAAAAAAACTAATAAAAAATATGTATACATTTCTAAGTCAGGTCACTCATACCTCAAGATTGTATTGGAGCTGTGCATACTTAAGTCGAGGCGCCGACGGATTCACCAATCGACTGACTATTTTTCAGTATTCTTATTTTTGTTAGATGGTCAACCCACGTTTTATTTGTGGAAAACGCTCACATGCAATTTAACCACATTAATTTCAATATTTTTTGAAACAAAGTTTTGTTGTACAATTATAATTATTTATTATCAGTGGGCAAGCCCGGGCTCTGCCCCCATGCGAATATCAGGGTTGCATTGTTTATAATAAAGAAAGTATGAAATGCAGGGGAACTGACCTTTTGCAGATGATTTTGGTAAGGTTTTATGCCAGCTGACAGAATTTTCTGGATCCATTTTACAATGGAAGTCTATGAACCAGACACCAGCTTGACGAACCGTGACCATTTGGGGGCATGGTTTTGTTAATGCTCAATTTTACATTGCAACTACAATTTTCTTATTTTGCTCCATAGAAAGTACTTTGTGTGTATCGGTGCTTTTTTAAATGAGTACAGATGAATAGAGTTGAGTAAATTTAAGAAAAGGAAGTTGAAGTATACAATGCAGCACAATTAATTAATCATAAATTAATTAATTTGTGATTAATTAATATAATTTAAAATCCCTAACAATGAAAATGTACCAGAAAAAAACATTAACCCCGTGAAGCCATTAACTTAAAGTCAAGTCAGTGTGTAGCATTTACTTTTGATCGAAATCCAGTGCATTTAAAAAAATAACTATTTTGAAGTAATGAACATAATCATCATAGAAGCCACCCCAGAATGAAACTCAATTCAACAACTGTTTCAAATAGTGGAAGTTGTTCACACAAGCATGTGAGGGCAACAAATGGTGGAAAAGGGAGTAGACATAATCAAAGCAGATAACCCAGCAGTGTCACCGCATGCTTGACTGGACTGTGCTCACTGGAGTTTCACAACCTCCACTGCTGATATTACTTTGGCCTAAGAAAAAAAAAGGAAAATATTTTGCTGATGCCCAAAGGTCAAAAGAAACGCTCAGATGAATGAACTGATGAGCAATGCAAGTTCCTATCGGTGGATTTTCTGAAGGAAATAAATGGGTTGAGGATGAACCCAGATCCGGAGCATTAAACAGTGCACGTGAGGAAGAAATCAATGAAGAAGTGTGAAAGTTAGTGATGCAAGACCGTCAAATGATTGTGAGTTTGGTATCTGAATCAAAAAGCAGAAGTTGAATAAGTATTTTTGCATTTAATGGGGTCCTTAAAATACTTGTACTTTCATTTAAGGAAAATGTTTTTCTTCACAGTACTTTGTGTAATCTGGCCCTTCAAGCATTCAGTAATTTTGTTTGACATTTGTTTCATTCAATTCATATCTGCAGACTTTTACCAGAACCTTTTCTGTTTTGTTTATACACATGTGTTTATTAGCGATATTAATAATACATAATGTGTTAAATACGGATTTTTTTTATCTTTTAGCAATGTTAAAAAACTACCTCCTCACCAAAACCTCTCCAATCAGTCGTCTTAGAGCAAACCTGAGCAAATTACGGCCCGCGGGCCACATCCGGCACTTTGTGCGTCCCTGTCCCGCCCGCGTGAGGCCAATCGTAATTTAAAAAAAAAAAAAAAAAAAAATATATATATATATATATATATATATATATATATATATATATATATATATATATATATATATAGTGTCGTGCGTACAATACAACTGTTTCGCTTTTACTTTGAAAGGCGTCGCACTTCCGTGTAGCGTGCGTGCGTGCATGTGAGCTGTGCGTGTAGGTGAACAGCGCGAAGTAATGCTGCCCTCAAAATGTGTGCTAACGCGAAGAAAAGAAAAGTTGACAAGGAGCGCCGTGTTTTCAACAAGTATTTCTTTACAGAAATGAAAGGTAAAGCCATGTGCCTGATTTGTGGTACACAGGTCGCTGTGTTTAAAGAATATAATTTGAGTCGCCACTACACGACCAAGCATGAGAAAAAATACATGTGTCTGATAAACAGGCCGCATCAGAGGCTGATGCATTGCTAGCAAAACTGCAAGCCCAACAAGGACGTTTTATCAAACTTCACACCCAGAGATGGAGCGGTCATTTGAGGAAAAGTTAAAGAAGTTAAGAATAAATTGTACTGATTAATAATTGTTTTTTTATTTGACCTTTACACCACAATTTCACATAGCTTAATATAAATATAAACAGAATAATTGTATTCTTCTAATTACCAGTACCAACTATTTAAAATAAATAATTTAGTGCATTTTACAATGGAAGAAAATTGAGCAGGTTTAAGTTATCGTAGGTGTGGCCCTCTGACACAACTCAGGTTTTTCATGTGGCCCCTTGTAAAAATTAATTGCCCACCCCTGTCTTAGAGCGTTCATGCACATTTACAGGCATCCCTCGCGATACCACGGTTAACCTTTTCAGAACGTAACCCCAGGGAAAAACGAGGGATTACTGTATCCTCTCTAATCAGCAGCCAGTACCGCTTGATCCAAGTAAAGACCAGAGGACGAGCCCCAGCAGACGAAACACACAACCAGTTTCTCAGAGCAGACCCTGCAACTCGAGTTGGCACGCGGCTGTTCTGATTTTGGTGCATCAAATCAATTATAAAAGATTTTTATTACCTCAACAATTCGTTCCCGTACGTCCTACATTGTGAGCGGTCATTGAACGCAACTCTGGTGTACTTACGGTGAGTACAACGGAGGCGGAGTTTAGTGAACCAGGCGTCTTGCAGGTTAGAAAAAGCAAAATAACTCAAATTTCATAAGAAATTAGACCGCCTTTGCGCCAAAGGTAAGCCTATAATCAACTGTAGAAAGCTTATTTTAAAAACAATGATCTTTACTTCTATATAACTTTTACAAGAGTTTTTTTTCCCTCCAAACAAGTGTCTGTATTATTATTGCATATTAAGTATTGAGTGTTAGTACTTTTGACACTGCTGCTTTGGTACTTAAATACATTTCAGCAATAGAACTTTTTTATTTTTGCAATGAGTTGAAACAATATTCTTTCCCTGCTCATTTTTAACCTGTGCTTCTACTTTAGTGTCATTGCTGTACTTTTGACAGTACATTTCAATCTTAGGTAAAGCGAATTACATCAGTACTTTTTTTTTTGCACGTCAGTATTTGCACTTTGTCTTATTGCGAGTACTTTTTGGAGTATTTGATGCCCCGCCTCCCTCCTCCAGACAAAATCCTATTTACCACATTCCCCACTTCGCTGCGGGGCTAG
Organism: Syngnathus floridae; assembly: GCF_059516105.1. NCBI lineage: Eukaryota > Metazoa > Chordata > Actinopteri > Syngnathiformes > Syngnathidae > Syngnathus > Syngnathus floridae. The sequence continues at coordinate 10,515,988 of NC_142415.1, forward strand.
GCACTTGTTTATTTATTTTTTTGTCAACCCGTTGTCAACTTGCTGCCTTATCAAACAGCCATGTGGATGTATTTGTTTTCAGCTCTTGTTGCGGCTCTCCCCTTCGTAGCTTTGGTCGTTAAACGACATTCTCCTTATTTGTGGGTGGATATCGTGTACATAAGAGATCTTGTGAGGATTCTACTCAAGTTTGTGTGGAGGCGTAGAAGAAGACCCGTCTACTTCGCTTTGGACCGCTTTTTGGAGCAGACCGCTGCCCAGCCGAACAAGCCTTTCGTGGTGTTTGAGAATGACGTCTATACGTTCGCATCGACAGATAAGAAGAGCAACCAAGTGGCCAACGCGCTCCTCGCTCACCCTCGCTACTCAGCCGGGGACGCCGCGGCCCTGTTTATGCCCAACGAGCCTGCCTTCATGTTTACATGGCTGGCCTTGGCCAAGCTCGGCTCCCCGGTGGCACTGCTCAACTACAACATCCGCACCAAGTCTCTGTTGCACTGTTTCAACTGCAGCAAGGCCAAAGTGCTCATTGCAGCAGCAGGTAAACAAGAAGCCTGCAAGAGTTTAAGATCGTGCACGGTCCCCTTGCTTTTATGGGATTAAGAGCCAGCGAGGCCTTCCTGTTGACTACATTTACAACCTAACAGTATTTACACGACTACATCCATGTTACAGTACAATATTATTTTCTGATTGTCTATTCTCTTCATTGGGCAGCATTCATCTTGGCTGCACTGTTCCAAGCTGTTAGATTTTTGTTTTATTTTTTGGTCCAATCATATTTCAGCCTCCATGTGCAGCCATGTCAAACATGTGCCCAGAGGCTTCAAATTTTTAAACCTTTCGCAACACTTTAAGGATCAGTACTAGGAATGTGTTAAACCATCGCTATACCTTGATTATTTGATTTGTGTTGGATTTATTAACAGAATATTTGATTCTGAAAATACTCAATGGCTGCTGCCCGGTTTCAAGATTTCAAATGTGAACAACACAACAATTGGGCCTGATTATACACCCTTGAAATGCTGGGTTAAAAAACACATAATTTGGGTTAAAAATCGGGCAGAAGTTGGGTTAATAACTTCCTGAGTTGTTTTGCACAAACAATCTATTTTTGTTTTGTACGAAACAACCCAAGAAATTGGATTGTTATTTTTGTTTTTACAAAAGAACCCAGAGTTAGGTCAAACCCAACTTCCTGGAACTGTACAACTTTTAACCCAGCAGTTTTAAGGGTGTATTATATTGTCATTATATTCTATGTTTTGTGTGAACGTTTTAAAGCATTGAACCCTGTCAGGATGTTGCAGCAATCGTGTGACATCCACTGACCCACATGTAACAGAAATATTGAATAATCATTATCGGCTAGCCACTAATACAATGACAACGGAGTATTTTTATCATTTTAAATGTATGTAGTGGCACCAAAAAAAAAAACATTGATAAAGCAAGCCAAAATGTTCAATTTTATCAAAAGTAAACAAAGACGTTACAGAAAACACAATCTTGTTCACTCCAGGGCCGTTCTGTGCTGCCATTGTTGATAATACGAGGTTTATCAGCATATGCAGTCAGATTTGGGGGGACTGGTTGCTCCTCCCCCTCCATTTAGTGAATGTCTGTGTTTTGGGTGAATTTTTAGGGTTTAATTGTTTTTTTTTTTTCCCCAATGCATTTTAATGTAAGTCACAATCTTGGTCGTATAAAGCCTAAAAGGCTATTGTATCCCACAGAGCTAAAGGAAGCAGTTGAGGACATTCTGCCATCTCTTAGAGAGCAGGGAGTCGTCGTGCTCCTCATGGTCCAAAGCTGTGACACGCCTGGCATCGAAAGCTTCTCCGATAAAGTGGATCAAGCGTCAAGCGCCGCCGTTCCGTGCTCGCTCAGAGCACACATCACGTACAAAAGTCCTGCTGTTTATATTTACACGTCTGGGACCACAGGTACTGCAATGGGAGTTTTCATTCCTTGCACTCCAAACTGCAGAGTGATAAGAAACTAACTCCCTATTTTAAAATATTAGCAAAGGACCTATATTACCGTACTCTTTTGATAAACTCTGAAGGTAAATAGTTTTTCTGATGTGTTGCAGGGCTGCCCAAAGCAGCAGTGGTCAACCAGAACCGCCTCCTAATAGCTCTGGCTGTTTTATCTGCAAATGGTGTTTCGTCGAGTGACGTCATTTATATCAACTTGCCTCTGTATCACACAGCAGGCTTCATTATAGGCTTTATCGGCTCCATTGAAACAGGTGAGTACCGTGTTTCCTGGACTATAAGTCGCCCCGGAGTATAAGTCGCACCAGCCATATCGCATTTTTGGGGGAAATTTATTTGATAAAATCCAAAGCCAAGAACAGACATGACATCTTGAAAGGCAATCTAAAATAAAAATATAGTAGGCAACAACAGGCTGAAGGTACGGTATGCTAACATTACATAAACACATAAACAAGGAACTGAGAACGTGCCGAATGTAACTTAAGAGTTATTCAAATAACTATAGCATAAATGACATGCTAACAATTTTATCGAACCTTCCGCGTCACTCCAAATCATTAAATCCAACGAAATTGTCATCCTCGATGTCACTTATGAACAACTCCGCTAACCCCGGAAGTAGAAGATGCAGCGCTTCTTCTGCTACGTGATAAGTCGCACCTCAAGGTCTTTGTGTTCATTTTTGACGTTGCCTGAATTAGATTCTTTGTCTGAATAAATCAGTCTGATACAAAGCTTTTGGAATGACCTTCCGAAGCCTTAAAGTAAACCCTATTACATATGTGGGGAGTATTTAATTCCATATTTTTTCACCTCCAACATTTCCAATAATATACAAAAAAAAAATCACTTTGAGTGTACATCCAGCCTTAGTTTGACAATTTCCCAAATACTGCATTCCTTGAGACCATTCAACCCACTTTTGACCTCAGAAGAGACAAGCTGCAGTGTTCCCTGGCATGGAACACCAGATAATCACACAAGACCATACTTATCATACTTGAGTCACAACGATTGTTCAAATCCTCTGTTTTATCTATAGCCAAGACAAAACTACATTAGTATAAAATAAATCATTGTCACCCACGTCTTTTTCATTACGTTTCCAAGCTCTTCCAAGCCACAAAATTTATTATGTTCCACCTTTAAATGTAATCATTATTTTAGCACATTTTTATTGTCCTCCGTTCTATGAGGACCAAAATAAATAAACAAATAAACTCTACGCGTGCCCTGCGATTGGCCAGTAACCAGTTCGGGTTTCCCCTGCCTACTGCCTGGGATTATTTGTTTACTGGGCCAGATATCAGTTCCAATATTTATATATAAAAAAAATGTATTAATACAAATATTAAAGGTAGTGATTACCCAGGATAAGAGTCGAAACATTTATTATTATAGCCAACAGTCACAGTTGGGTTTAATGACTGATGATAATGGTCTTGTCTTTGGAGGGTCTACAATCATTCTGAAGAGGAGGTTTTCGGCTTCTCAGTTCTGGGATGACTGCAGGAAATACAATGTTACAGTTGTGCAGTACATAGGAGAAGTAATGCGCTACCTCTGCAGCACACCCAAGGTAAAGTTTCAAGTGTTTTTGCCCTTTTGTTGTTATCTCTAAAGGAGAATAAGGAGTAGCTGCTAAAACAAGAAGTGCAAGAAGAGATAAACAGAAGAAAGTCATGCTAACAGATGAAATAATGTGAAATGTAGAGCAGCGTAACACCAGATAAGTCCTTGGGGAGTACAATACACTTTTAACACAAGTCTAAAGTAGCAACTAAGCAACAGTTGCAAATGTCAAAGTTATATACTATGTTACTTTTTTTCAGTTAATCACACCATTGTGAAATAGTTTCATAATATTCGAAATACATATCAGTTTTTATCGTGATCTGAATTTCGGGCAAAAAGAAACAAACTAGCAAATGTGGTCCAAATACTGTACAACATCTCACCTTTCATGATTCCCACTTGGTGGAAGTAAGAAGCTGACATGGATTATTTCATTGGCAGGGCTTTGTTGGCACCATGCCTCCACGCTGCTTGAAATAGCGTATCATATTTTCATTCAAGACAAATTCACATCCAGAATACTGAGAACGAACTAGCACCGAGCTTTTATTACAGATCGTGTTGGAGATAACTTTCCAAATCTGCACATTCCCACTCCCTCAGCTCGTCACAGCTGGTTTTCCAAAATAGAAATCGTTAAATCTCTACTATCGGGTTCCAGCCTTCTGCGTCAGAATCAGCAGGGGTTTGGACGGTGTGATTCTGTATGGATACATAATGTAACCTTTAATTGTTGGTACAAGTGCGACACTTCTTGAGGATAATGAAACAATTTTTTTAGCTTCTTGAAATGAATGCACTGTATTCAGTCATGCTGTAAATTGCTCATACACGGCCATTCAGAGTATCTAATTGTGTCACATGCACCCGAGCTTCAGTTTAGCACATGACCCTGTATCATTTGTATCTGGTCACCACTCGGAATAGATGCTGGCCTTTACCCTGGCAGACCATATCGAGTAAACTTGGTTATCGGCTCTCACAAGGAATGTGAGCCGTTGCTTATTTATTTTTGTTTTATTTTTATATATTTTGTGCACTTTCAGTCGATTCAGTGAAGTTGAAGCATTTTGCAGACCAGAATTCGGTCCTATTGAATAGGTGAAGATTGCAAATGCGCGTGTACTTGCCAAAAAAGTTGCTTCGTTGGAGCGCAAGCTCCGAGTGGTGGGGCCATACTACTGTATTTGGTCCTGAGCCACGGTGTCTGCCAGCTTACATAAAGTTGTAATCCTAAACCAGTGATCTCTAACTACTAAGAATTATTACCCTATTTTAAGTCATATCCTGCCTCAATTTTGAAAACCATGACCTAGACTGGCTAAATTCAAAGGTTAGGACTCTCAAATAGTGTTGCAACAATACAAAAATTTTGACTTTGCTACTACACCTGAGTGAAATACATTGATACTGAAATGATACCACGGCAAAAAGTTAAAACATCAGTTAAAAAACAGTCAAACTGTTCCTGACAGGTAAACAATGTCAATTTTGTTTCATTTATATTTATTCAACAAAAGTTACCAATATCTAGGAATGATGATATTGTGTCGTCTAAAATTCTCGGTATGATAACCAGTACCGTTACTTGGTGCATAGGTTTAGGGTATGGTGTTCTTCAAACCTTTAGAAAATGGATGGATGGACCGACGGACGGATTTTGTATAGATTTTTTTCTGGGTATCCTAAGAAACCAACTAACAATGGTGACTACTCAATTTGCGATTGTGTATGAATTAGTTTTGAAACCATTCTGAATTGCTGTACTGTCTTTGCTTGAAATACAGAAAGAAAATGACAAGGACCACAAAGTACGACTGGCCATTGGAAATGGAATCCGAGCAGAGATATGGCGGGAGTTTGTGACCCGCTTTGGGAACATTCAGATCAAAGAGTTCTATGCCTCCACTGAAGGAAATGTGGGATTTGTCAACTATGCAGGAAAAATTGGAGCCCTCGGAAGGGTCAACTTTGTGCACAGGGTAAGCAAGCAACCACCCTGGGTGTCTGTAAATATAGTGAGTTTATGTACAGTGTGTATCCTATTTAACAGTGATTTTCAAAGTTGTATTCCAGCTCCCTCTAGTGGTAAAAGAATCACTACCTAAGACGTACTGTTATGTGCTGTATTTACAAATTTGGGTTCAGTAGATTTGGATTCATCTTTAAGAACTGTTTATTTTTCATTGTTTATTAACTATGTTTGTTTTAATCTTGCGTGTGTGATGCGTTTTGAAGGAATCACTATAAGTAATGTTTTTTCTTACGTTCAAACTGCATAATGCTAGAGTGGCAATATCAAATATCAAATCTGCCTCGTGTTTGATAAACGTTTAGAGCTACTTTTTTTTAGGTGTTACTTGGTGTAAAAAAAAAAAAAAAACCCTGTCAAAGATATTCATTTTATTGTCTTCATTTTTTCTAGAAATTGTTCCCTTATAGTCTCATCAAGTATGATACAGAGCGTGATGAAGTGCTTCGAGATGCTAACGGTCTCTGCATTGAGGCACCCAAAGGTCAGCAAAAGTGCAAAAATGTAACTTGTACATTCAGAGCAGTCAGAATTGAACACTATTAATGTTTTTTCTTGAAGGTGAGACAGGACTGTTGGTATCCAAGATTACCGACATAGCTCCTTTCGTCGGTTATGCCCAAAATGAAGAGCAAACGGAGCGCAAAAGACTCCGTGACGTTTTCAAAAAGGGAGATCTCTACTTCAACAGCGGAGATCTTATGAGGATTGACAAAGACAACTTCATTTACTTTCAGGATCGTGTGGGTGACACATTCAGGTACAGCAATTGTGTCATTCAAGCCTTCTACATTGACAAGAAAAGAGTAATAAAGTCAAAGCATCACTTTGAATGAAAACTGTGAGTTCAGAAGAAATTGTCCTCTTTTGTCTTTGTTGATGTTTACAGGTGGAAAGGTGAAAATGTGGCTACAACAGAAGTTTCGGACATCTTGACACTGACGGATTGTCTTAAAGAAGCCAATGTTTACGGGGTCCAAGTTCCAGGTATTTCAAAATATCTGTCATGAATCTGACATTTCCCGATGTTGTCATACATCCACACCACAAGATTAATGGCAAAGACATGGTTTTGTAGTTTTGGTCTTATTGTCTTGAAATGTTTTCAGGGGTAATTCCAAAGAAATATAAATTTAAGCTAAAGAAGGCAGCTAGCAGCAACAAGAACTGATGTGAATTGCATGATACAATTGAGAATCAACATTTCATGACTTGATATATATATATTTTTTTACAGTTTTTATATTAATTTGCCTTTGAGTGGTATTTGTATGTTTTGTTCAGGGCATGAGGGACGCATAGGAATGGCCGCTGTTACTGTAAAGGAAGGTGCCCAGTTTGATGGAAGCAAAGTCTATTCTCATGTGGTTAGCTACCTACCTGCGTACGCCAGGCCACGCTTCATAAGGATAAAGGTAAGAGTCATTCACTGTCCTGTGGAAGTAGAAGGTCTATAGCTTGCTTTTGGGTGGAGGTACAGTAATCCCTCGTTTATCGCGGATAATTGGTTCCAAAACCACCCCGCGATAAGTGAAATCCGCAAAGTAGGGTCAACCGCTCTGTACATTTTTTGGTGTGTAAATAAATGGATATGAAACCATTTAAGTGCATGTTATTATTATAACATGAAATAATAGTTTCAAACATGTAAATAATACATTAATAGTATAAATAACGTACAGAAAATATTGTATAAATATTGAAAATATAAATATTATGTGGGTGTATGTGTAACATATGTAGATGTGACGTTCTATTGTTAACCTTGGTTAAACAGGGACCTCTAGTGGTCACAAGTTACCATAGCAGCGCTATGTGCATTTTGTTGTTGTATATGTAGATGTAGCTAAAGTATACATACTGTATTTTAGAACTCTTCTATTATTATAACAACTTTTTACAACGAGGTACAATAGCATAAATATGTTTTCAGAAGTCTTTTATTCTAACAACTTATTTTATAATAAAGTACAACACTATAAATATGTTTTTAGAACTCTTATTATAACATTACGAGTGTCCCCAACTTGTGACTGAATGTCAATTTTTGGTTTAGGATGTGGTGGAGTTGACGGGGACATTCAAGCAAATGAAAGTGAAGTTGGTGGAGGAGAATTTTGATCCAGGACGAATCCAGGAGCCCCTGTACATCCTCGATGATAAGCACAAGAGTTATGTACCTCTGACAGCCGAGGTCTACAGTTCCATCGTATCAGGAAACCTTAAGCTCTAGACCAAGTCCCACTGTGCTAGGTCCAGAGGTACTTAGATTAATCATCCAGCTCAGGGATTCCTGCTTGCCTTTTTACAATCAAGTTTGTGAAACCGTATACAATCCATTTTAAGCGCAGTCAATGGACATACTAAGAAGTGTCCCAATCTGGGAAGTGAAATTTTTACACTATAATTTGTACATAGCATATAGTATATAAATATATATTTACCAGCAAGTTCTCATGAATAGTCAAGAGTTTACATGTAAAGTGATGACCAATTTTCAGATTTGATTTAGATAAATAGATAGATGGATCAGTGCAGTGTAACCAGATTTATGATAGGATGACTATACTCGTCATCAGTGTAAAGTGGTACCTTGAGGTATGAATTTACCAGTTTGCCTATATATGAGCCTTCTATTTTTTATGCTTTGGATATAAGTGCTATATGGTGGCAGTGAAGTCAACACCCTTCACAACAAGGACTTCTTTGGCAGATCATGAACAATTTTTCCAAAAAGAGGCTTCAAGCTGCATAATCCTACTTCTACATGAAGTTTATTGTCAAACTAAAAAAAAAAAAAAAAGAAAAGTTACGCTTTGACTATTTACAACCACCTCAATACGCTAAGCTTTTTGGCTAAAAGCCTGATGCTATCGCTAACCTGTAATGTGAAATGCCATAGGCACAAACTAATAAAACTGTAAACTCTGCGTGTGTGTGTGTGTGTGTGTGTGTGTGTGTGTGTGTGTGTGTGTGTGTGTGTGTGTGTGTGTGTGTGTGCGTGCGTGCGTGCGTGCGTGCGTGCGTGCGTGCATACGTGTATACGTGTATATGTGTATATGTACACATATACGCACTGTATATTTATATACCAAAGCATTACATTACATGGCATGTGTTTTCCTTGACCTGGTTCAGTGAGTAGCCTGATTTTGAAATGTTGGAGGATAATCCACTAGGTGGTGACAAATATACAAGAAACAGCGTTAACCTTTCCAAGTATTTAAACATCTTTGATCTAGTTTGAAATCAGTCACGGCTTTAAGATAATGGTTTGTGGCTTAAAGCAGACAAACTAGAAGTGTCAAAGTGAATCAATTGACAAATCGATTCTCAAGTAATTAATCAACAATGACCGCTATTTTAATTATGTATGACGTTGTCCTCAGCCTCCCAACAGTAATTATTCTCTGATTTCCGTAGTTCTTAAAAGCAAACTGGTAATCTTGTGCTTAATCAAAATAAGATATTTGCAAATATTTGCTTTTCTTGGGAAAACAATGACAACCTATTGACTGAATCAGCTATGATAGTCCTCAATTGTTTTTTTTAATGATTAAACAATACCAAACAACAACAATTGGTTAATAAATAGTAATCCCAGGGCAAAAGGGTTTTGTAATACACTTTAATGCAACACAAAGGTTTTTTTTCCAATTAATCGCTAGAATAATCAATTTTGGAATATTGGAAAGTGACAAGAAAGTGAAAAAAATATTTGTATTAGTATTATATACTTATTATTGTTGTCATTATTATCTTAATTACTGTTACAATTTCAATTAATTTTAACCTAAACTTATGTGACTTGTATGTCATGTGGAGACTTGTGTCAACAAATGCACTTTTTCATCAAGCTGTGCGCATTTTGACATCACGAGACAAAGATGAGTCCTGATAATTGATTGTGTCATTTGTGGGTAGCAACAGAAACCAGAAGAATCATAGATGCCTCCCAGAGAAACAAACTGAAAGTCAGAATTCTGACTTTAAAGTGAGAATTCTGACTTTAAAGTGAGAATTCCCATTTTATGACTTTGGGGATTCTCACTTTAAAGTCAGAATCCTGTCAACCCCCTTTTTTTTCTTCACTGGCCCAAATTCTCTTCCATATCTTTAGGTTCACTCTAATGGACAATATTTTTTGTGTAGTGTACTTTCACCAAAACTGTCATAGCAAGCTTATAAACCGCGTGCAAGACGTGTAGGACCCAGGAAAGGAGGCGGGGTGGGGAATAGTGAGAAAGTTCAATGGGCGTCAACGCTCCAGTTTTTTATGCTCATCTGTTGTTGCTAAAATAAACACTCCCCATTTGATCAGCATGCTTGCCTATCTTTTTTACACCGCGTTGGCAGGCTTGGCCATCGCTCCATTGCTGCTGTACTGGCGAAATCCGTACTTGTTGCATGATCTTCGTTATTCAATCACTGGCATTCAAATCGCCAGACAGCTCAGCAAATTTTCGACTAAGAAACACTTTTACAGCATTCTCGACTGTTTTCTGCACAAGGTGTCCAAACAGCCTAACAAAAAGTTTCTAGTGTTCGAAGAGAGTAGCTACACGTACAGGCAAGCCGACCAGGAGAGCAACCGTGTGGCCGCAGCCCTGTCAAGCCTTCTCAAGCCTGGGGACACGGCTGCCGTGCTTGTGGGCAATGAGCCGCTTTTTGTATGGCTATGGCTCGGCCTCGCCAAGCTGGGATGTGTCGCTGCTCTGCTCAACTACAACATCCGATCCAAATCTTTGCTGCACTGCTTCTCGTGTTGTGACGCCAAAGTTCTGCTCGCTGCGGCTGGTAAGCAGGAACAACCCGTCCCGGCTTCATGTTCCAGAATGCACCGGCATTGGAAACGTGATTGTAAATAAATGCACAAAATAACCATGAAATAATTTAATAATAGTTTTTTCCCCTAAATATCTTTTTTTTTTTAAAATAAATTGCGGGATAAATCCGTTATTATGTTAGTATTTCTTAGTAATTAGTATTATTTTTAGTTGTCATTTTTTTACTGTACTTTAATTTCAGTATTATTCTAAAGTAAGACAGTTGAAAGGTAATGCAAACGTAAAGCATTTTTGTTCGAGTGCATGCAACTTGTTTGCTCCTGCTAAGTGGCAAAAACTAAAAGTCTTTATTAATTGGTGTGTTTTCTGATCATATGAGAAACTGTTTTTTATTTGGTTTGTTTGGTTGGTGAGACACTCCATTATAGCTGAAGATATTGAGAAAAAAAATTAAAAAATACAAGCGAGCAGTTACCTTTGCCCTACCCACCTCAGATCAATTAGCTTGATCATGTCATTTCTGCTAATCTATAGAGCTCACCTCATCCTCTAGATTAATGATATTCAAAATGTCACAACCACTGTTCTGGATGGCTAAAAATTAACGATGTAACAAAAGAATGAGTTGAATAGGAAAATCATTTTGGATTTTAAATTAGACCGAATCAAACTGTTTAAATTTTAAGTAATTTTGATGTAATGTATCAAATCATCTTTTGTTGACGACATTTGTCTTGGAAGGAAATGCTAGTTACAAGTTCATCTGTATGTAAAATGACTTCAAGAAACTCCCCCTCTGAAACAGAGTGGCACCATAAAATTTCAATGGGTTGAAAATTATTTTTTACTGTATTTTTGTCAGGATATAGTCTCATTGGAGTTGTTTTTTTACGAGATAGCTACTTTTGGGTTAACGTTTAAGTTACTATGTAAATTCAATCCCATTGCCAAGTTTCAAAGGTCACCTACAAATTTGACCCTTGTATTGTTATATTGGCCTCTTACAACCTTGTATTGTCTCAGAACTACGAGAGGCTGTCGAGGAGGTGCTGCCTAGCCTGAAGCAGCTGGGGGTCCGTGTGTTCATCCTCGACGAAGACACTGAGTCAGAGGGCATCGAATGTCTCTCGGACAAGATTCGCCAGGCCTCCGACCAACCTGTGTCACCACAGCTAAGAGCTGACATTAACATGAAGAGCCCTGCCCTCTATATTTACACCTCAGGAACCACAGGTTGTGTCCAAGCTTCTCATTTAAATTATGTGACGGTCCAATTTGCAGGAAATGTTACTGGACTTAATTTTTGCTGTGTTACTATGTAGGGCTTCCCAAAGCAGCTATCATTAACCACGAGAGGGTATGGTTGGCAAGTTTTCTTCAGTCGGTTGCTGGCGTACGTTCGGACGATATCATCTACATCTACCTGCCTCTCTACCACAGTTCTGGTTTTCTTATGGGATTGTGTGGAGCCATAGAAAAAGGTAAGGTGACATCATCACATACTGTATGAGTGGCCCACAATTGTCTCACCTTGTCCACCTCTCCAAACATCTTGCCCCAAAACAGATGCTCAACCCCCCTCGGTCTTTTATGACCTGATGAAATCTCCCACTCACAATGCAGTTCATTATTCCATGTGTGACTGTCAAACAATCAATGAATCAATCATTCATGTGTAACCATAATACATTTCATGCATTGCATTTAACATGAGCAAAATAGAATAAAAGTGGAAAATAGATTAATCTGCGGTTGGAGTTGACAGACATGATTTGCTTTCACTGACCACATCAAATGATGTGATGGGTCGAATCTGGCCCTCAGGCCTTGGGTTTGACACCGGTGTTGTACATCTACATTTTTGTATTTACAGTAACTTCCTAAAAAGAGTCAACCTTCCATTTAGTCAATTCCTAGTTTATTCCTGTTAATTCAGTTGAAGACCTAAATTTGTCACTTCCCTTAATCATTGCACAATAGGCAGATGACTCTATGCGTCATGCATGCTGAGTGTTTGACCTCCAAGTTTCTACTGTATAGTTTCTGAATTTGACAACCGTTTGAAGGTTCAAACACTGAGGTTTCACTGTTCTGACATTGACACTGAGTTTATCAAAGGATAAATCAACAAGTTTGTGACCTCAAACTGCAAGCAGTTTGCCCCTGGTCTTCGCTGTTTATATTTCAAAGTCCTAAAGTTTCTTGGTATACGTCCATGCGTGACTTGGCATAATTTAATGTGTACTTCTTCACCTACAGGTATTACTGTTGTATTAAAACGTAAGTTTTCCGCATCAAATTTTTGGAACGACTGCAGGAGGTACAATATTACGGTTATTCAGTACATTGGCGAGATTATGCGATACCTCTGCAACACGCCACAGGTAAAACTCCGACAGAGTTGCTATTGTTGATGAGAATGTTGCTTGTCTTTTCAACAGTCCTGTGTAATTCTCTCCTTTCTAGAAAGACAATGACAAAGATCATAAAGTCAGAGTCGCTTTGGGAAACGGGATGCGACCGGATACCTGGGCTGAGTTTCTGCAACGGTTTGGCAATGTTTGCATCTGCGAGTGCTACGGAGCCACGGAAGGAAATGTTGGCTTTGTCAACTATGTTGGGAAAATTGGAGCTATTGGCAAAGAGCATTTCCTCCACAAAGTAAGATGCATTAAATCATTTATACTGTATTAAATTTCATAAATACAAGCGTCATTTTTTTCTTTTTTCCCAGATGGGGTGCCCTTATGCCCTCATACGGTACGACACGGAGAAAGAAGAGCCAGTCAGAGACTCCAGAGGATTTTGCATTGAAGTGCCCAGAGGTCCATGTTTACAAAAATAGGAAGTGCTTTCCACAACCTAAATATCTTAACTAAAAACATTTCACTTTCAACCAAAGGAGAGACTGGTCTGTTGGTGTCCAAGATTGCCGCGAGAACCCCCTTCTCAGGCTACGCCAAGAACAAGCAGCAGACTGAAAAGAAGAAACTGAGGGACGTGTTTGTGAAGGGTGACATCTACTTTAACAGCGGTGATCTTCTTAAGATAGACCACGAGGGTTTTGTCTTCTTTCAAGACCGCATCGGAGACACTTTCAGGTCAGTGGATGAAACAAATGTAGGATAGGCTGGAGATACAACTTAAATCAAAATGAGTTTTTACTCCCTGTGCTTCCTACAGTGTTGTTTAGTGTCTGTTTTACAATTAATCACAGATGGAAAGGAGAAAACGTGGCAACCACAGAGATAGCCGATCATTTGCTCATGGTGGACTGCATTGAAGAGGTTAATGTCTATGGGGTAAAGGTGCCAGGTAATATTGCATCATCACCATCCTATTGATAAGCTACCAGCTAAAAACATGAAAGGTTTTGTTTATTTAATGCTAACATTGTGCCCTCATCAAGCCCTTCTCGTGCCGCATGGCCTCTTTGACCGCAATGTGACTTTTCTTTGGCAATCATTGATGAATATAGCCATGAACTGTGTCATACTAGGAATCGTGACAAGACAAAGATAACTTTTGAAACACATTTGTTACACATACAACCTCATTTATTTCATGTCTATTACTTTGCTTACAAACATTAACTTATATTTTTCCTATTAGGACACGAGGGAAGAATTGGAATGGCTGCGCTGACCCTGAAAGAAAACATGGACTTTGACGGGAAAGCTGTGTATCAGCATGTCAAAAGCTACCTTCCGAGCTACGCAAGACCACGCTTTATTCGCATTCAGGTAAATCACATACTGCCTGCCAACAATACAACAATTACAGTACATCTAGAGATAGTTGAAGTACCCACACGCCGCTTAAGTAGACATTGAGACAAAAACAAAAGTATTGACTCAACTCCTAAATATACAGCAAAGGTTAAACGAATGTATCCGTTTTGAAATATGATTAAATACACAAGTAACCCTCCTATTTGTATGCAAAACATATATGGTTAAATTGAAATAATAAAAAAAAATACACAAAATTGTTTCAGATTTCAATGACTGTAGTAAATCACACTACACGCCACATCTTGTTATTTAAGCGATACCCAGCGAGTAAATGAATAATTATATAAATTACATTAGCTGATGATGTCATCATGTCACGCCATTTGGATTTTCTTTCCATGTCTTTTCCCGCAGAACGCACTGCAGGTGACCGGGACATTCAAACAGATGAAAGTGAAGCTGGCCGAGGAGGGCTTCAACCCTGACGTCATCAAGGATCGTTTGCTTTTCCTGGAAGACAATCAAGGCTACGTCCCCATGACTCAGGAGATCTTCAACTCCATAGCAGAGGGAAGAATCAAGCTGTGAATCACTTTATACTCCACTACTCAAACAACTGTGAAATCCATAGAATAAGCCATAAAGTGATTGGGAATCTTTTGCATTGCAAAGAACACAAGGCCAATGTATTTTTTCTTCTATGAATGTATTCAGATCGAATGCCTTGTTTGTTTTTGATAAAACTCTCAAAACAAAATTGATACCCAGTTTGATATTCCCTGACTTGACAATCTCAAACTTTTTACGTCAAATACCTCCTGAAAAAATACTTGCCTGTCCCAAGTACCACCACTGACCAGAGCAGAAGTTTTATTCTTAAAAAGTACATTTCATGTAATTGTAAGCCACTGTAACATTTTGCTCAGTCTAAACATTAACATTGGCAATGATTTAATTAAAATGCATTGCATGTAAGTTTAAAACCCTTCGAAATGAATTCAGCAATGTTTCTAAAGACTACAATAAACATTGGTCGTTAATAACACTCTTCTTTGTGGTGTGCCAAATTTACAGGGACTTTAACCCCTCACTTTAATACATAAATTACTTCAGTTAAAATGTATTGCACACAGAAATAAATATTGAAAAGCTATTCTAAAATATTTCATGCAAGCGTATTGTACTTAAATGTTAAATACAATGAGAAGTGACCTTAACAAATGTACAAACTATTTGAATTTACAAACAAAAGTTGAAGCCACTGTAACATGATGCAGTTTGGACATTTAAGTGATACTGTCACATACCACTAGAGGGAGCCTGTGCAATTCACTTTGCAAATTAGTTCACAGACTCGCTATATATCACATTTACAGAAGTTTGGAAGCAGGAGCAGTTTCCATGGGATTGGGAGAGGCAGCTGGGTTGGTAACGGGGGAAGATGGCATACAGCTTATTCTCCTACAAGTGGAGGTCAAATGTTTTGGAGCCTGAGACACTTTTAGAGGGCAGCAGATCTGGTGGTGACCACCCTGCGCCCACTGATTGCAGAAGCTTGGAACACTGTTGAACTTGGTCAGCTTTTTTATGATTTGCTTGCTGACAATTTTAGAAGGCATCTCCGCCATCTTTCCTGCGGTGGCACCTCCAGTCGTCGCTAACGTTGGCAGGTCAACTTCATCTTGAGGGCTCAGCTTTGTTTCAAAGGCGTAGCCGCTTCTTAGACCGAGATAACTGTATGGCAGAGGCTCACTGTTGCAGCTCAGAGAGCGCATGGGTCTCCTGGATTGATTCCAAGCCTTGTCGATCCAAAGCTCCACTTGGGCCTTGTCCATCCTTGGGGCGGTCTCTTCAGTCTCCAGTGCCCTGACACTTATGTCTTCATCGCCTTTCACTGTGGCTCCTAAGGTCTTTGAACTATCAAGAGCCCGCGTTTCAGCGAGGAGATTGGAAGCTATTTTGGCGATAATGTTCCAATCTCTGCGAATGTCATCTGCCGTGGTGTGCTGTGAGGTCACCGTGAATCGAATGATGCGTTTGCGGTGAATGTCTGCTGGAATGAGGTACATGGCACCAGAGCGTGTCAGCCTCCTCAGCAGCTCCTGGGTTGAAGCATTACCTTTCTAAAAAAAAGAAATAAAAACAGCAGAGCCACTGAGAATTGAACAAAATCTTTTCTGATCATAATCACCCTGACCTTCACGTCCAAGTGATAAAAACACCTACCTTTGAACGAGGTGTGCCTGGCAAGTTTGTACATCCCAACAATGATTAATTAGCCTTTGTAGAACACGTTGCTCCACAGAAAGTTAACTCGTCGTTTTCATAGTTTACTGCTTTAATCCCAAATCCGGGACTACCTACCTTGAGACAGAAAACAACCAGGCCGAGATATCTCTTTGCAGGAATCTCAAAGTTTGGGTCACTTCTTATCAGAGACTCCAGGAGCTTTGCCATCTCAATACCCTGAATGGGAAAAGTATTGAAATCAAAGTTTGCCATTTAAAGCTGTGATGATAAAAGGTGATTCTATTTTGCCCATTGTGTAACTCCAAAATCATGTGAAGAACATAAACTTCAGCATACATGTCTGATATGTCCCTGGAGATTTTTCAGTCCGAAGGAACGCATGACGAACCAGAGCTTGAGGGAGCGGAAACGCCGACTGAGTGGAATCTGCCAGTGCTGCACAGATTAAAAAACAAAAACAAAAACAAAAGTGAGTCCCCAGAAACCTGAATGTGTTGCTCATGAAGGTGACATACCATAAAGTCTGTGGCTGCTTGTGAGTTTTCGTGTCTGAGATAAACGGGGTCCACACTGAACGTCTGTTGAAGTTTGAGTTTGTCTTTGACCCTTGACCCAAACATGGAAGAAAATTACAAAAAGAAAAGAAAACAACTGGAGTACAGATTAAATATATTCACCAAAAAGCTGTGCAGTCAAAATGGACCATCATCCATTTCGATGGGTTGAAGACAAACGAATCCGCAAATTCAATGCCTTCAAGCGACCAGCGCAGCTCTGGACAGAAGTAGGCCGAGCCAGCATAAGCAGCATCCACATGGAGCCATAGTCCCTCTTGTGCGCCTGTGAAATGTTGCAAATAACATTAAGTGCACGTAGTGATTGAAATGCTCTTAAAAAATGCACAAGGATGAATATGAAAACATACACACGGGTCCCAATTCTGAGAGTGTGTCAAAGGCACACACGCCTGTAGTTCCCAAAGTGGCACATAACTGCGAGAAACACAGAAGGAATATTTGCAAGAACAAACGATGACGGTGCAAGTCGATTAGATAAATCTAAAAAGAGTTGCAAATATTTCCAGCTAGTTAACATCACGGTTTCACGATTTCATCATCTCCATCCTTCCGTACCAGAAAAGGGACCAGTCCTCTGCCTTTGTCCTCTTGTATGGCCTGTTTCAACATCTCTCCTCTCAGAGACAAATGCTCATCTGTGGGTAGGAATCGGATCTTCACGAGAGAGATCTGACCCGCCTTTTCCACTGAGGAGTGCGCCTGTGATCATAATGAAATAAAACATCATTGTAATGGATTATTATTTAGGCCAGTGGTGTTACTGTCCAAATACTGACCTGATCTGAAGCGTAAGCCACTAGCGTTGAATTTAGGACCGAGTCATCCAGTTCATGCTCCAGCTCGGCACGCAGTTGCAGAATTTTGTCTTTCCTGGCCGCCAGAAGAGCCACGAGTGTGCTTTCGCTGACGGTGCTCTGTTCGGCGAGTCAAAACAACCTGTCAATCGATGACGCCTCACCATGTGAAAAGATGTGTAGGTGGTCTACCTGTATGATACCTCCTCCCTGGCTCTCGCTGTGGTAATGGAGGAAGAATTGGGGAAGGCCCAAGGCTTTACAAAGCCAGTCCATCACATTCATTTCCAATTCTGTACAAGCAGGACTAGAGGCCTGTAGAAAAATAAAAATAAAAAACACCACCACCACAGATTATTTCATCTTTTACCAGACATGAAGGACAATTTCTGCCCATTTTCTGTAATTATGCTCTGAAATTGAGTCTCAATATACACGCAATCCTGTTTTGGAAAACCTTTTAACAATTAAGAAAGTGAAAAAAAATTGAGCCACATGACTGCAGCAATATCATCAAGCTAATTGATCTGATATCTACATGATCTATTTTTCTTTTTTTTAATTCCTGCATCCATAGCATTGATGGGCACTCCACAATAGGACAAAAAAAATTCACAAAATCTGCATGGTTGACGACCTGTTTTTCTTCCAAACTTAAAATATTTAAAGCAATTTCGGAATGACCCTAGAATGAGGAGTCTTTCAGTCCCTTTTGCTTTTTTCTCGCCTCACCCAGGTGAAGCCAACACAGTTGATGGCATCAGCCAGCATGTCCCCCAGCAATGAGGGCCATGATGTCAGACTAGGGTAATAGGCGTGCATGTGAGGACTCTGCCAGTGGACCACCTGCACAAAGTGTCAAAACAAGTCTGCGTTCACAACATGCATGACCCCCAAGTGAAGCGGATGACATGATGACAGCATCAAAACTTACTCCCGGCATGATAACCTTCTCGATGTCATCAAATATTCTCTCCCAGTCTTCGGCCTCTGTGGGTGCCGTGTCTGGTAGAAGTTCCTTCATGTAGCCTGGCTTCACATCTGGAATCACCCTTCTCTCCCGGATGGAGCCCAAGTACTTTGTGATGTAGTCCACCAACTCCTTACCTGGTCAGGAAAAAGACTTCACTATTGTATATCGTTATCGACAAAGGATTATTACCTCGGCGATTGTATTCCTCAGCCTGCATATTTCTTGAGGTGGGCGGTTCTTCAATGGTTTGTTTTGATGCTGCAGAGAAGCTGCCTTTGTGTGAGTACAGGAGTTGCTCGCAATCACCTCACATGTATATAGCCAGTATTAGCAGGAGCACGCCCTAAACTGGTGACGCATTTCACACAGAACAAATGTTCTTTTATGATGTCAGTCACTGACTCCAATTTTTTTTTACAAAATATTAAAAAAAAAAAAAACTCTACTGGTTCTATTAACACAACAGAAAGGCTTGTGTACTGCGACTGAAAAGAATTAATTGCAGACCCAACAATGAAAGGTAAAATACATATTAAGACTCAACATTTAGCACGAAAATGTGTTACATTTTCTCAAATAATGTGCTCTCCTCATTCTAATTCACTAAATTGTCTTATTAACAAAGGAAGATATCAAATAATGTCTAAGGGTTTCCAGCAGCAATAGATTGCTAACAGGCAGCTGTCTCCTGGATCTATCTTGTCATTCAAGCAAATCTCAGTCAGCATAGACTACAAGCCAAATTCAACAATACAAATTATAATGAGTGGCACAAATTATCTTATATATGATCTAAATATTAGTTATTTGCTTTTCCGTCAGGACATTTCATGCTCACCAAAATGTTTCATTTGGAAAACTTGCTGGTCACCAAAATGTTTCATTTGAAAAACTGCGTTATTTTATTGAATTTATTCATAATCTAATTATCCTTGTTATTTGTGTGTGCATTCATGACACTTGACTCATTTCATTGTTTGAAATGTCATTGTGGCTAGTCTGAAGTTTTAGTAAAGTTCAAGAGTGCTTTCATCCACTTCCATACATTTTTAGTTTTATTGAACAATACAAGACTGGTGTACAGGAACGGCAGCATTTCTTTAAAGTCAAGTATGCATGGGTTCCTCTTGTTTCACCTTTTTGTGTGTGTTTTTTAACGTGCACTTTGAAGCATCATAGTGCATCATAAAATTGTATATTATGGCATTCAATACAAGGAACAGGAGTCATACAAAGGTCAGAGGGTGCCTTGACACGGGTGTGGGATCTGCACCTGTAAAACAAAGTAACAGTAATGTTTACTCTGAAAAATTAAGTTAGGCATTATCGTAGATCTTTTAATGTCACACATTCTTCTGAAAAGATCTGTACGTCATAATTTGGTGTTGATAATTATTATGAGACTATTCTCAAAATTGACCTGGAACATGTGTGCATAGAAAATGATTGTTGATAGATGATGTCCAAATGCATGTGGCCCGTACTGTAAATCAAACAATGACCATATTGCAGACTTTTGATCTCATTGAAGGCTGAATGCCTGCGAATGTCAATTTTGAGTGACACGAAATATATGAAACTTTAGAATCACAGGTTGATGGAGCAGAGCACAATGACAGCATTGTCCTCCACTTGTCTGAAAGTCTGAGCCTGATGAAAGCGCTTTCATTTTCATAATTGTCC
Organism: Syngnathus floridae; assembly: GCF_059516105.1. NCBI lineage: Eukaryota > Metazoa > Chordata > Actinopteri > Syngnathiformes > Syngnathidae > Syngnathus > Syngnathus floridae. The sequence continues at coordinate 10,536,400 of NC_142415.1, forward strand.
AATCTAGGCTCCATGTGCCCCCTTGTGACTTCAAAGTGGAAGTTCTGCATGAGAGCTGTGTGCTTTTATTAATAGTATTAAAAACCCAGAGCTTCAATGTTTTATTACACTGGCTTCCATACAATGAAAACATCTGAAAGACTGTTTAACATTTACGTCAAAAGAATTTGAAATGTGTCCTAATGAGCCTTCCCCGAAAGGTCAGTCTAGCGCGACATATAAATTAGTTATCTTTGTTCTCTTTGGCAACTATAGTATGAAGTATTTATTTATTTATTTATTTATTTATTTATTTATTTATTTATTTATTTATTTATTTATTTATTTATTTATTTATTTATTTATTTATTTATTATTTGTAAATACTGTATTACTGTATTCCTTTCAAGTTGTCCAATTGCCTTCAGGCTTGGAGAAATAAGATTCCCCAGCTTGAAACAAGCACATTTTGCTTCAAGACAACCGTGTGGGCGAGAGTCTTGATTTTTTTCTTCAAAATAACAAGAACTGAAGTGTGTTTTGTAATTCCTTTGACTTTGTTGTAATCAACTGAAAGAATTATTTTTAAATATCTCATTATTTACAGCACTGAATATACGTATGCATACATGTACTATGTTCGACTGTGTGTATTAGTTGGGTTTTATGTGTTCAAAACGTGAGAGAGGTCAATTTATGCGCTGTACTGAAAAATATCTCCAGCAGGGAGCAGTGCAGCTAGAAAAGGCGGCCCCGCCCACAGTCGTCACCGATGAAGAAGACAAACAAGGAATCAGGAATCAGCTGTCAAAAAAAGTAGATCGTGTGATAGAACGCATCGAAAGAGGTACAGTGTTTCCAGTAAAGTCGGCAAATAAGCAAAAATGTTTGCATGTGTTCTCGACGGAATTAGCAGTTCTATTGAACCCAGCCTGTGCGTGGTTAGTGGTCCGTGGCTAGTCGAGTCTTAAGTAGCTCACATTAGCTGCAATACCTTAACTGCGCGAGCTGCCAGTTTAGCTGGTCAAGCAACGTAAACGCTATCTTGCTAACTTCGAAAGGTTGAAAGCCAAGTTGTTTGTTTGTGCGTTGTTTCACGCCGCTTGCATCACACCCTTTCTATCTCGCGTCACTCGCATGAAAGAACGGCCTAAACGTGCATTTTCACTTCATAAACATGCTGAAATGAAGACGTGCTAAGGTTAGCCTCCAAGTATTTGTTGCGTCAAGTCCTGCCACAACAAAATCTACTTGTTAAACTAATATTTATGTAGTTAATTCGGCATTCAACCCAATGCCTATGTACTAGTACGAGCTTTGTCATCACTAGGGAGATAATTTACTTCCTTCGCGGAACAACTGTCGAACTAGTAATGTGTTCTCTTCCAACTTCCGCTACTGTATAAATGTCTCCATATTAGAAGGACAACTTACGAGTAAAGTAGAAGATATTAACTAGAAATGTTTGTCACGACTAGTACTAGTAGTACACAGATGTGAACTAGTACTTTGTTTTGCTTTTCTATTAACATGTAGTTGGCCTACTAGTATTCCAATTTGTTTTTAATTGGGAGTACAAAGCGCATAGTTGGATATGTACTTTAAGATGGATGTCAGAAATATCAAAGCCACTATCATGGATGGAATTTACCTGTTCTGGGTTGCTTTATTCAAGATATGAACGGTGATTTTCTGTTACCTCACCAAGTTCTTTTCTGGTGCGTAAGTGTTTCAACCGAGAGTCCTATCACTTTCAACCACAAATATGGCAGACAAAACAAATACTGTTTACATGATTGATTCATTGGTGGTGTAAATATTTCCAATAACCACTTTTGAAGTTTTTAGCTATAACACTGGCTAAAATATTTGTACTAATATTTGGAAAGTACAGATATTTGGTAAAATTAGAGGCACTGATTTAACTTTTTATAGAGCACTCTAAAAACAACGACGGCTGAAACAAAGTTCTGTACGAAAACAACTTGGTAAAAAAATGAAATTAAACTAAAAAAAATAGTAACTAAAATGTGATTCATTCCTTACAATAAAAGATCGTTTTTAAAAACGAGTTTGTTACATTTAAAAGACTCCTGTGGGGCATTCTCTGTAAGACCAAATGGTTAAAATCCTTGTGTGTGCCACCTTAAAAGGGTTCTCAGCTGGTGTCTCAGTATGTGGTCATATTCGCCAAAGAGGAAGAAAAAAAGCTGTTATTATGCTACCTTCACTATGGCATTCAGGAGGTCCGAAATTTTTAATCCCTCAGGCCACAATTTACATGAAAAAAAGTTATATGCAAAAGTTAAACAGTCATCAGAAAAACAAACTTAGATAACTTAAAAATCTATTTTAAGTACAGTACATGTTTCCCTCCACTGGTCGATTTCAACACTTTGTGTTAAAATCATATTTTGTGTGTGTTGTTTTCAGGTATGATTAGTGTGTGTGAAGTGCACTGATTATTCGTGAGGTCTGACTGAGCACACCTGCCAAGATGCCTGCGGTGTCCACCGGTGCCAAGGACCTCTATTTGAGCACCTCTCTTGGTGACCTCAATAAAAAAACAGAGGTTAAGGCGGACAAGATAAGCACAAAAAGGTACGTTTTAATAGTTGATGTACAACTGATACGGCAAAACAGATGGACACAATTCAAATCCAATTTTACTGTGATGCAGCTATGTTCAGAGTGCCTGCAAAATCTTCAAGGCGGCAGAAGAGAGTCGTCTGGACAGAGATGAGGAGAGAGCTTATGTGCTCTACATGAAGTATCTAACAGTCTATAAGATTGTCAAGGCCAGACCAGACTTCAAGCAGCAGGCGGTATGGTGACCACCCATTGTTTGGAAACAAAACAAAATACATATACGAGTTGTTCTTTACTCCATTGTGTGCAGGACTACCTGACCATGCTTGGGCCAAACAACGTTAAGAAAGCCATAGAAGAAGCTGAAAAACTCGCAGAAAGCCTCAAACTCAGGTCAGAAGATTTGACGGAATGTTGAGTGAAAATGTTTTTAAAGACGAAAATGGTAGCTTATCATCTAAAGTGTGAATATTTGAAAAGGTATGAGGAAGTTGAAGTCAGAAAAAGACTGGAAGAGAAGGACAGACGAGAGGAGAAGAAAAAGGAGAAAGAAGTGGAGATGATGAAAGATGACAGTCAAAGCTCCCCTAAATCCTCAGTAGCAGACAAGGACAGCAATAAGGTAACGGCAGTGTTACCTTATACTTGTATTGTCATTTTTTGTGTGTGATACAAAAGTTTAAGAGAAACTATTCTTTCCCAGCGCAATGCCACAAAATAGTTGTAACAGTTGTAGTCCGGTTTTGAAAACGGTTCAAGACATCCATCTTCGTACAATATGCAAATTACATCCTAGATTTTAAAGTTTCATCTCAAAGAAATCTTACTGGGAAAGGGTCTGCATACACTTTTAACACACTTGTTTTATTTTTAACTCTCAGGTTAAAGGAGAGGTGAATGATTTGAAGAATCCGTCTACTAAAAGTAAGCTGAGGACATGATATTTGACATAAATGTTTTTCTATCTTGCTGTAGCTGATTTCAAATATCACGGCTTATCTTGTAGCTTGTGGTCTTTCTGGCTCATCCGCATTCATATGCTGTGCGTCATTTAAATAACTTGACCTGATTGCAGCTGCGGCGGGTGGGATCACGGCGGAGAAACTTTTCCACATGATGAAGGACCAAATGATAACGATCATTGTCATGGATGCTCGAAGCCAGAGAGACTTTGATGAGTCTCACATTCAGGTCCCATCTCAGGCCTGCATCAGTGTACCTGAGGAGGCCATCAGTCCAGGGTATGATACAAAAGGAGAATATGGGGACGAAGTCTGTGGCTTGATAATTATATTTGTTTGTGTGTGAACCATTAATCCTAGACTGTTTTGATTTTTGTTTTTTCAAGAATCACTGTGAATCAAATCGAGGAAAAGCTCCCCAATGAGTCCAAAGAGCAATGGAAACAGAGGGGATCCGTGGATTACTTAGTCCTGTTGGACTGGTTTAACTCTGTTACAGATCTGACAATAGGCATGACATTGCAGAACCTCAAAGATGCTCTATATAAGGTAATGTTCGAGATTTTGAATGTGAAGGAATATCTTTCTGTATACAAATATATTCTTAAACAATCTCGACACTCCACAGTGGGACTGTATGACCATCTTGCGCAGTGAGCCACTTGTGCTGGAGGGAGGCTATGAGAGCTGGCTGCTGTTTTACCCAATGTTCACAACCAATGCAAAAGTCCGCTCGCCTCGACAGAACGTCAACAATGTGAATGCCTCCATGTCGCAGTGTGAGTGTCATCGCTCCAACTACACTACTTGCAAAAAGTTCGCCATATCGGTCTTTTGCTTAGGATTTCAGAATGAACCCAAAATGCACTGTAACCTTTACAGATGAATTTAATTTGACCTTCTCCACACTTTTCATTGCATCTGTTCACTGTTTTTTTTTTTTTTTTGGTGTAACTTGATGTTTTCTGTTAAGGAACTTAATTCTGCTCCTCGCCTGCCCCCTCTCTCAACACAGTATACCATATAAAATATTCATTATGAAAGGAAGCTCAAGTTTTCATTGTGCAGTTGAATATTGAATGGAGAATATACTCACTGGCCATAACATTAGTTACCCACATTAAGAGGCCATTTAAGATCGAATAAATGTGTATAGCTGTAATTTGATTTGAAGCTGTATTCATTTTCTGTTTTTCTACAGTAAACCTCAGTTACCCATCCCTCAAGGAAATAAAACCCCCAACCCCACCTCAGCCAGAACCTGAGATTAGACCTGAGCCTGTAGAACCCTCTGCTCCCCCACTCACAAATGGAGTTGCTCCCACTGAAGACCGCCCACCCACACCACCTGAGAGCACAGACAAGTTGGTAGACTCCGTCGACGCTCTTTTCTCTAAGATGGAATTGAGTGACAAAGGATCAGTGCTAGACACATCTAACCATCCTTCCACACCCAAGGCCCTCCCACGGGTATGACTGAACAATTCATGAACAAGTGTCTGGAAACTACTATTGAACTTGGTTTTGCTTACATATGACACTCACTCACTCTCTCTTTTAACCAGTTTGACCGTGCCAAGAAGCCACCGGTCCGCTTCTCAGACGAGCCTAAAGTGAGCCTGAATGGACCAGACATAGAATCTGGCAAGAACACGCCCTCCGTCCCCGACCGCTCAGCCAAACCAGCCTTCATCCCTTCTTTGTCCGAAGAAGAACAAAGTCAGATACACTCGGAGGTGGTGGCGTCCATGGAGAAAGCCAGGCAAGAAAAGGAGAAACGCATTCAAGGACGTCTGCTAGAAGAGGACAGGCGGAAGAAGGAGCTGAAAGAGAGGCTTGCAAAGGAGCAAAGTGATAAGAAAAAGAAGGGCGACGAGGACAAAGGACATCAAGACAAAAAGAGACTAGAGAGACAGAAGGCGAAGGAAGAGGAAGACAAAGAGGACCATGGACGCAAAGAGAAAAACAATAAGGGGAAAGAGCAGAACTCTGAAGCCCCCTCCAAAAGTTTGTCTCTCGACTCGCCTGGTCCAAGTCTAATCATCAGTGAGGTCAAGGTAGGTCGTTCACATCGGATCTCATGCGCTGTTTAGACACAAGCATCTTGACACTCAAGACTATTGCCTCTGTAGGTAGTGAATATGGTATGTGAAACTATTGACTTGAAATTGGATGCTCAGATGTGTCATTTTGAAGAAATTACATTGAGAGGTGAATAAATTGTATAGCTCAGCCCAAGACTGTTCAATTGATAGTGAAAAGCAATCTCATTATGTTTGTGTATTCATTAGTCACATTTATAGTTTATCACAAATATTGATTTTTCTGAAATAAAAATTGAATACAGGCCAAGTGTAGAGAAATTCAGGCTACAAGCTGGTCTTAGTGTTTACGAGTTCCAATTAGAATTACGCTTACCAAAGTTGATTCTCTGTGTGTTTTGATTTCACAGAGGGAACCACTGACAAGAACCAGAAGTGAGGAAATGGGAAGGAGTGTTCCTGGTCTGCCAGTTGGTTGGATGAAGGTACCTCTCATTTGAAGATGTGACACAATTTAAGATGTGTATACATATACACACGCACACGTATAGAATTTATGAATACCTGATTCCTAACGGTGTACTGTTTATACTGCCCCCCTCTCTCCTAGTTCCTTGACACTGTGACTGGAACCTTTCGATACTACCATTCCCCAACCAACCGCGTCCACCTTTACCCGCCTGAGGTGACAGTTCCGACGCCACCGGCAGCGGAGCCGAAACAGTCGCAACTAGCAGTGGCACCCTCCAACGCAAAGGAGGAGGAGGAGCTGGAACAGTCTACGTTAAAACGCTCCTACTCTTCCCCAGACATCAGCCAGGATGTAAGAGAGGAGGCCCAGAAAAAGAGTGCTGCCCCAGTGCCTTCTGCTACCATACCCACCTTCAATAGAGAAACCAAGTGAGGCACATGGTTGTTAGGAGTAGACCAGAATAAAAGTTGAAGGGGTGCATGTTTGGTTGTCAGTTTACATGGGGGGGAAAATGGAAATGTCTGACATTATTCCTAAAAGCTTTTTTTCCCTTTCTTTCATCAGACCTCCCAGTGTTAAAGTCCACCCTAAAGTGGAGCTTACACGACCTTCAGCCGCCAAAATCCGCAGCCTGAATCCAACATTTGGAGGCTTGGGTGCAAGTTTGACCGGCCTTCGTAATCTTGGCAACACTTGCTACATGAATTCAATCTTGCAGTGTCTGTGCAATACACCTGCCATGGCAGAGTACTTCAACAATAATTTCTACCTGGATGATATCAACAGGTGTGTAGTTCAAGTGCACTCCGCGCTGCAACATTACATCTACAGAAACACAGTTTTTTAGGCCTTTAATGACTTTTTCATTTTCTATATTTCTAAAATGAGTTGACTAATCCATGCTCTGGTAAATTAATGGTTAGCTAGTGCTCCATTCTTTTGTATTTGCATTGACAATGAACACCTCTTGTCCTCCGGCAGATGCAACATTCTCGGCCATAAAGGGGAAGTGGCGGAGGAATTTGGCGTGATCGTGAAAGCGCTGTGGACCGGTCTGTACAGGTGCATCAGTCCACGAGACTTTAAGATCACCATTGGAAAGATCAATGATCAATTTGCTGGCTATGACCAGCAAGACTCCCAAGAGTTGCTGCTCTTTCTCATGGACGGCCTTCATGAGGACCTCAATAAGGTAATGTGCACACACACACACACACACACACACACACAAAATCAACCAAGCAAGCACAGGAATTTTTATTCAGCAAATATATTGCCATGCCATTTTTGAAAATATTACATGTATTTTTCCTTTTTTTTTTTCCCCCACTGGGTTTCATTTTGATGGCAAATTAGAGAGTAAGTAAATTGTATGTGTGTGAGTGGGTGTGTCAATGTTTGCTCTCGCTGCAGCCAGCGAGTGTGCTCTGTCCGCTGCATCTGTCTGGTCTGATGCTCATCGGAACCTCTGTGCATGTAGACCCAAGACACACCTCATTGCTTGCATCAGCTGTTTTGTTAATAAATGGAACTAAAATACAAGTGTGCCTCAAGTATAGTTTCATCATTTATTTTTTTTAGCTTTTGATTATTATAATTTTAAATCCAGCACTTGAAATCTGTGTATTACGAAGTGCTTTTCTGTTGGTTACTTAGTTTTCTCTTGTTGGTTATGTTTCTGTCCGGGTTGTCAGGCGGACAACAGGAAGCGCTACAAAGAGGAGGAAAACGACCACCTGGACGATCAGATGGCGGCAGACCAGGCTTGGAACAAACACAAGCTGCTGAACGAGTCCATCATCGTGGCGCTCTTCCAGGGCCAGTTCAAATCCACCGTGCAGTGTCAGACTTGCCACCGTAAGTCTCGGACTTTTGAGACGTTCATGTACCTGTCGCTGCCTCTGGCCTCCACCAGCAAGTGCTCACTTCAGGTTAGTAACACCTTTCATTCTTTTAACAAGTAGAAATTAGCTTGCTTTAAACATTAAAAGTAGTTTTTTTTTTTTTTTAAAGATAATTCAAATTTACGAAACCTCAGGTTCAGATTGATGAATGTCATATTGAGCCTGGTGCTCATTATTTACCAACACGAAGACGCCTATAAAAAAGTGTGCACTGAAAAGTGGAAAATCTGCTCTGTATTCCAGGATTGTCTCAGGTTGTTCTCCAAGGAAGAGCGACTGACGGATAACAACAAAGTTTTCTGCAGGCACTGCAAAGCTCACAGAGATTCCACCAAGAAACTGGAGATCTGGAAGGTCCCTCCAATTCTCTTAGTTCACCTGAAGCGGTGTGTAGTGACGTGTCCATCGCTTTGCTCGCTTGCATCGCTACTCCATGTTGACTTACTTTTTCGTTGCATCCTCGGCATTGTTACAGCTTCTCCTATGAGGGTAGATGGAAACAGAAGCTGCAGACTTCTGTAGATTTCTCACTCGACACTCTGGACTTGACCCAATATGTCATTGGACCGAAGCAGACCCTGAAGAGATATAACCTTTTTGGAGTGTCTGTGAGTAGATCTGTCCAGCTTTAGAAAAAAACACCAGCAAAATAGTTTCAAATATGTTCCTTAATATAAAAAGCAGCACCTTACTCGGTCAAACTTTATTTTAAGATTAAAACAAATTGTGAAGAATAAAACCGTTTGTGTGTCTGGAGGCAATACAACATACATACCCAGACACAGAGTATGCACACTTTTGAGTTAGGCACCTGTGAGCTACACGTTCCTAACCAACTGTGTAGTATTCATAACGCTTGGTTTGAGCTTATTTGTGTCTGTGTGATTTCTTTTGTTTCCTAGAACCACTATGGAGGTTTGGACGGTGGCCATTACACTGCCTATTGTAAGAACGCCTCAAAGCAGCGCTGGTACAAGTTTGACGATCATGAGGTTTCTGAAATCTCCACTTCCTCCGTCAAATCTTCTGCTGCCTACATTTTGTTTTACTCTGCCCTGTGATGGAGCTGCTGGACCTGAAGAACACCGTAGAAGGTTGTCAGTTTCTTTTTTTCCCCCCCTTCTTCTACAACGTGGCAGTTGCGGGCGTGTCCATCTTCGAGCTGATAGCTGAAGGATGTGGCTCAAGAACAGTGCAGCACAGCCATGCCGTGCATTGCTTCAGCCACTAGAGGACCCTAGAGCTGTGAAAACATGCCGGCTGCTCATAATTCTGATCATCTATTCGAGAGACGATGAAAGATGCCAGTTGGACGTCATGCTGCACCTATGTCATGGTAGGGCAGGTGGCTGCTTTGATACTCTTGATGCGGTTCATGTGAATGGCTGGATCGCTCACATGTGTAAACAGCAGGTTCACATTTACATAGCTTGTACGTATTTAACAAAGCGGATGTTGCACTTTTCTAAATGTAAATATTCTACATCATGTTAAGATGTTGTCTGACCGATTTTTGTTGTTGGAGATCCCACCACAGTCGTTGCATTAGGGTTTAAAGTTGCGAGTTTCTTGTATTTAATGTGACCGTAACAGGGGACCTATTATGCTCAACCCATCCCTCAACATTTCCCTCTCAAATGGTGTATAGAATCTCATTTTAGGAGAGGAAATTGCAATGTGTGTCAGAAAAGTTCCAGGACTGGTTTCAAACACTTCAAAACCAAACAAAAATAGATATGATTATCATAATTTACAAAAAAAAAAAACTAGCACCCAACCAATTTCTTGGCCGACCCATCATAGCCCTTCAAACATCAGCCGAATTAATTGGCTAATGTTAACCAATTATTTTTACATTTATGTACTCAAACTGGCAGCACTAGTTTGTACGTCCACTTTACGGTGCAGAGGTAGTGGGTTCAAAATCTGCTCTTGCCTTCCTCTGTGGAGTTTGTATGTCCTCCCCACATTCCAAAAACCTGCATGGTTAGTAAACTGTCCGTAGGTGAGATTGTGAGTTCGAATGCTTGTTTGTGGAGGTGTGCCCTGCGATTTTCTGGCAACCTGTTCAGGGCGTATCCTGCCAGTCAGCTGGGACAGCACACCCTCACGCTGTGACTCTCGTGAGGATAAGTTCAAATGATGAATGGATGTATTCGAACCATTTACAGCAATTGTACACAAGTAACACGACCTGGAAATCCAGACTTATTGGCCACTGATTTGAGTTTGATCAGTAATTGCATCAAATGCATTTCTCAGGTGGGGCAAACAGCAGAATGAACCACGCCCACGCGTCGTGTGGGAGTCGAGGGAAGCAAGGCCAACAAAAATTAAATTAAAAAAAAAGTCTACACTCCCGCTCATGGATGATTTAAAATCTTTTTCACCAATAATATGATCTATTACCTTTGCAACGCTATTTGTAAAAGTTGAAAGTGAAATAATGTGGTTGCCCAAAAGTATGTTTGGCGCAAACAAAACTGGTCATCAAAAGAACACCGCACCCTAGATAAGGTGTCCGCCCGCCACACCGTTTCAATTTGCAGCAATTCGTCTTCAGCTGGAACTGAGACCTTAAACGAGGTGGACGGAATTAGAAACCGTTCTAAATAGCTCATCAACCAGCACCATCTACAAAGAGATACTGCAACGTTAGGTGAAAGTTGAGGCAGGACAAATGGTGGCTGCTCACAATTCCCAGGAGCCTCTGACAGTTCCTTGCCAAGACCACCATGCTGGTTCCTACTCTTAATGTGTTTTTTGTGGTTTGTTTTTGATGACTTTTGTGGAGCTCTTTTGTGAAACATAGAAGAAATGATGGAGCTCATTGACAAGGGCAAAACGCGCAGTTAAAAATATATCTACAGTACAATATTGTGACACCAGTCCTGGAATCTTTCTGACACGGCTTCATTGAGCTTAACACAAAAATTCCCCAGCAATGAACTGATGGGTATATAGAATGTTCCAATGCAAATAAATAGGGATAATTTCTCAACTGTGAATCATGCAAATGTAAACGGGTAGCCTCCCAGAATAGTTGATGATTTGCATAATAGGTCTTCTTTAATGCGATGGGAATGACTGAGTAATGACACTTATTAAAGGATAGGTGGGACCTGTGATAGTTGCTTGTTCATGTTAACCATGTTGTTGAACTGTATGCAATTGCGGGGATGCGGAACACATAGCTTATCCATTAATACTCAATGCCAAATGCTTTAAATTGTCAGACATCTTTTCTGATTGATCCGGCCTTGTCAAGCCCTATAACATCAGTGTGAGAGCTATACACTATAACTGTCTGCGTTATAACATACATTTAGAAGAAACATTAAAGGTATTTTTGTCCCTGGGTGATTTTTAAAAGGTCGAGTTTTTGTAGGTCGTTAACGTTTGTGTATCTTTTTAATTTAATTCTTTCATAAGTCCAGACTTGATTTGCCTTTTAAGATGAGAATTTACGTTACGCCTTCACTCGCTCAACACTAGCTGTCCCAATCTGGGGACAAGAGCAAGCACACAGTACAAATAAATGGACCAGAGAGCAGAAATGTGCAAGGATTTTACTTGCTTAGTCCTGACTCGTCTCACTGAGCATTAGATTCATCAAACTTTTATTTTCTTGTAAATGTTGGACTTTATTTCTCAATGCTTTCAAATGTTTCAGTATAACAAATATAACCTTCAACGGCTCGTGACTATTTATTAAAATCGCTTTGAACGTTTGCGTGTGTGTGTGGTTGTAGAACAATGTTGCTTGAGGGATGCAGTCATGTTTTCTGTCATTTTTATGACTTTTGGTTACAGGCCAATAATCTTTGGTTTTCGGAATGGCTTGCGGCTGTAAAGCAGGACGTAGGCGTCTGGGGATTGGACGTGACTGTCGTGTAGCTCCTGGACGGCGGAGTCATCGAAGCGGTGCCACGTTTGGGTCAGGGTGTTGTGGCACAAAGCAGTGTAGTGACCCATATTCAGGTGACCTGCATGGTTCTAAAGATGGAAAGGTTTCTCCATTCAACGACTGCCTCTTGACAGTGATGTTTGTGGGCGATCATGACATGAACATTATGTCACCAAATTATCACTGATAAAATGGCCACTCAGCATTTTTTTATTTTGTAGTTAGTGCAACCGTGTAAATTAGCTATCCCCTCAAAATAACTCATGACACAGCCATTAAAGTTTAAACTGCTGGCAACATAAGTGAAAACAGTACAGCCCTAAGAGAAAATGTCCCAACTAGACCCAAAGTGACAGTTTTTTATGGCCAACACATTTAAATAAATTCATTGATTAACCTTTTTGTTTTGAGCATGCGGTACAAGAAAAAAATCCATAAACATCTGTGATATAAATATATCTGAAACATTGCAGTCTGGACAGAATTAGGAAAACATTCAACCTCCAAAGTTTGATGAGATAATTTATCCATCAAAACCTTAAATTAGGTCAAATTTCTACAGATATTATACAAAAATACCACTTATATTTTCCAGCACTCTCAGAGGCTTTTGCAAATACTGCAACTACAATACATTGAAAGAATCAACCATGCCAAATAAGTTGTACTCACCACGACCGCATAGAGACGATATGAAGAACAGGAAGTCTTGTGTGCCGAGCTGGACACAAACAAGCTTAGATCAAGTTCATTGGAGAAGATAATGTTAGTCCTCAGTTTGACCTGGTTCTTTCCTTTACAACCGAACCTGGAGAATACATCCAGTTGAACGCATTTGTAATTTCTGTACAATCTAATAAAACCCAAACAAATGGGATTTTGGAAAGACGACAATGCTTGTATCCAGCACTGAAAGGATCAATTGTTTGCAATCACTACTCTTCCTACCTACCGTTTCAGGTGCAGCACGAGGATTTCGGGAGGTTTGTCCAGATAAGTAAGGAGAGCAGTTTCTTCTCTTAGCTCACAGGCTGAGCACAGAATCTTCTCTCCTCCTGTCAAGACACTCTGCTTAAAGAACAGAGACAAACAGTCCTGCACAAAACAGACACATTGAAGAGACGGGAGGTCATAAATCATGTCATCCGTACTGGGGCTCCAATTGGGACCAAAATGTACCTGAATGGAGCACTTGCTGATATGTGTAGGGATGGGTAAAGAGAGCACAGTGAACATCTGCGTGTTGATGGTCTGTTGGTCACACCGCATGCAGACCGTCACGTAGCTGAGCGTGCCTTCAAACAATTTGGAAACGATAGTAGACTCTTCCACTCTGGTGGCACAATTTCTCTCCTGGTCTCGTATCAGCTGCTTGGAGAAGCGCATCTTCCGCCTCCCAACCTGTAAAGTAAAAAATAACCGTGGTACATACTATTTATTTTCCATTCACACATCAATCTAGGACCTCCTTAAGGTCGTCATGGAGTGCACTGAAGAGGAGGAGAAGCAGTTCCTGAGCATCCTGCTGAGAGTGGTTGTTAAACTGTGGCAGGATGGAACACAACAAATTCCTGGCCTCCACAGGGGCACAGCTGGAACTCCTCCCGAGCCACATCTGCTCCAGGAGACGGACAAACATCTGGGCTACCTGACACTTGGCCCTGAAAGAGCATAAATTGGTGCAAAAGAAAGCTCGTCACTCGATGGATTGGGAATGATAGTAGCCGGATAGAAATGCTTCATACCGTGCCAACTCTTTGCGTGTGTCCTGATGAAGGAGATGCTCCACCAGGGGCACCGTGGAACAAACACACTGCAACACCGCGTTCAAGTAGCAGGAGTTTCCAGAGTTGTCTAAACCACACACGCCGGGACGGTCCCACTCCTGGAGTCGCTTTTCTATCACATGATCACTGCTGGTTGTGTTTCTTCTGCAGATGAAAGTAGGTGAATTTACTATTAAAATTTGCGCAAGTTCTCGCAGAAACACGCGTTGGTCGAAGAGGGTGATGGAGGAATCTCAAAATAGCAAGAATTATAAGTAAGTCTGCACTCACAATACCCGATCTGTGAAATGAGATTTGTAGACCAACCTTTGCTTCAGGACATTTGTCAGACTTTGCATCTCTTGGTATGATGTGCTGTTTAGCTGAGGCAGGACGGGCACTCCGCCATTGTTGTCCAAAGCCAGCTGAGAAGCCAAAGTTCTGGTGAACTGGGTCAACTGGACCTGCCTGCCTGAGCTCTGCAAGGTGTGAAGCACAAACGTGTTGATGTAGATGGCGTGCAGCGTCACCCAGAGACCAGGGAGTAGCACGTCTGCCTGCCATCCTCTCGTGTCCGACATTGGAAAAAGAAGAGCCGGTCCGGTCCAGCCTTTGAGATGCGCTGCCAGGAGAGATCGCCCATGGAACTGAGACGTGCTTTCCTCTGCTAAAAATGGTTCCGTCGTCGCCGTCCGAATCCCTGAATCCGAAAAAATGTCCATGAGCTTGCCCTCCATCCGGGCGCTGGTGTCCAACCACACCACGGGACGTTGACTACAGAAAGGCCTGATCAGGTCCTCTACCACCTGCACAACTACAGGCTTCCTCTTTCGTCTCCGAAGCTGCTCTGGGATGTACAGGTACATGTTGCAAATGAAGCCCGAGCTTCTATCGTAGAGGATGGCAAGATGAAGCGAGCAGGGAGTCTGCTGGTACCAAAGGTTGTATTTCTTCACAGCCAGGTTCTCACCAGGCGTGTATAATCCTTGATAGCGCTTGGTCACATGGCTGCAGAAGGCAGACAAGGCTTCCAACTTGTCTTCATCCTCCAGTCGGCTCAGATGCAAGAGGCAGCTTTGGAAGCAATTTCTCTTCAGGACCCCCTTCCATCCTTCTAAGCCCAGGTTTACCTCACGCTCTCCTACAGAGAGACCGTCTTGCAGAACCATGGAGATGCATGTTAACATCTCGATATAATCCTCCTCGGAGAAAAAGCCACCATATTCTTTTCTCGGAGCGTGTGAAGGTCGAGGAGGTCCACACTTCTGCGCGGAGCCTCTCCTAATCAGCTTCCGCAGGGCGCCTCGATCCAGCACCTCCAAAAGTAGCTCCCGGGCCGTGTAGTACACTTGGTAAGCCGGCCCCGTTGTCTGAGTCCTGCTAAAGGGCTTGACTTTCTTGGACTTGAAGATGTTTGGCAGACACAGGGTTTCTCTGTGTGAGTCTCTGGACACATGCTCCACTAGATGGCAATCCTCTAGCATCCAGTCACACTCCTTCACTGACAACGCTTTGGCCTTCATTGTCTTCGTGTGGTAAGAAAAAGCAGGTCATGATTGTGATGTGCTTTCATCAAGTGAACGGTCGATGCAATGCCCAAAAGGGTGGGTCGGTGGGATTGCTTGCCTCCTCCTATAGGATGACTGCCAAAGTGTGTACTGTACAAATACATACGTAGTGTGTTTGGGGGCACATGGCGGGTGATCTCCTGGGACCCTTGTGTCCTGGCAACCAGTGAACATAACAACCTGTACGCAGGGGAGCTCCCATGGCACCATTTGGCACCATGGCTGACTCCTGGGTTTGTGTTCACTTTTAGAAAGACATTTTAAAGTCACACTCCTTTCCATATTTACATTAATAGAAAGTGAATGAAGTGTAATGAAAAATCAACAAAGTCACTCAGGTCAATGGATGTCTAGTTTTTCTGAAGGCGTTTATGGTCCAGTGGCAAAAAATAAATCATTTCCACGGTTAATGGGACTTATAACTTGTAAAACTCAAATAGAGCTACAAACCTTGATGATTTTGCACAAGTGTACACACCCTCTTATCGTTACAGCAAATATATGGCAAACATACAATCAATTGCCAGAACATATGGTATGTTTGAAATCATCTCTGAAATAAAAATGTTCAACTTCTATGAACCCTGCTGCTTCTCTACAGAGTTCTCCATCTGGTGGCACAGGTTGGACTCGTTTCAGGGTTGGACAGCCGAAACCAGGCTTCTCTGCTTCGTTTTTTTCTGTTGACGGTTTAGAAAGGTCTTTAAGTATTCATTAGATGTGTGACAGGCCGGTTTGTCTGTAATCATTCTCTTGCATAAATTAAGGTAATTAAAGGTTAAACAAGTAGGTATCTTTGTGAGTCAATACGCCGTTGATCTTACCGCTATGATTTAGCATACTTTCAATTTACCACAAACCAGAGTGCACTTTTGTCAGCTTGGTTGCAGGGGAACAAATCTGTTTTTAAACAGGTCAATATCACTTTGACATCCCCACCAGTCGTCATTAAAATGTAGCACAATAATAAAAATCTAAGGTCTGATAGGTGCAAGATAGACATTTGCTGTTTACTTCCTTCTTTTTTTTACCCCGGCTGATACGCATCTTAATTTGGCTGTCCATGCGTCATTGTGGTGTCTATTGGTGTCTGCTGTCGTCTCGTGATTACGTATGGGCCAATTTCCGTCATCTCTTAGGGCCAACAGTCAGCAGCGGCTTTCTTCCCTTCCCGTTGTTGCAAAGTCTAAAGCAGGGGCCCGGGTCGGCTGCCCCGTTGCATTTAAATGCTTGGCTCGTGCCATTTCCTTCTGTCTTCTTTGAAAGTAGCCTCCATGCTTTTTGGATGCTGATTCAAAGAAAATAGCACCAGTTGGGATGAATGCAACTTTTTATTAAATGGGGTGTATTTACTCTTAACATTTGAAGGAATAAAGGAGGTCGTTGACATAGTGTGATCTGAATGGCTCCCCAAATTCTGCCATGTCATGTTAACACTGTGATGATGGAAAAGGAACAAAGTGACTTCACTTGACACCAGAATGTTCAGTCTGTGTGAGTGTGAATTCACATACAGTTAAGTTGTATGTGTTCTTGTGTGACATTTCTCTTTTACCCACTGCGAATATGATTTGTTGTGGAGATAGTGGAGATATAGGTCAACTTTGTTATGGAAAACAGGACGAATGATTATTGAGGTGGAAATGTATGAAGGCTGTTTAGAAAAGGTGCCACGCTGTTTGAGCATGAGAATAACTGATAAGTCCGTTTTTTTTACTGCTTTATTTTTAGAGCGACTCGCTGCATGCGGCTCATTGTAAGTACGTAAATGATTTTTCCCAAAAATATATTATACGATAGGTTTCTGGATAATGAATGAGCTAAATTAATCCATTTATATGGGTTTTTTTTTATACTACAATAAATGTTTACAACACTGTCAACATAAAATCCAACTACTAGGTCAAGGAGAAAGCACTACTTCACCTGCGTGGCACAAATCTTTTTGTACTTACTCTGCACACTACAATCACTTTTTGTCTGAAGACTCAGGTGTAAGTGTTAGGGCTAGACCTCCGGTCATTGATTCAACTCTTAAGTGAAAACGAAAAAGCACCGATTTTTTTTTTTTTTTAAATGTATACGTATCCAATTGGTCAGCCTACAGGTCACTGACAAATCAGAACGATGAGAAGGTCTGAGCAACTCTGTGACCTTAACTCTTCATATGTGAGAACCGTTGTCTATTTATAAAAGCACTTTGTGTTCTAACTTTAGCGTCCACGGCTGCTACCCTGCTCTCAATATGGACAGACGCTCTTGCCACGCTTGTGTGGCTGTAGTTTTATCGTCTCCTCGTCTCCTTGTTCATTCAATCATGCCACTGCACTTTGCCTCCAGTTTATGGAAATGTGTGTACAATAATTTGTAGCATCTGAATTTGCATTGCACACTGAACTTCACAATTGTCTTTGTGTATTTGTGTGTGTAAAACACTTAAAACATGTAGATTTCCTTTTTATTATTCTATTATTCTTTTTTTTATCTTTTTTAATTTCTTAGATATATTGGAGTTTCAAACTTGGGTTAGGGTTTCAAAGTTGGGTTCCAAATTTGGTTTAGTGTTTTTAAGCAGGGTTTTAAAACAGGGTAAGTGTTTGAAATATGGTTTCAAATTAGGGTGTCAAGATCTGTCACAGTTCGTTTCCTTGTTTTACTTTTGTCATAGTTTCGGTTTGCGTGTCTGTGTGCTCGCCCCTCCCGTCATGTGCCCTGATCAGTGTGATCACCCTCACTTGCCTCTCGTTAGCTGTCTTGTATTTAAGTCCTGTCTGCCCCTCACTCCTGTCGGATTGTTTGCGTCTCATGTCTTCTTGGTGCTCTAGTTGCTTGTCTGTTCTTGTCTTGTTTCGTCTTTCTGTTCAGTTATTCTCGTTCCTAGTCGAGCATCTATAGTCTGTCTTTTGAGTTGGTTAAATAAACCCTGGTCCAGGCTGAATTTGGTCGCCCAGCTCCATTCACGTCATGACATAGGGTTAGGACTTTGAAAGTTTCAAGATAGGGTTGGGGGTTCTAAGTAGGTTTTCAAATTACGGTTAAGGTTTCAAACTACGTCTAGGATTTCGAATTAGGTTTTCAAATTAGGGCCAATAGTGCATGAGAGACTTCATCATCAGAAATTTGCTATATTATTCAGAATTAAATATAGCTATTTCTGCTACTGTTGCATTTGCACCCGCTGATGCATGGTGATGTACATGTGGTGCTCTGAAGGAAAATTACATGTTTATTAAAAAAAAAACAGTATCTGTTGTACACTGGATTAAATTACCATGCATACTATTGTTTTATCCACCTGATTACTGAAAAGCTCCAAAGCAACTTCAAACTTTGGACTGTGTTCCTGTCCTGAGGTCAGAGCGTCGTATAAAATACAACATACCATAAATGCGGACTGCATGTTTTCCAGCTAGTTGGCCTTGATGTCAAACATTTTTATATGTTCCACTAAGGCACATGTGTCAGACTCGGGGCCCGGGGGCCAGATACGGCCCGCCACATCATTTTATGTGACCCGCGAAGACAAATTGTACATCAAATTCATGTCATTACTAGAATTGCAAATTGTCTTGACTTTTACTATCTTTTTTTTTTTAATATTTGACCAGTTTTTACTCCTCTGATTTGAAAATGAGTTATTTGTCAATTTGTTTTGTTTTCCAAGATTCCCTCATTAAGTGCACCTGTGTGAAAAGTTATGCTCCTGCAGAACGTGAAAATGAACTGATCTTTTCACTCAGGTGTGTTTAACGAGGGTAACTTGGAAAACATATTGGAACGCGGCCCCTGAGGACTGGAGTTCGACATCCCTGGTAGCTAGGGTTACGGTTTCAAACAACTCGTCTAATTTGAAAAGGAGTTATTTGTCAGTGTGTTTTGTAGCTTTGACTGTGTATAATATGAGGTGCTCATACATTTATTTGCGTTGACAGTCATAATGGCCCTCCGAAAGAAGCTATGACTACAATGCGGCCCGCCAAAAAAATGAGTTTGACATCCCTGCACTAAGGCAAGTCCTCTCATACATATAATTCGAGAAGATATAAAAACAATACTTTGATATTCATCTTCCAAAATATGAGCAATATGTGTTAAACACAAGTATACGTGAAGCGAACCAACAAATCCACTTTTTATTTAGATAAAAACCCTATTCAAGACTTGTCTTGAGGGGGCAAGTAGTTTCCACATTTTTCAAACACCATCTCAAGCAATTTGTACAGTGTGTGTATCCCGTGTTTCTGTTCTTGCTTGAGTGACAGACAATGCGACTGTTGCTTAAGAAACCTGTTAAAGCTCAAGGTGAAAGGTTATGCAATGCTAATGTAATCTTACTTGTTCCTCTGCTTTCAAGTCAAAAATGTTGACCCATGTTAATATATTGACAAAAAAAAAATATCCAGAACATACAGCACTTGGAGCAATGAAGAAGCCAGCAAAGTGTTTGCCTTTAAGTTTATTTTTGATATTTTGTAGAACAGGAGAACCGATGATTACAAAAAAGTCCATGTGTTCTACATGCTACACATTAACCTAACTAGCATGCTTGTCTGAAAAAAGTACATAGAAAAAAGAAAAAAAAGTCATACAATTAAAACTGACGTACAATATACTTACCATTTACTTTAAATGTACCTTTCCTCTTGCCTCCATGCACGCAATGTTTGATACATCACATTGATTAAAAAAACAAAACAAAAAAAATTAAGACTTTTAGGTGCTGCCCCCCCCACTAGAAACAGAATGCACCTATAAATAAAAAAAAACAAATCGATATCGATGGAAAAATGGAAAGCCTCAACACAGATGAATTTGCATCCTACCATAAAAACAAAAAGGAACACTTGGACGCCCAAATAGTGCTGAAATGAAAATGGTCTTACCGACTCCTCGCTCTTCAACAATCACATTGAAATGACACAGTTTTTCGATAAAATAAATATCGCACGTGCTAGAAATAAATAATGATCACTGAAAAACACCTCACTATGTTAAACGCTAACGTGAGAGAGATTTCAACTATGAGACCACTTCGTTTCATGGTATGAGGATGGTCGTGGTGTGTAAAGCACTAGTGCGGCTTCGAGTGTCTCTCGCGGCTGTTACCTTGAGGTAGATAACACGATACATTACGCCTACGATAATGGTTGCTGCTGGCATCATGTGTCACATTTACAGTATGAAAGGGCTGTAAAGGAAGCTTTTGCTCTTTTGCCGTAAATCAAAAACCCATCAAATCTTTTTCTGTCACACCCCAACAGCCAAATTATAAAGCCGCCGAAACCTCGAGCGCCGTCCCGATGCCTATTTTCCGTTCGTCTACAGTACGTGAAGCCAGTTCAGCAATGAGGGTGTAGACATGAACCCATGAAGGCCTGGGCGTCAAGGCGACCGAAATTCTAAGAAATCATCCATCTGCACTCTTAAAATTGACTTTTAAAACAACAAGAAAAATTGGTATGAAATGATTCAAGTAGAAGAACAAAAACAAGACAAAAACTAAACAGGCTGTCATAGAGAGGACATTGCTTTTTCTAGTTAAGATGTTTGAAGATGCTGCTGTAGGTTTTGTGGGCAATCTGTGGCGAGCATTTGACAGCACAGGGGGTGAGTGACGCCTGGATGGATTTCAGAGGCAGCTCGTCCGGGCCCAGAGAGTCCAGCTGTACGTTTAGCACGATCTCGGCGCTCCGGGTGAGGAAGTCCTCGCCCGACTCTCTCTCCCTGGCCTCCGGGATCTCCATCTCCGGGTCGGACTCTGCGATGCGATCCTCTGTCCGGCCAAACAGGTGGTCCAGGTAGCTGGTATACGTGCTTTCCTTCTGGAAGTGCCTGTCCCGGCATGCCTCGTCGATCTCGGCCACTCGTTCTCCTGAGCCAAAGCCCTCCCAGGGATGTGCAGGCCGGGGGACTTCGCTGTCGACCACCGCTAAGCCGCTGCCTCCCCCCAGCTGGGCCAGGTTGACCAGGCACTTCTCCTCTTTCTCCTGACTTATGGATTTAGACATGGAGCCTGAGCGAGGGGCCTCCAGTTGGGAGACTGAAGAGTTCAGCTCGTTGAGGAGGCCCACCTTGCTGAGCAGGCCCACCTCGCTGAGCAGGCCAACCTCGTTGAGGAGGCCCACCTCCTGACAGGCCTCGGGCTGCAGGCTCAGCTTGATGGTACTGGCGATGAAGGAGTCAAAGTCGAAGCCTTGTTGGCCGGGTGGCTGCGTCTGGTGTTTCTCCTGCTCGTGGTCCTTTTCCGCCAAGCTCTGGGTCTTCTCAGCCTCCCGCATGGCGATCTGGGCCTTCACCAGCCCATTCTTCTCGCACTTGCTCTTGGCCTTGCGGTCGGCCTTCTCCTTGCTTTGCTGCTCCTTCCAGTTGGAGAGGTCGATGATGAGCTTGGGCTCGTAATAGTGGTTGACTTCGCTGTCCCGCCAGATGAGATTGTCCAGGTAAGAGGGGGACACGGCCTTGTAATTGCACGTGTGGCTACACTGCAGGTCGCAGTATTTGTTCTCGTGATGCTCGTCCGGCCACGACCGCTCCGACGAGAACGGAGTGGAGTAGTCGAAGGAAAGCTCGTCCAAGAGCTTTTCCCGATCTCCGTCGGCGTACTTCCGAGGGTCCACCTGAAACACGCAACAGGTACAACTCAGCTCGCAGTTCTTTCCCCTTTGTTAGAACGGTGGCGTATCTCAGGCTCAGAAAGTAAACAACAGCTCGTAAATTGGATTGCCTGGAAATTGGCGCACGAGAAAGTCAAAGTCTGCAGTTAATCTTCATGCTACCTTTTGAACACTGTCACGATGGCACCAGTAAGAGAATGTTTGATAGCCAGTTAATATTCAAACTCGCGTACCTGAACCACTTCCTCATCCGTGACATCAGAGAGGGCCCTCGGGTCCACTTGGACTTCTTCTGGGTCGTGAATGCTGTGCAAGTGCCAATCAGCCTCTGACAACTGGCTCTCGTGATACCTGATAAAGAAGGCCAGAGCACAGAGAGTCAGAAAATAAGCACTGGTTCACAGGCAAGGTACCTGCTGAGCCTGCTAACCAACTAGCATTCAGCTAGTTAGTGAGAAAGGAAGTTTCACACACGCGCACCTGTCCCATGTGTGGCTGTGGCTCTGGTCCATGAGCAGGATATCGTCGACTTCATCTTCAATGTGGAAAGGGTGCAAAGAGATGGGCTCATCCAGGGGAAAGGAGTAGTCAGCCATGTAGGGGTGGGCCAGCGCTTCTTCCGCAGTTAAACGATCCATGGGGTTAAAGGTCAAGATCTTTTCTAGGAAGTCCAGAGCTGCACATGAAGACAATAAAGAAAGAAAAGATAGGATACATTTGAAAGACGCTAACCTAATGGCAGTGTAACTCACGAGTGTGAGCCTGCAGCTACATCACAGCGCCCCCCCCCTTATCATGGATTTTAATTTAGGCCATTTTGACACAAGTCTGAATTTAAAACTGCACGTCCCAGTGTAGTGCCACATTATGCCACAACAAGCCTGGCAGCACTGAGTTCAGCTGGAAGAGATGCTGTGTTTTTAAGAAACAAAGAAGCGGCTGAGCAAGCTCACAATTACTGTGGTTCCCACACTGAAAGGACAAAGATGCCTGACGCATCCCCCTGCGATAAATGGGGGTTCGCTGTATTTCCACTAGGTTGATACCTTGAGGACTGACGTCAGGCAGCAGCGTGGTGAGTGGTGTGTGAGGTTTGGACATGTCGTTGCGGATGAAGATGGGTATGACGCTGTGGAGCTCCTGGCGGTCTTCCTCTCGCAGTACCGGGATGGACTCCAGGATCAGCTGCATCTGCTCCAGTTCATGGGCCCCTGAGCAAGGAGGTGAACGTTATTTAGGAATATTCAACACTTGGCTGAATTTGCTCCGAGCGCAGCAGAGGTGTTTGCTTTCTGCTCAGCCCAGGCTGCTTAAACAAACGATAGTGCCGCTTTGCAAATATGGCATGACAAACTACGTCAACGTTTACCCGCAAAGAGTGTTTTCCCAGTGAGCATCTCTGCAAAGATGCATCCGGCTGCCCACATGTCGATGGCTTTGGTATAGTTGTTTGGCGAGAGCAGCAGGCGGGGAGACCTGTACCACTTGGTGACAAGACCTTCAGACAGGTGACCCTGCAGCAGCAGCAGAGAGAGAGAGAGAGAACATTTAGGCACTGAGAATGAAGCAGCACACAGAGGGTAGAAACAACAACAACAATCGAGAGTTTCATAATGACAAAACTGGTCCTATAGTGTGTGCAGCGTTCGAGTGTACAGCTCATGCACGCGGCACAGCAACAGGACAAAGAGCGCATAGAGAAGAGACAGTTGAAAGGGTGGAGAGCAGACACGTGGAGGCCATGTCAGCACTCTGAGAGCAGGATAATCCCTCAGGGTCACACTCGCACCAATCTGCATCAAGGACCGTGAACACAAAAGGAAGTTGGCCTCAGAGGGAAAACTAAACCCTCTCTGGCCTCATGCTTTGGTAGTGTGCGGCGAGGCCAAAATGAAATGCTCAGCTCACCACTGAACAAGGCTCCTGTTTCTGCCCTAATTTAGTGGCAAATGCTCACTGCCACGCTATCCTGAGGCCTGTCCATGCTCAAGCATACTTGCTGGCTGGCTTTTGTAACAAGATAATAGCTCGCTGAGTATTGAAGTGATAGGAAGTGGGTCATTAGCATTCATATTAGCATTTGCATCTAGCCTCATTGCGCAAGTGATCAGCGCATACGAAGAAAGCCTTCGATTGCTACAAAGTTTCACAACGAGCAAAGGCTGGGTCAATGGCAAAACTAGCAGATGAGGGCCACTCAAGAACTTCTTACCAAACCCCCAGTTCGGTCAAGTTCAGCTACAATGCTTGGGGAACATGAGATGAACATTTCAGGTCCACTCAACCCCCACTTAGCCACAGACTCTTAAGAGAGTCGATGGAACAGGTCTGGGCAGAAGAATGCCAGTGACATTCAATCAGAGGTGATCAAACCTCAGACATTTTTTCAATTCCAACTTAATCTAGCACATCTCTGACATCAATTAAAAATAGAATTCATCACTGCGGTACCACAAGCCACGTGAGCATGATTTATCAGATAATCCACTCCAGGAAGCCCATTACTCTTACAGTTTACAAACATATACAGCCTTCGGAAGTTCAAGTAAAAAAAAAAAATATCTCCTCAGTTTCTTCAGTGTGGTTGGCTTCAGAAATGATCATTGCTGTCTGAAAAATAGGTCAAGTGTGTGCGGTTTTGGGTTGGAAATTGAGCTGGATTCTTGTGGCAATCCCTGTGAGCCCTTGAATCGCAAACCTAAATTCTTGCCCTCGAGGCTACAAGTTCACCATTATTTTGGATGTTCAAACTGTTTTTGTTTGGGGGGCTGGGCCAATTATTTTACACATGCATGCGTACCCTTAAAATACAATACCCCCATATTACAAGTTTTGAATGCTAAAACTATTAACTGAGGGGAAATGGAACATACGACTTAGTTTTGGAGGAAGTTAAAGAAGTGCACGAGTCTCTTTGGAGGAGAATCTGAGTGGTTCAGGTCAGATGGTTGCACGTGAATTCCAGTCATTCTTGACGTGGAGCCACCACAAGGGCTAAACACAGGGTTGATTTCCACTCACATAGCGTGCATTCTCAGAACAAAAGGAGCGATCTAACGCTTTATGCCAAACCCAAGACGGATTAATTCCAAATAATTCTAAGGGACATTAGTTTATAACTCATCTTAGTTTTATCAGATCCAGCGACCCAAGGTAAATGCAAGTTAAAGTTGAGAAGTATTTTTAACAGCACTTGAGGACCAAACGAGCCAATGTTAAAATGACTCTTTATATTAATAATATTAACATGCCTGTTTTGGCTCACTTTGAAAAGAGAAAAGTACAAAAGTGGTTGTCAGCGCAAACTTGCAAAGTGATCGAGTTGAACTGGCCAGCTGACACTAGCACACACCCAGCGGCTGCAGGACAGCTTAGTGCAGTTGGGTTCAGGGGGTGATGGGTTCATTTTCAAGTAAGCCTGGTTCAGTCTGAAACACGACCCCTACTATCAAATAGCTGCTGGTGCCATGTAAAGGGTAGTTAGTGGGTAGCAGCGATATCGGCATTCTGTGTCTCTACCTCACTCGCAGTACTATTGTTATCACTCAGGAGACAGCCAAAACACAGCAGCTCTGTTTGGAAAGAAGAGCAGCCAGTTCAAAGTCAGCCTGACTATATTGACCACAGCATTTGTGACCTTGCTAGAAAGTCAGCAGACAATGGCCTGAGCACAAGAGGCCAGCCCCCCCAGCCCATCAATTAAAGAGTCTATCAAGGCCAAAAGCCCACATGGAACTAAGCCAGAAGAATGCTGCGGGATTAAAACACTTGTGAGTGAAACGCATTTCTTCCCTTCTCACAGTGTGACTCACGTGAGAACACATTTGTCATAGATTTAGCATGGAAGTGGCAGTTGGCACAAAAACAATGAGCAGTTTTAACGAGTCGGCACGAAAAAAGAAAAAAAAAAGGTGGCAGCCGTCGTGATTCTATCTAGCCTTGCAATGAATGAAAAGGCACCAGCCATAATGGTTGAGTCACGTGGGCCCGTCAGACAAACCGATGACTAATCTGAGTCACGCACGTGTGACAATGGTGAGAGCAAGTAAACCTCCCCGGTCCCCCACCTAGATTTCAACATCACGCCACCATATGGGCTTCAAACAGAATTCCCTCATCCCTTTTATAAGAGTGACGACACACACAAGGCCAATACAAAAAAAACTTCCATCTGGCGATGATACACGGGGAATCACGTCCGCTGTCATACTACTTGCAACCTGTTATTAAAGCTGCAGACAAGAGAAAACATGCTCTTCGCGTTTTAATGTAACCAGGATCTCATAAGAAAACAAAAAGACATCAATTCTGCTGTTAAGCCAACAATAGAGAATGTGTGTGTGTAAATTCAAAAATGATTGGCAATGTGTTTTTCAAAAGCTTCACTTCTCCTGTGAAGGGAAACAGAGGCGTTACCTCACGGAACCGCATCCCGTCTTGTTGACTTCCTGCTCTGAAACTGCGTCACCCCTGGGATGACCACATTACTGTGCAATCACGTAAACACTACATGGCACTTAGCCTTTTGGTCCCAATGACTATACACTCCTCTTTTCTTACCTTGTGGGAATAGTGGGGGTCCATGATGCGGGCCAGACCAAAGTCGCCAATCTTCAGCACCAGGTCCTCTGTGTTGACAAACAGGTTGGCGGGCTTGAGGTCGCGGTGGAGAACGTTGGCAGAGTGGATGTATTTGAGCCCCCTGAGGAGCTGGTACATGAAGAGCCTGGCGTGGCCCTCGGACAGAAGGCCGCGCTCCAGCAGCTGACACAGGTCTGTCTCCATGTACTCCTGCACTATGTAAACTGAGTTGACCTCGGTCAGGGACACCACATCCTCCGTTAGCCTGCGACCGCTGGGGCCCAACGTTTCAAAAACCTAGAAAAGGACATAGGCAAGCAAAGGGAGTTATTTGGGGGGGGGTGTCAGTCATCAAAATCATCTCTGCTTGACATGCAAGTTTAATTTGTTATAGTCCCATATATGTATTCTAGTCTTTTAATTTCTGATCATAAAATGGCCATAAGAGGGCAGATATCGGCCACTGTCACAAGTACAGATACCTTGAAATAAGGCTGGTGTCTGTACCGATACCTGGTATCGATACTAAGGTTATGGCTACTCTGCCCTATGCTTCTTTTGAATGTTTTCATCTTGTACGAGTGGCGGTGTATCTGAATCACACTTAGCTCATAAAATAAAACAAACACCAAGCAACTGCAAACTTGAAATTTCCCAAGTTAATGTACCAACGTATCACACTAAATCGACAGTACATACATACCTTGACTATATTGTCGTGGTCCAGGCGCCTTATAATCTTAATTTCTCGGAGGGCATGCTTGACACTTTGGGGATCAGTCAGGATAATCTTCTTCACCGCCACTCGCTTGTCACAATCGGTGTCAACCGCTGAGAAAACCAGGCCGTTCCCTCCATAGCCAAGAGGCTTCAAGTCCATGTAGCGAGAGCCCAGGTCGAAGCCGTGGATGTTCATCAGTGACTCGAACTTCTCGGCCATAATGACTATTACTTTGAATGTTGTCTCTAGCTTGCTTTAATCTGTTTATGCTAACAGAAGACCCCCCACCCCACCTAAACTGCCTCAGATGCTACACTAACAGACCTCCAAATGCAGTCACCCGCTTCCCAGGTTACTAACTCCCTGTCCCCTGTGCAGCCGTAACTGTCAGATTAAATTGTAGTTAAAGTTCTTCATCTTGAGTGAGGACAATTTTGAAAATCCAACACCACTCCTGGTGGGTGGCTTCACTTAACAGAGCAGTTCTTAAAGAAATCAATGGAATGGACGTTGAGGCCAATTAAAAATGCACTGTTAAGTGCTAAAAGCACATGGTTGCATTCTCACAGTGGTATACATTCAGTGTATAACTGGTCCTGAGCAGCTTCATGGGAAATGTGCCAATATTTTTATGCTTTTGTTTTTTTCCTTTTTTTTTTCTTTTTTTTTTATTTCTGAATGATTTTCCTAATCAAAAAAAATTGTGAAGACCCTGGCCTTTAGATTGGGGTTAGGGTTAATTGTGAGCCTCAGTGATCAGGTGGCTCAAGCTCGCCACAGTCACAATCGAAACAATCCTCCATTTTAATTGCCTAGAACCTGAAACACAAGGGAAAATCACAAAAGAAAACATGTAAATTACCTAAGTATTGACAACACTGCTTGAAATTAAAAACACAAAGGTTCACTCAAGGTCAGTAGTGAAAAAAGCACTCAGCACCTAGGAGTATATGCTATACAGTTCTGTGCTTCAATAACACGTTAGCAATTAATCGACTTAAACTCAACTCACACTGTAATCAACTGCAAAAGAAAAAACTCTAGTCAACCACAAGAAAGTACAGGTAAAAGTAAATCAATAAAGAATAAATACAGACACCTGAAGAATCTACTAAAATACAGTAACGGATTATTTGTACAAATTGTTACACCTCAATCGCCATTACATCATTATTACAATATAGTTAAACACTTTGCAACAAGTTTACGATAAATGAGCCCGCTGTAACAATATTTTATATAGTATTTATACTTCGTTACTTTTGTGTCATTAATAGCAGGGAACTCTACCCACCCGCTATAGTCGCCGCTAGGTTATCGGTTGACCTGTTTAAGATACACCAAGCAACCTCAAATTAAATAATAATCGTGGGATAGTCTATGGAAAAGACGGTATTTATTGATTTTTACACCCGAACGTGACATTGGCGGTGGAAATGAGACCAACTGACGGGAAAGGGAGAGGTGAACATTAGCTTGCGTGATCGTAGACTTGCCATGCGTAGTAATAAACGTCGATTTATGGATATAAAATACCCCCACAGATCCGAAACACATTACCGATGTGAAAGAAATATTAAAAGTCGCGTAAAGACGACGAGTAGGGTGTTGTTTTAACGGAAAACCTCACCGCACAGACAAAGGGGCCGTTGTTGGCGAGGCGACTGACTACGTGGTACAAGCTTCCCCACCAGCACAAAGCCGACATAAGAGACTCACAAGACGGTCCATCGAGGATCACAGCGACAATCCGAATGAACACGGAATACTCACAGTTCGTATTCGTCGCATTGGAATCGAGAGGGATGAAATTAATCAGACCCGGCGGAGGTTCGAATGGGCTCCGCTCCCGGAGCTCGGCCGATCTAATGCAATCGCCATTTGGCACAGCACAGACAGACGAAAAACGAAGCCGTGACGTCACCTAGATGCCTTCCCTGACTGTAGGATATTTAAAAATCACTCCGGTTCACCTTCGAACATGCTGTGAAGGTAAGCTAAGTTTTCAAAAGAGAGATGGCTGCAAAACTGTGTGAATTTTCAACATCGTAAACTTTCCATAGGAATTGACCGACATGAATGGAAATAAACATACTGTCCTGCATGTTTTAGCATTTTACAATGCGAATGCCTCTTTGAAGACGGTGCAACTGACGCATGATAACGGTGTGGCTTTGAATTTGCGCTCCACATTTCCGATTCGCGAGTTTCAGGATGTTTGAGTGGCTTTGAACGCAACATTACGGATGGGCTTTGAGTCCATGTGACAACGCCTGATTCAAAATCCAATGGGAGATTCTTTCCATTTCAAATTGGAGCAGAAAAACATGTTATTGTGTGGAAGTAATCACTCAGTTCGAAACATACAAAATCTGCCTTCTGCCAGTATAACTATACTGTTCCATATTAAACTATAATCCCCTCACATTGAATGCAATCTTTTAGAAAGGCAACAGAAGATACATGGTAGCTGTTTACATTTATTTTTCTCCTTCCAGTGGATTACGTCATATAATATTGTAGTAACACAAATACAGTGATTGGGAAAAAAATCTCAAAGTAATCACAATAATGTAAGTGTCAAGCACAAGGGTGTATTTAGTCATTTGGGGACCCAAGGCTAGCTCAGTCACGGGGCCCTCCACATAATGAACTGACAAAAGTTTGATTTTAACCGCAACACAAAGTCTTCAATTAAGTCTTTGAAACACATCTGGGGGATTACTATTGAACACATAAAGCATGCAACACTTTTACTCTAATTAATAAGAACATTAATTAATCATCATTTAGTAGTACACTTTCAACCACATTCATTCTCACAAAGATTTTATCACGCCTTGATAATGAAAAGTGTCAGTTGTGTCACTTGGATGTTTTTTTTAAGTGTGTGAATTAGGACTAAAGCAGTTATTGCTTAAAATGATTTTTTCAATATTTTTTATGTGGCTCAGGCAATTGCTTACAGAGTATTTCCCTATTATTAAGTCATATATTATGACTTGAAATATGCTTGTTCTATAATTTTGGAGACGTTCTTTTTCTGTTGTTGCAAAAATAATGTCGCAGTGTGCTTGCTTTGCTGTTCCAAATAATTGGGGTTCAAAAAATGTTTGATTTTCTTCTCCCTGGCTTATAACATCGTCAGCCGATTAAAATGAAGCAGTATTGCATTAGCAGTGTGTCAAAAAGGAAAATCCCCTTGCATGTCTCACATATTCACACACGCAACTCACTGCAGTTGGCGGATTTACAAAATCCATCTGGCAGCATGCATGATGCGCAGGCTCTTTCTCTTCAATCACCATTCAATCCAAAGGTTAGGTCCACCGAGAGCAAATATGACGAAGGGCAGCCTCGAGTTTGCTCGAATCATCTTTCATTTCATTCACGCTGCACTCGCGACTGTGTGAACGCTGTGAATGGCCGGACGGACGCGCACGGGGCGGGATGGAAAGGAGCGCACATCACAGTGCAGCATCATCGGCATCCGCAAGGCACACCATGTGAGCGAGCATGTGCTCCACAATGCGGATGCCTCAGCCTTATACAGGCCGGGATGGGCTCGGCTCGGGCATGCCCACTTGATGCTGTGCGGGATGCGGCACATCTTATTGGTCCCTTTTAAAGCAATGTCAAATACTGCATGTGTTTAATTAGGCTTACTATTAAAATTAGTTTTCCACTATTAATTGCCTTATATAGATTATATTACTAATCACTTTTTTTCCACGACTACATTAAATTTTCGGCACACGAGTAGGACAACTAAGGCATATTATTTGATAACTGTGTGCTATTAGGGGTACTGCTAATGACCTAGAATTAACATTAAGGTAACGTGAACGTTCAACACTTTACTATTTTTTAATTAGTAGTTGCAAGCACATGTCAACTAGTGCATTAGATTGGCCTTGCTAGTAAAATGTAGTTGTCATATTGAATTAATGGTGAAACGGCTTTCCATAAAGCTGTTGGAGAAATTATTTGATATCCTCGATAGTCACCGCAAGGTTGCATTAGTAGGCTGCAAATGATACTAGCAGTGGAATACTTTTATTAGCAGGAAAAGACACCGTGAGCTGACTAGTCTGCTGACTTGTGTTTCTAGTGAGGACAAAGAGTAGTACACGAAACCATGGACCTTACACTGAATATCAAGATTATGGAATTAAGGTTCATGCAGTGTCCAATAATTAAAAGCATACAGCACCAAGTTATGTCTAATTGGACTGCAATGTTGACTGTATACTTTAAGCTGCTGTTTAACCTCATGACGAGTCGACGTATGTATACTTGGATGTATGGTTATGTAACAGACACATGCATGCTGGCATGCCATACTAGGTGACATGTAGGGAAAGTAACGCAATGCAGGTCACATTGCAAGAGCGCCACCAGTTTCTGTCTGTAATAAGCACCTCTTCCTTTCCAGCTACATATCTACTGTCTGCATACATGCATCTACATACCTGGATCTCGATCGATCGATCGATCGATCGATCGATCTATCTATCTATCTATCTATCTATCTATCTATCTATCTATCTATCTATCTATCTATCTATCTATCTATCTATCTATCTATCTATCTATCTATCTATCTATCTATCTATCTATCTATCTATCTATCTATCTATCTATCTATCTATCTATCTATCTATCTATCTATCTATCTGTCTGTCTGTTTATCTGAATGTCGAGTATCTGATTGTCGTACTTTCCTTTCCCACTTGTTGTCAATGTGAATCTAAGTGTGAAAGGTTAACTATCTCTACAGTGAGTGACCTGAGATTGACCCAGTCTAGGGTAAAAATCTCTATTTTGTACAAAGTTAGCTCATCTAGGCTTGGATAGAAAAAGGATGATAGCGTAGCTATTACTGTATGTGGTGAGGATCTCCTTCCCTCAAGACAAAAACCGATTAGAAAACTGAGAGACAATGGCATACAGATACACAGACCATTTTTATGGTAGTATTATAAGTAGTACTGTAGTAATGTAGATTGTATGTCTGGCAGTGAAACCTTGGTTGTAATGGGGACGGGACTACATAAGCAGAATTGCTTCAACCCGCTTCGCTTTTCGACAGGTCATGTAAAACAAAATGTGAAATGAAGTTCTAACACGTGTGTTGTACTTGCCGAAATAAGCAAAATCAAATCAAATTACAGTTTTTTCAGTTGCTTTAGTACATTTCTCAGATCAGTTGTATTTAACTTTTAAGTCCAACACATTTTGTGCCCCTGTTTGATACCCATACAAAATATTAGTACTCCTCTTCAACGTAGGGGCACAAAGTGAGCTTTTTGTGTGACACTGTTGACCAAAACAGCTTTCTCATTTATTGCCAGCAGCACTGTCTTTCAAAAAAAATTCAAAGCGTATATGAACCTTTTGCATTATAATTACACTCATATTCCTTAATACTAATTCCACAAATTAATATCGCATCACTTTCATTCACGCCAGATATTGCCACTTACCAAAGGTGAGACTATCCCGATGTGACCGACGCAATAACATGATCTCCCGGTGTGCAGTCCACTTAAAGTAATGCATCCAACATTGCTAGGAGGCTGTTTGACAGGTGCAGAGATATATCAGTATATATATCTAGTAAATATATGAAGGTACTGTCAGAGTGTTGGCGATGTGTTATCCTACTCCATGTGCCTCTGTTTGTGAGGCGGAGCTCACTGGAGACTTAATATAGGCCAGGCCAGAGAGGGGAGGAGACTGCTCTCTGTATGGCCTGGCCTGTCAGTGTGTCAGACCTACGACCGTTTGTGTTCACTGCCGCATTTCCACTGTGCCAATGAGTGGTTCACAACCTAAATTGAGTCAAGGGTTACATATATTGTATTAAGAGAAGGCACACCTCAGCACCAGTAAAATAAAAAAAAATATATAAATGGGTCATTCCAGGATCACAGGCTAATTTTAGAAAATGAACAATTTATTTTGATATGTTTTGGTTATGTTGATATAAACATGGAAAAAATATGAAAAATTGAAGAGGACTTACCTTGGGCCTACAAAGTACTTGTGGTCAGAGCAACGAGCTTAATGATGTCATTTCTCCTGAGTTGTGGAGCTCACTTTTTGTGTCTGGCCACTATTAAACAGGCAAAATCCACCAGTTTGTATCCATCTCAGGGGGCGGACATTTTAACACTTGCTGTTGACTGAAAATGACATTGCAGTTGCCAGGTCACAACCAATTACAGCTCAGCTTCTGAAAACTGGTTTATCACAGGACAACAGGAATTTACACAAGTTCATGCATCTACTATTTTTGAGCATGGATGTTCTGAAATGTAATGGTGGTTGAGGAGGTGCATCATTACTGGAATAACTCATATTCTGAAATAATGATGATCATGATTAAATATATTCACAAATGTACTCAGTGTAAAATCTGGAAGCTGTTAGGCCACTATAGTTCTTCATGGCTCATATGTTAAATCAGGATGTCATGAGGATGGGAACTATTTATCACACTCCCCAATCACGGAATCGTCATGTTAAAATTCCGTAGATAAAAAAAAAACATATATACCACCACCTTTTTTTTGCTAAACATGTCAAAATATTAGAAAGAGCTCACAAAATGAGATTTTTCATTTCTTTGTCAGCTACCTGATTCATCCATTGATCCATAAGTGTGTGCTCCAAACTCTTTGATATTCATTTTCTTAACCTTGCATTTCTTTAATTTTTATGCTACCTGCAAAAAAGTTTTAACTTTCAAGTTCGACCCACAAATTGGATTTAACCCCTGAGTGGGTCGGTTTTGGCCCATGGGGTTGGAGAGCAAGCCTTCGAAAGTAGCCCCCGTGAGCTTGTTTTAATGATCATTATTGATCTAGTGCTGATTACCCCAATTGAGAGCAATGAGAGAGCATTGTGTAACAAATTGTCAGTCCGAATGAGGCACAATGATCTCTGATTGATGGTGTTTTACCATTCCACAATGGCTCTTATGTAACATCTCATCTGGGTGGCTGATGAGCCAAGGTGCGGAACGGTCCAAGAGGGCAGAGCGCAATTTCTCCTCTCGATATCAATGCTCACACACCCTGGTCAAGGAAGATACCAACCACACGACTCTGGTATTTCACAGTGTTGTGAAAGAAGCCCTTTCACAGAACATTTTTTTCTGCACTCTGAGCTGAGGTAGCAAAAGTATTCCCATTCTGTACAGCAAAACAAAAAAGACGGAAAAAAAAAAGACGAAAAATTACATCACAGTGCCAAAGAGCTTAGGGAACAACTAATCATGGCTCACCCGTGTCCTGGGTTTGGACATGTGATGTAGGCCAGCTCAGCAAATGTGATGTTGTTTTCAGTCCACAGCAAGTGGCAAAACGGCTCCGTCCCGAGATGAATAAAAACGGTCTGGATTTGGTTGCTTTATTCATATTCATCAATCGCAATTAGTAATCAGTCTATCATGTTTAAAATTACTCGGAGTGCATTTAACAGTTTATTGTTAAAAAGATAGTTTTGACTTGACTTGTCTTTTATGTAGATGAATGAATGAATGAATGAATGAATAAATAAATAAATAAATAAATAAATAAATAAATAAATAAATAAATAAATAAAGGGCTGCGAGGGGTGCATCACACCTCCTCCCTGTGTTATATGCAGTCAGCATGCCACTTCTGAACCAACTTTGCTCACACAGAATCGAAAGATTCCTCCGCAATGGTGCACGTTATGCGCTCACCTGTTCCAAGATGCTTCTCTGATCTTGCGTCAGCACACAGCTGCAAACACATGCAGTCTCCTCCTCCATACACAACTCCCCTAAACTTTTTCTTTGATATCTGCTTTCAAATGTTTGTGTTTGTATACCACGTCAACGATGATCCCTAATGCAATAATCTCTGCTTCCAGTAAGTGTTGATGAATCACACTTTGCACTAATAGGGGAGTGGTGACATGTGAAAAATAGGAAAACAGGGTGAGCCTCCGGCCCAAATGATACACTGATGATTTCATATTTTGACACTTATTTGGAACCTGTGAATTTTCATGTTGACAGATTTTTTTTCCAATAATTTTTGGGGGGATTATTTGCTCATATCCCCATGACAGATATATATTGAATGTTCACCAGCATTTTGTGAAGAATTATTTTGGGAAGAAAATCTGGATGTATTTAGACAAGATGGGACAATAGATATGTTTGAGTAAGCCTGTTTTGTTGAAAAAATAAATCACTGTGATGCTTCAATGTAGAAAGAGCAATGAAAGCAATTAAAGGTGTTCAAATTCTTTACTACCTTTTAAACTCTTCTCTCAGCTCATTGTTTTATTTATTGCTTGGCATGTTTCAACCCGTCACAAATTTGTTTTGAATGTTTTCGGTCTGGATAGTCCTTTCTTTCTAACTTCCTGAAGCTGAGCCAGATGTCATTCAACCTGCTTGTGTGTGTCAAAGACAGCACAAAAGTCAGTGTTTGGTGACATGAGAGGAGGTCTTAGGTTCTGATCTCGTTCAATCTAAACCGAGCCCTGAGAAGCACATGATTACACATGCAGAATAATATCGCAGGCATTATGCTCACGTAGCTGTCCATGCATAGTACAGTAAGTAACGGTATACGGCTGATCCATATCTATCACTGTGGCAAAAGTTGCCAAGAAAGAATCAACAGCTTCTATTATTTCAAAAGGAGACTGTAGTGAATCCACCGCCATTCCTAAATGACAAAGGTTTACCTCACCAAAATATCTGTAATCAAAAAGACACCGCCTCAATCGCCTGAAAAAGATCATAAAACACTGATAGCTTTCACAAGAACATAAAGTCTATAATATTAAAATGAGTTCAGAGTATCAGGTCAACAAATGATGCCCATAATAAATGACATTGTCCGTGTGTGATAACATCAACTAGGCACCTTTTGTAATGTCACTCTATTTTACAACACGCAATGCTGGGTTACTCATAATATTTGGCATTAAAATAAGACCATGGATGTCTTGTGTAGATATTATCAGCAATCTGCTGACTGAGCATATTTCATAAGTTGTCACTTGTATGCTGTTGATACACCAGAGTATTTTATAATACATGGGACTCAAGGTCGTAGTGCTGGTACCAAATTTAGGTACAACATTAGGTACATCTGCACAAGTGAATGGAAAATCCTAATATCAAATGATCAACTTGCTGTTTTTGGTTCTCAAGCTGTCTTGAATTTTGTGAATCTTTTGAATGGTTTTAGAAATGTAGTGCGTTTAGTGGTTCCATTAAGCTTTCACAAAATTACATAACCTTCCCATAATCTCTCCTAACATATTTCCACTCACCAATCTTTAACTGCTCTCTGCTAGCGTCAAACCTTTTATCCCGCAATAGGTCCCTCTGTACCATTGATCATCCTCAGCTTTTTCCATTCACTTGCTAGCAACCTTTTGCTGAAAGTAAAAGTCACACAACCTTTTTACCTCCATCCTCAGGTTCAGTCATTTTATGTCACCGCAAAAGTGAACTGCAGAAAAAGAGGAGCCATCAGGGAAATCATTCAGTAGTGTCTGGGAGCATTTTAATCATGTCTGAGAAGTAATGGTGAATTATGTCCCTAACAGCCATTCATAGCGACAGTAGCATAACATTCTGCACAGGCATTAGGCAGGAGCCTGTTGTTTTCATGTGACAGCAGGCAGTTAATGAGCCTAAATCAAGCTACTCTCTGCAGCACTTCCTTTAGCTTTTCCGACTAAATCGCCCCGGGTCGATCAGGCCAGTTCCCAGAATGGCAGATTTAATGGGGTGCCTGTCTGGCCAGTGTGAGTCTCACCCTGCCAAGTTGTCACAGTGTGCTGCCAGCCACTGCATCCTAATGATTGGATAAAATGGTCTCAAAGACTCTCCTTGGGTAGCTTATCTCATCTTCGGGCTGAAATCACTGGCAACCTAAAACACTGTGGGTATATATTTGAAACATGTCAAGGTGGCGAAAGTACTCATACTCTACTTAAGTAGAAGTACGGATAGTGTAACATATTGTAAGAATAAAAGTATTGGGGTAACTCCTGTATTAAAATATAACTGATAAAAAAACAACAGGCTTTGTGATATCCTGCAATTAAGCACAAAAGTAAATTTGATTGTCACATACACATACGTACAATAGTTCAGAATCAATATTTATCTAAAAAACAAAAAAACAAAGTAAATATAATACATCATTTCAGTGAGTTCCAGTGCAGAGTTCCAGACTTTCCCTGGCTTTGCAAGAATGCCTGCTCTAAAAGGTCACTGTTTTCATCAGTGCTGATAGGAGCACTCCTTTCGCTACCGTCAAGAGGAGATCCTGTTTCAAAAAACTTGCCATGGATGGTGAACTATGAATTGGAGCAGTCTGGTGGTTATTAACAGATACTGAACTGTAGTCAGAGACAAAAACCTCTTGCCAGGCATCAATGTTGCAACACAGCTCGAGTGTCAATTGGCATGCAATGAGCAAGTGCTTAAGAAAACTGCAAAGCCTGAGTGATACAAACGTGAAAAAAATAAGTGTATAGTGAGTTTTGGAAAACCCTCTATCTTGAAAGGTACTGAGGTTCAAAAGGGATCATGACACAACCTCATCTGTCCTCTTGCTGACCCACCAAAAATAATTTGCTTAATCACGCCACAATTTTTCCATGTTCCATTTTTATAAGGGGAAGTCAACCGTCAAACTTTCTTTTTAATTATGTTTTCTGTGCAGCCCAACTATTCGAAACACAGTGTTCTGATAAACGTTTGTTTGTGGAATATGAATTAAACAGGCAAATGACTGGCAAAATGGCCACCCCCAGAGATGGATAAAGTAGGATGAATTTTGCTGGTTAACTCATATTCCACATTTGCTTGACCCATGGGAACCAACATTTATATGTAGCTTTAAAAAAATACAAAAGAAAGCACTGCCTCATTGGGCTTTTTTTTTTGGTGGAAAAAACGGTTGTGGATGGCTGAACTGTGCTGAAAAATATCACTCATCAATTATCCAATGTCAACTCAACTTTCATCACATTATAGTCAGCTACGAAAAAAAGAAGTGTATGCGCTTGCTCGGCATCCTGCCCCTTAACACCAAAACACAAATCTGAGTGGGATTTTCCAGTCAGACGATAAATTGGTCAGTAGTTGACTATTGATTGTCCTGTGCAAAACATCAATCATTAACACAGTGTTACTATAACACGGTGCAACAGGAAGGGAAGTGGAAAAACACCTTGCAGGGACAATGAGCCAACCCAGGTTTGTATTGCAACAACATGTAATCCTCCACCGAGGTATGCTCCGTCCCTTGAACCATGTGAGGGCCAAGCTGTGTGTGTGTTTTTCCAGCTGTACACCCTACGTGGACTGATAGGCCCTAGCACGGTTTTCAAGCAGTGGGTCATTGTAGTTCACCTGTATCATCATCATCTGTTCATTTGAAGTGCTGAGAAAGACATTGCATAATAGCCCCAAATCTTAATTTGTTATTATTAATATTATTATCACTATGTACTATGTAGAAATAATAGATTGTGAGGTTAAAAAATATGGGCCATTCCATGTATGGGAGACAATTCAGGCATCGTTTCTGAAAAAGGGAAAATTTATTTCATCTTTTATTGTTTCAAGAAAACCAGGTAATAAACGATTGGAGCATTTGACTCATATGCTTATTATTTAAAAATTTATAGTGGCAACAGGAAATCGTGTGGACGTTCTGTAACAACCTATATAAAGGCAAATGAGAGCATCTTCTGTGTTTTCACGTGGTAAACATTTCCAGTAATAAATGAGACTGCTCAATACACAGAGCGTGTCATCTTGACATGTAATTGAACATGCATGCATGGGCCTGTTCTATTTATATTCAGAAATGAATGACTGTGCATACAAATACTGTATTACAATATTGTCTGTTTTGAACATTTTATTTTCCTTTCAGAGATTATGCAAAGTAAGACTTGGTTGTACTTTCTTTTATTTTGTAGAATCACAGCTAGCTCTCTAAATCTTTGGTTCTTTTATCTAACAACAAAACAAGCTGCCAGCAAACAAATTCCTGTGATAGAAAATCAAGAATCAGATTCAACGTATTATTTCGTATGTATCGGGACAAAACAAATCAATTGTAGTTTTTTTTTTCTTTAATTGCATAACTGGCCTTAGTCATGCATGAGCAACCAAACTCCGTAGGCTGTATCTGCAGAGGAGAGTCTCACGCAGAGACAGCTCAGCTTGCCTTCCAAAGTACAAATAAACCAATGTCATGTCCAAGTGGGGATCATCACTTGCACAACCATGTGTGCAAACTACACAAAACAATACCTTGGCACTAAGCTGTACCTTATACTGTCGTCTAATAACCCTGCTGTGATTGTTAATGTCTCAGAATTCTAGTCAAAAGCCTTTTCTACTATGATTTTCTTTTTGTTTTTATGTGAGAGTCTGTCTGGCTTGAGTCTTGGACTGCAAATTCACTGCCACAAAACTCCAGCCAGTCATTTTTATTTTGAAAGCGCCTAATGTTGGCTGATATTACAGTCGGATCCTAGAAAAAAAAACGTTGCTTAATTCTTTAATTGTTGTACAAGTGAAGACAAAGAGCGTACAAGTGCATGGACTTTAAGATAGATAAGAAGGATATTCAATAAGGCTCCAATTGATTTCCATATTACAGGCTGTATTTACAAAAGAACATTAAATTACTCATGTTAAATATAAGTACACATTGTGCCTCTTGGTGCAGTCGAGACAAAAGTGGCGTGACGCTCTGAAGCTGCATGAAAGCCTCCAGTGGTTACATAATGCAAACAAATTCAAATGGACGTTTTCGCCTCTCATCTCTTTGTGCACAATGTCTCATTATTGTT
Source organism: Syngnathus floridae (assembly GCF_059516105.1). Lineage (NCBI taxonomy): Eukaryota > Metazoa > Chordata > Actinopteri > Syngnathiformes > Syngnathidae > Syngnathus > Syngnathus floridae. Next base: position 10,576,387 of record NC_142415.1, read on the forward strand.
GCAGAGAGCAAGAAAAGACGGGGATCATACATTACATGAAAAGTATGTCAAAATAAGCATATCGACTGGATATTATTCGTGAAAAGAAAAAGGAGGAAATAACAAAATTAGCACTGTGCTGTTGAGCTGCACTTCCCAGTGTTTCCACCTATAGTCTTTGAATTCCTTGACCATTATCGACCATACCAATTGTTTAGCCATTGTAGAAAAAAACACCAACAACAAAAAAAACAAAAATATCAGAAGCACGAAGCCAACAATTTATGCAGCGGGAGAAAAAGCACAAACATCTGAATCTTCCACTACGATGTCAAGATTGAACCAAAAATAGTATAGTATGTAACCTTGGGTCATTTTTCTTTCAATTGTTTTTTTCATAAACTGGATTGTTCGTAAAGTGGTTCCTTTGTAAACAGAGGTTCCAATATTGTCACTAGTATACAATTACTCAAGGCCGTTTGACTTGACTTGTATTTAAATAATGGTCAAAACAAAAGCATACCAGTTACCGTAATTTCCGGACTATAATCCACACCTGAATATAAAATGTACCAGCTAAAATGAGGGGAAAATTTTTGTTCATATATAAACCACACCAAATGAAATGTCCTTATTTATATAACCTGTATTACCAAAACAAATCATAAAAATCTCATAAATAAATCGTAGCAGACTATAAGCCACAGGGTTGAAGAGCAAAAAGTACTGTTTTATAGTCTGAATATTACGATACTCCCCCTGATTTAGCTAAATCCAGTAATGATTCCAGTATTATCTTGAACTGAAAAGCGATTTAACATGACTTGATTTTGACCTGCAGCCCCTCTTTATCACCTGTCCTGTTCATTCACAATGGTATCCCAAAGTACTTTGGCATTATGTCAAGTGCCACAAACTACACAATGTTTGTTGCCCACTCTCCAATAGAAAAGACTGCAAATGTTCCCACATGCGCTGACACAGCAAAACCACCACTGTCCCCCTCCTGCAGCTACAGTGTGTGTACTTTCACCGCCTCCCCAACCTCCTATAGCCTTCTCCACTGCAGCATTTCCTCACTCTGTTGACAGTGGCGACGCTTAGGACCTTTACAGTCCACATGCCATGAGAACAAGGAGAGCGGGAGAGTTATTTGGAGGAATAAATTTACCACTATTACCTCCAGACTGTCAGACAGGTTGGCGCTAAAGACAATAAGTCAGCGGTAAAGTGGTACTGAAATTTCCAAGGTTCGTGTACTAGTCTGATCTTTGTCCTCACTAGTAGGACAATTCAGCATACTACTAGAACAACTTGGGCACTTACTAGTCACGTTTATGTGCTGTTGAGAAAACATTGCTGTATTTGTCGGACAACTACGTTACTAATGAGGCAAAACTACGAGTGGCTATTACTATTACTACTATTACACATGCCAACTAATTGGGCCTATTAATGTTACTAGTGCAGCACAGTAGTTTGCTAGTGATGTGAAATTGTGTCCCAGTAGCCCAAGTAGTGGCACTTTTTTATAGTTAGTTGTAGTTTCTATATTTAATTGTGTATGCTATTTTATCTCAGTACAGCGACCTTGAGTCTTACAAATAAAATGTATTATTATTATTATTATTATTATTATTATTATTATTATTATTATTATTATTACTAGTTGTGGAAAAAACGTTACTAGTAAGACAAAGTTGTTTTACTAGTGCACGGAATTGTTTTAGCAGTGATGATGAAGGTCTTACTGGAATTTGACTGGAAGAAAAATAATTTAGGCAGATCATTACAGAGCGGTTTATTTCTAGAAAAACAACAACACAAGTGAATGTTTACCTCAACTGCTCCCCAACTCCATTTTTCCTCATGTACATTTTACACTGTAGCTTTGTTTATGAGATGTCGAAAGCGAAAAGTAGAAAGGTATGTAAGCTCACATATCAATCCTCTTAAAACTGATTAAATCCTTACCAGGGGTCGCACTCCATCACACTGGTCAGCTGCCTGCTGTTATGCAACAAACTGAGTTCGGCGTATTCTGACTCTTGCCGCATTAAGATTCATTATATACCCATCAATCATTGAACACGGGAGATATTTTTCAGCTGCATGCTAGTAAACTAAATGGAGTGTGATGATTAGTTAAAAGGAGCAGCCGCAGTCTGTTTTGATGGATCACTTTCATTTCTTCAGTTACTTTACGTCTAAATTGAATTTGTCCAAATTTGCAGTCATCCATCTTGTTTTTTTTTTTTTTCTTTTTGCCTGGTGAGAAGTGGGTCAAACAAAGCATGTGAGAGGCCCACGCCACATCATTGTCCCCTCGCCCCAGGTATGACATTTGTGTGTTGTGTGCATGTGTGTACTTTCATTCTAATTCTATTTGTGGACGTATCCATGGTGATAATGATGTGAGGTCATTGAATGGGGACAGACAAACAAGTAGATGCCTCAGTTTGGTACAGATGGGTATGAGCTGCGCTTTCCCTGCTAGTCTATTTGCCCATTGGAAGTGAACGAAAGGATACTCAACACAAAATGGAAAGAGCTCAGCCAAGGTAGAATGGTCATTACGTCATGCGCATTTGTCACTGAGGAACGGAACATGGAGAAAGAAGTCTTGAATAAAAGAAAAATGCTATTTTATTACCAGCACGTAATATACTATTATTTAAAATATTGGACTCCGAGGTAAATTTCAGGATGTAATCAGCAGGTTGCAGCAGAGAGACTGAAAGTGTCAATGAATGGTATAGAATTGGACGGCCTTAGAAATTAAAATTCAAAGACCTGTTGTGAATTTTGCCATTCAGCTCCTTGTTAGAGAAAGGCAAGAACTCAACCATTGAACGGTCACATTCAAAAGTTCAGGGTAAGTCGCTGGAGAGTGAAAATAAATAAATTTCATAAACCCCAGAGCAGAGCCAAATTTGAATAACAAAATAAAATGGCAAATTAAATATATAAAATGAGACTTTTTGATCGTGAAGAATGAAGTTATTAGCTGCTGATTGCGCTAAAATCGCTGGCTTTTCTTCTCCAGATCGTTTTTCCGCCACCTCTTTGTGTGGTACTAATGACTGACAATGAGGCACTCCATGCAAGTGTCCATGAAGTCCATGAAATGTTTCCCTCATGGGAATTAGGGTTACAGATTATTCCCCATAATCCTACCCGTGAAACAAACAGTGTTGAAAACATAACCTTTTTAAAGTTACAGAATTACGGAATTACAGAGGCTGAGGGACAGTCAAGAGTTGAGTAAGAGCTTGTGACGCATTGAGGCACATATTTGTACATTAGCGACACGTAAGGCTCTTGTGTTTCTCATTCTGGGTGTCAGTATAGTCCACGAGGTTGCATAACTGGGACTCAGCAGCATGCACTATTCCCAACAATGTTTACACATGTAACACATCAACAAGAGTTATCTCTCAAGCGCTAATTGAAATATACAAATACCTAAATCGGCACAGCAGATATAATCGTGCTACAATGTCGCACCATTATGATACCGTACATCGAGAATGAAACTTTTTCACAGACCTCCACCAAGACCACACAATCCTTATTTGGATTAGAATCACAGGAGGTGAATAACAGTGCATGCCAAAATGCAAAGATAGCTCGAGTCCCTATGCATGAGTGATCTTGCTGTGTGGATTTACCTAAGTAAGCAGGGTAAAGAAATATGGGTGACACAGCTATGGACGAGGACATGAGATGATGACAGAGAGACAGGTGGGAGACAGTTTGGCTTGGTGCCGACAGGCCGGTTAAATAACAAAATAATGAGGTCACTCAGGAGCAGTGTGTACTGTCTCAGCCGGTTCCGAAATACTGCAGGTTGCGGAGAGGAGGGATGAGTTCTCAGGCCACTGCAAACTATAACACTGTTCCAACTCTCCACCACAAGACTCTGCACCATGAGCTCATTTTCTCCCTCTACTGCCTCCTACATACAGTGTTCAGACTTAATCAAGCATTTTACTGCAATTTGGACATTTTCACTTCCATGCCACAAATGATCATAATATATAGCCACAAATAATAATAATAAGACACAAATAATAATAATAAGCCACAAATGGTCATAATATAGAGTAATGAACATTTGTTGCTTTGTTGCAAAGCAGTTTAGATATTCAATATCTACGCTGACTACTTTACATCGAGACTCCTGAACAAACACATCACACAGCAATATTTTTGTTTCGTGCATGCTGCAATGTTTTTATTGTGTAATACTTGTGCAACCTGCAACACTTGAATGTCTTCACCTTTGCACATCACATACATATTTCATGGACAAATTTCAAAACTACTTATTATTGGTGATATAGCAAGGTGTGCAGTGCACTAACTTTTGTGATGAGAAAATGTAAAAATGTGTTGAGCAGATGAATTCCACCCTTATGTTAGTACATATATTACCGGTGATTATTATTTGTGTGGACAAAGTCAGTGAAAAATCATGCAACGAGCCACATGAAAAAATATTGAGGGTCAGATTTGGCCTGCGGACCTTGAGTTTGACACCTCTGTGCAATTTAGCCCTACTGTGGTAAACATCGACTTAGAACACTCTGCTTGTTAATTCCTGACCTCCACAGAGGTGCCGCTTGCTTGTTTTTGTGGCGTAATGGGCGCTCGGAACAGCTCCTTACTGGTGCTAACCAATTGTTTACCGATTAATCTCTACGTTTTGAGCTGAACAGGCTGACCCAATTTGGTAAGGGTCAGCAGCTGAGGAAACAGACAAGACGCAATTGTTATAAATGTGTGTGTGTGTGTGCGTGGTTATTATGAAGACCTGCTAATACGTAAGGGAAAATGTTTTCACAACAGGGCCAGGTTGCAGTACGAGGATCTGTGTCATATGTAAGTGTTTGAGGAGTATTGTGTTTCCCTTTTATTTATTAGTCTCTTATATAAGCATCAGCAGGGAGAAGGGTCGTGCCGAAGCGGGTAGCAAAGGCCACCAAGATGTCAGAGTGTGTAGTCTGACATCTTGTGCATATGCTATTTGAATAAGCTCTCGTTGTTTGAATCGTTGCCGTGATTACATTTTCATCTGTGATTTAGTGTTACGAATGTGAAGAAAAAAAAAGGTCAGAAAATGGAGCTGGTGTGTTTTCAGTATCCAGTTTCATTTCTAATTTGATGACACACAGCAAGCACAAAGCTCTGGCTGAGCTAAAAGCTCCCCAGAGATGGTGAAGTTAAAATCTTAAAAAGGATTTTTCCACATTACATTTGAATATAACTACCTAATGACTTTTCATTTGCTTTCAAACAAAAAGTTATACACATTGCAAGCATTTAATATTTACACTTTTTTTTTTTACTAGCTTTCAAAATTAGTTATCCATCAATTTGTCGTGTATATGTGAAGAGGTAATACATTTTTATAGGGTCACAGTCATAATAGCCCACTGAGGGGAACCATAATGTGCCCTGCGACAAACATGCAGTATAATGGAATAAATGTTATTCTACTGATGCACCTTAGTCATTCACTAGTGTGAATGAAACAAGTACTAGTACATGGAGGGACCGAACACTGGATATTAAGGATGTTGACTAAACGCTCAACAGCTTTCTCTACATGTTTGCGTACACACATGCACATGCACAGTGGTCAAGAGAAGGGAAAGTGGAAACAAATGTGTGTTTACGATAATTGAAGAATCCCCAAGTGAGTGCTGTACCCATGAGTTAGCATAGCAAACTGTCTTTTTTTGCACAAAAGATGATGTAACATGGCGAGTCCAGCTTTAGACGGGCCTGTGGGAAGATGGGGGTAGATAAAGAAAGAAAAACGAGGGGGGGAAGCAAGGGGAAAATGCTGCAGCCCCCCCCCCCCCCCCATCCACCCTCTGTAGTGACAGTGGAGTGCTCCCTCCCCTTTTGCTTGATAACCACCACCACCCTTGCCTCCGCTATGCTGTGTGGAACAGGGTTTACATAACCCACTGCAGTCTGCAAGTGCAGCACATCACTCCTGACATAACCTTCACTTTGCAAGACATGAACCGTGCAAATTTTGCATCATGAGGCAGGGCTACTCTATGAAAAACCATATGCATTGCATATCTTTAATATGCAATTTAAGCCCCATATATATGGTTATAAACCTGGATATTAAGATTCAGGAATAAATGCTGATGCACAGGAAGACACATAGGCAGGCCTAAAAGTGAGTTTGCTGTTAACAATGGGAACATTTTGCCCTGAGCCATAGCTGCTTGACATCCCAGGTGACTGATGGCATTTGGTGGGATACACCCTTTGCTGGTTGCCAGCCAACTCAATTTAGGGGCACACACAGCATTCGTGTAAGTTGATTTTTTATTTGATTGTATGTATCAACAGTAAACACACACCATGATGTTGATTTTTGAGAGTTTTTTTGTTTTATGTTTTATTTTATAGTACAGAATACAGAAAAGTCCGAATTGAATTGTTGCCTAACAACCGAAACCTCTTAGAGTGGAGTAAGTGAGTGAGTGAGTGAGTGAGTGAGTGAGTGAGTGAGTGAGTGAGTGAGTGAGTGAGTGAGTGAGTGAGTGAGTGAGTGAGTGAATAAATAAATAACAATACTCAATTTCATTCATTATTTTACTGTATTTTTTAAATTAATTATTACATAATATTTACCAGTTTGAAGTTATTTTAGTGAGTGAGTGAGTGAATAAATAAATAACTGCTCGATTTTCATTCATTATTTTACTGTATTTTTTTTTTGTAATTATTACATAATATTCACCAGTTTGAAGTTATTTCAGGGACCATTATGGGTGTGTCTTTCTTTCAAAATCACCAATAATTTAGCCTAGGTGTGTGCTGGCTACGACAAATGAATGTATGTCCTTGTTTGTTTCTAAGTGACAGTGTGTCATTATAGTGGATAAGCTTGAATTAGTAACCAGTTCTGTTGCTGCATTCATTCATTCCTGTCATACTGCGTATCGATAGAGACAACCTCGTGTAACCTTGCCTGCATTCAAGGAGGAGGAACATTCACGTCACAGGACTAATAAATGAAAAGGGGATTGCACCTCACTTATATTACATAACTCAAAATTGCCTTGTTAGCCTCAAAATGTTAAACAATAGGGCTGCACTATACGTATATAGAAAAAATATCGATATTGTGATATTGACCCATGTGGTATGCATATAGCAGACATGCAAGTTTCTTATGGAATTGTATGCTTTAATTTAAATTTGACCAGTCAGATGCAAACTTAATGCACATTTCCATCCAATAGTTAAACAATATGTAATATAATTGTTGTGGTTAATGGAGCCTAAATATGCCAAAAGTGATATTGGCATGGATATTGTTTGGGAGCTTTACTACTAGTATGTGTTTGCTCAACATATATTTAATTCACTGAATATGAATTTCAGTGGAAAATTGCAACTTTTTGGTTCTTAAAAGCACCTTTTGGTGAAATTGACTTGCTTTGTAGCATCCAAATAGTCTGTCTTTTATTTGGAAGAATTTCATAACCTTGCTGTGTGACTCATGCATTTGATTCAAATTGTTAGAAAAGATGGACAAAAGGCTTTAGGAATGTTTATTACATAAGACATTTATTTCTCACTTCAGCTGTACACAACATCAACAGTTGTGCACACCTACACGGAGCTTTCCTTAAAAATATATACAAAACAAGGGATGGATGTTGGGCCGGGCACTGAGAGTTTTATTCATCGTCTTCTTCTTCCTCCACTTCTTCCCCTTCTTCCTCCTCCTCCTCTTCTTCTTCATCTTCATCTTCCTCATCACTGATTACATATTTCTTGGCCTTCTTTGTGACTATTTCCTCTTCGTCCTCTGCCTTTCGTTTGCCTAACCCCTCACCCTCCTGCAATAAACACAAATAAAAATTCAAGCACAATTAATGGAATCAACGCATTAAATCATGAACAAACTGCTTCTTCGTTCATTACATTCTGCTTATTTGCAGTAATGATGTTTTTGTGTGCAATCATATCAAATGCTATTGTCCTGATTTAAAAACACATCACCAATATGTTTGTTGTTTTGTGGGGAAGGGGGCCCGAAACAGATAATGTATACCAATCTATGATATAAATAAATAAAAAACGGGACAGCTGTTGAATGCATGCACACTGTTAACTGCTAGTTGCACTTCTTTCGAGTGGAAAACACGAGTATGCACTTTTACTCTTGCTCGTTTTTTTAAACGCTCATGCAGGCATTGTGTTTCAAAGTTGGATACTCAGCATTACCGCTGGTCGGCACCGCATTGCCACCTGTGGGCAGAGTGGCATATGACACTCACCTCATCACTGTCAAGCTTTTTGGCCTTCATCAGTCTCTGGGCCCTGTCATCATCAGAGCCTTCATCGCTGTCTGATGAGTATATCCTCGCTCGTTCCTCTAAGGAGTGAGACAGAACACAACAGTTGGTGACCTCATAAAATAAACATTCTTTGAATTAATAGAAAGAGATTTGGAACATGTCCATTATTGTCACAGTTGGTGAATATAATCACAATGTACTGAAATCTGATAATACTAGTACAAATTCAATTTCTTTACCTAAGTAAAAGCATTTGAGGATGAAGGACCAATACAATTTACCATTACACAGACAACAGTTATATAAATAGCCCTGAACGTTTTTTTCCTTCAAACTGGTATAGCTCTCATTTTATGTTCCAATATTTATTATACAACATCAGAGCCTGGCTCCAGAAATGAGGTATTTCTCTGTTTCACTATTTCTATTTCACTTGTGCTTTTATCGTATTTGAGGAGAGGCCAATCTGTTGCATCATTGTTATGATTCACAATCATCCTTGTCGCTGTTGTCCCTGTTTTCTCGCCTTAAGATTTCAATCAATCAAGATTTGAACAACCGTTGACTTTCTCTAGTTACATCACATTGTCGTCTGCCTATTTTGAAAAACAAAGCTTCGGAAAGCACAGATAGCACAAAAACAAATGCATGTCATTTCATTATAGCTGGAAAATTTACTTCGGTACAAATAATTTGTTACCTTCCACCAGTGTCAGAGCTCACCTCTCAATCCGCCTCCTCCTTTGTATTTGCCCTTGATGGCTGCCAAGCTAATGGACTCCTCCCCCTCTTCTTCATCGTCGTAGCGATCGGGCTCTAGGTAGCTGCTGCTCAGGCCTCTTTGATGCTGCTTCTCCCTCATTCTCCTTTGTTGCGACTCTCTACGGATAGACGCTCGCAGGCGCTCCTCTTCTTTCTACATTGACGGAAAACAGTTGGAAACTAAATTTAAAAAAAAAACTTCTAATTTAGTATTACACAGCCCACAACTGTACACACTGAGTCTGTTGTTGTGTTTTTGTCACGTTTCTGAAAAAGTTAAAAAATGACTTAGGTGATTATGCTATTTGTCTTAACACTATTAGCCATGCCCAAGAAATATTCTGTCTATAATGGCTGCTATGTTTGAGTTGGCAGTAAAGACATAACCGGCCCCAGAGTCTTGGGGACAAAATGTCTGTGTTGCCAACCGCAGTCCACCATTATTATGTAAGCGTGTCACGATGTATCTTTATGTAAGCAGCTGTGCTGTGTGTATAATACACACCACGGGCCATTTGGATTCTTTTCTGGTGGTGATAAGAGCGTTTTGAAAACAGAAACGGAATAGAACGCTGCACCTTAATCATTTCATTGCGATGCGACTCTGGATCTCGTCCAGCCATCGGAAGGATTCGGATCTTCTGTGTCTTGGAACAGCGATCAGCCAGAGACAAAGTCATTTTCCTGTGTGTGGCGCTGTCAGTGGAGTGAGGCCTGGCAAGGGAAATGGACAACATCATAAATCACAGCAAACCCCAGTATTTCTCACACCCTAACATTATTTCAGATTTTTTTCTCTCATTTTTTCGTAGTATGGTAAATCTGAATTTAGGGATTGTCCTTTCCAGTGAGCATCACATGCGAGGTCCCCAACAAAACTACAGTAATAGTGATCATTTCCACAGACCAGACAGTATTGTTGTATGCCGTTTCTAGTACGTGCTGCTGGTCTGTGTGTGATTAAAGTAGCAGTTCTGAAAACTAGTCACTAATTATAAGTTATATAAATATAAGCATCTATCAATCTATGAGCGGTAGACCCAAATAATGAGTAATCACTCTGGTGGAATATTTATCATAATCACACATCGGGTTACTGTTTAATTGTGAAATCCCGGTTGATTGGGTCAGATGAATTTTGCTGCAACAATTGCGCTTATGCAGTTTCATATTTCTTAAAAAAAAGTTTGGTAACCACTGGGTTAATCACAGCAGAAATGTGAATCAAAACACACTGCCGCAACAACACTAAAGGTAATGTCTAATTTGGCAGAGTGAGGCACTGTTGTGCACTAAATCAGCTTTGGGTTGCATCCCAGCAGTCCCATGTGGTCTGAGAAAACAAAACATCAGGTGGACGAGTGGCAGCTAAGAGGATTACACTAAGTTGGGCAGCTTGCACAAGCTAATTGAAGGACTTGGAGCACATTTCTCAATGAAGCACGAATAGAGGCTGCCATGGTTGCTTAAAGTAAGATTTAACTTGGGGCTTATTAGAGGAATACACAGCAGAGGACCTTGCAGCATTTCTTGAGATTTCATATTTTATGTTTCCTGCTTTTACCAAGGCCTTGATTTATTATTGATAACCCACAGAAGAGTGTTTGAGTACCTGAATGTGAGCTTGGTTTTGAACACAGCCTGTCCCTGCAACCCAGTACCCTGGCGGATGAACAGGTGGTTGTGGTCTCCTTGGAGTGGTGCTTTGTAAACGTCAAACACTTCATTCCCCAAGTGGAGGGACATGCTGGAGCAGAAAGCAAAACGCTGAGACTTGAGAGACAGTCGGAGAGCAATCAGACAAAGAGATAGGTCAACAGTCAAGACGTACCTCCCGTCGGACCATTTGACAATGCGTGCGTTGCTTTCGCGTGTTTCGATTCCCTCCTCGTCGCGCTTGACTCGCCAACGAATGGTATTCTCCACCTGGGAAATTGAACCTTTTCCAGTCAGCCACAGTTAAGCAACTCTGACCATGTCGAGTCCTAACTTATATTTTTTCATGGCTCTTTTCTTATGGCTGGCAGATTGTGCCCTCTAGCGCAATGGCTCTCGGGTTATGCAACAGGATAACGCGATAAAACATAGCAGTGACATCTGAATGGCACAAGACAAAATAAAGGTTTGTGAGGGGCCAGGTAAAAGTTTAATCCAAGCAAGTTGCTGAAGTTTTGAAGAGAGGGAAACAATTCTTCCTGAGCAACGCAAAAGACACATCGGCAGTAAGCGCAAACACTTCACTTCAGTTAATGATGCAATGACTGACTGACACACTCAACTATATACAGTTATACAATCGACAAAGAGTGCAGTGGACACACCTTCAGCTTCAGCCTGGTGCGTCCTTCTTCATCCAGCATTTCCTCATCCTCAAATTCATCCTCATAGTACTGTGGGTCAAAAGGCCTACAAAGGGGGAATTCAAATCAACTCAGATTGATCATTCAGAAGTTACACTTTAACACTGAGTACAATGTGCGTCTGTCTAAAAAGTGTAATTGGCTCGAACCTGGGCTCCACAGAGAGAAAGTTGGGCAGCTTAACAAAGTAAAGGTCAGAGCCAAGGTCAGTGCTGACTTTGGGGATCTCGACTTCAATACGAGTCTCAGGCACAGGCTCCTCCTCTGCTTGCTCCCCTTCCAAACCATCTTCCGTATCCTAAAGAGAACAGCTTATCAAACTCCGCTTCATTGAGCCATAATAAAAGGGATTAGCAAAACGAGTCTCAGCAAGATGCTCGGAGGGTTACATGGTGATTCTTCTTCAAAATGACAGAGACAGTAATGAAAAAGTTGAGTTGGCTACCATGGGCTGTCCTGGGGTGGGAGGCTTTTCTGCATCACTGTCAGAGGAGATATCATCAGCTTCGCCGAACAGGTCATCCGCTACAGCCTTTTTGTCTGTGTGGAAGCAAAGAATGAACAGTCTTTTAAACTCTGGCAAGAAAAAAAAAGTTCTGTGAATGGTACTCATTAGGGTACCTTACTTTCATTTCCACCAATGTCACTGTCAGAATCTGAGTCTGAAGCAGCTTTTGTTTTGCTTCTCCTGTGGATGAAATCATCTTCACTATCGCTTCCTTTAGCAAATTCTGAAAGAAATACGAAACAAAAATTTACACAATACACCTCAATGCATCTTTTGGCCCGTTTCACTTTATCTTGCGTGTATATTACACAAACCAGCTAAACTATCAATCAGTCATCTGTCGTAATAAAAATGGGCGTCAATATACATAGATTAGAGCTATTCTCGGACCAACCTGGTCCCAAGTCCACTGTACCTGACTTTCTGTTCCTGGGGCCTTCATCGTCTGAATTATCCCTTTCTTCGTCCGAGTATTGCCGTTTCTCCTCTTCGTCTTCTGATTGGTCACTCTTAACCCTGCCGTCCCACTTCTCATCATCAGAATGATTCTCCTGGCCTGACCCTTCTCCATCAGAGTGAGGGGTGGCCCCACCCGACCGCGGGGTTCCGAGGTCACTGTGAATGCTACAACAAAAGAAAATGAATACGGTACACCCACATTATTAGCTACCTGGACTACATGGATATTTAGCTTTTTCAGAGATCATAATCCCTATCAAAAAGGGATACAATCACAAATTGTGCAACGTCAAAACATTTCATCAGAATCTGTACCTTCTGTCAGAGCGGATGCTGCCCCTCTCAGAGCGAGGACTCCCCCCTCCAGACATCCCACTGCCTGCCGGGCTTCCGCCATCTGAGCGGCGGCCTCCATCTTCCTCCTCTTCCTCCTCATCGTCTCGATGGCCACGCTCCGAGCCACTGTGCTGCTCTGCATCAGAGTGTTCGTTCTCAGCCTGATCCGAGTGCACGCTGGCGTCGGACTGGTTGCCCGATCGCTCAGACTGGTTGTCGCTGTGTCCGCTGCCACTGTGTTGACTGTGCTCTTCCTCACTGTCATCTCCAAACAGTTCCTGGGAATAACAAGATGTACAGTGAACCCTGTCAAATAAAAGATGAATTGCGATATAGCGAGGGTTCTCTAAATACAACAGTCTTTCTACAAGTTAGTGTTTTCTTACTAGTACTTGCCTCTTACATTGTTAACCATGTGATATTTCTGAGTCTCATTTTAGCCAGGTGTCAAACAGTGGCACACACCTTATTTATACTGGGTTTTCCACTCTCCTGGCCTTCATCTTCGTCGTCGTCATCTCGTTCTCTCTCACTGTCACTGCCACTGCCAGATGCATTGCTGGCGGAACGAGGTCGCTCTTGCTCAGAGTCAGAACCGGAGCCTGAAGCAGAATCTGTGGGACATCGGTCACAACATTAGGCACACGTGCACTTGCAAATAATTTCATAGAGAAAATATGCATTAAATTTCTGCCTAATTATTGCATTTAGAGGAGGCAGTAATTTACGTATTAAATAGTAATTATAATCTGTCAATGGGCTATCAACTCACACTCTGCTGTATGTTTTGTATACTACACAGTAAACCAAATCACAGTCGACAGTCGTTAATTGTATCTTGTGCTGTTAATGTGTTAGCATAAGTGCTAACAAACAAGTGTGCGTAACCTGTTTTATCCTGGTAAGAGCTAACAAGTTTTTTTACTGGGTGAGCATGCTAAAGTCATACAAGTAGCAGATGAAAGGCTCAAATAGAGCTCCATACCTCGTTGATCATTATCGCTGTCTCCATCACTACCGAACAGTTCGTCCATATCCGCCATTCTTCCAAAACTGTGGAGACGTGACCTACCGGAAGTACTTAGGAAGACAGATTCAACTTCCGTGGTCACGCTGGGGACCTCAGGCTGTTGAAGTGCAAATAACACTAGGGAGCGGTAAAACGCAGGGCGTGGATAACCTTGATATTCAGCTTTAATTTAGTGTGTAAAGTAGAACTATTTTTATTATGACAGTTATGCCAACTAGTAGGACATCTCTGACGTACAAGAAGACATACTACATATAGAGTAGAGGTAAAACTGCTATAGTTGACATTAGCAGCCACTCGTACAACTACTGAATAATATATATTTTTAATTATTATGTCATGATGAAGGATGACGTGTGTATACTAGTTGGGCCTAGTATTGTTACTAGTTCAGCAGTTTAGCAGCATAAGTGGAGCTGGTCAAAAGTAGCACAATTAGTGAGAAAAAAAACATGAGTCAGACATTTCATTCGTGCACCCTGGTTATTTTAAAATGAAATTAAAATGCATTAAAAAGCACAAAATATTCTGGAACTGTCATTCGGATCATTTCCGCCTGACTTGCATTTTTTTTTCCCCCTTTGGGGTTGGTTCTTTCTCACCATTGGGCAAAAATCGTGTAACAGCGGTGTCGATTGGTTAAATTGTACGTCACTCAGTAAATCTGCGGCACTCTCTTTTCCCTGTTGTACCACCCTTGGGCTGACGAGAAATTAAATGCACAAGACACCGTTCTCACAAGGAAGTCAGCTCTTCACAACGCCTCGTTTCATCATCATCCCCCAGGTAAGACCTGCGAGAAACATGCGTTCACCAAACGAGATTAATTTTTCTTTTTAATCGATGAGCTTGCTAGAATTGGACTTGGACGAAAACTGCCACTTGTACGTGTGCTCTCGAGCTGGATGAGCTAGCTTTTTAGCACTGTTGAGCGAATGTTAGCCTGCTAGCTGGCTGCTGTCAGGCTATTTCTAACAGATACCAAGTTTCAGTGGATATTCCAAACAGTCGTAATTTAACTGCGGATTTGCTTATTCCACTTTCATGTACGGATGCTAACTGTCGCTGGGATCGTCATAAGCATGTCATGACGAGTTAAACGCAGATGAATGAAATTCTTTCTACGAATTTCAAATGGTTATACAGCATTTCCGTAAACTTTCCCACAGAATGCAATGGACGCGTTGTCACCCAATGGGCGTGTTGCTCGTAACACAATGACATCCAGTTATTCTGGTACCTGACAAAAGTACTCCATCTATGAATGAATTTCAGTTTCAGGTAGCGCAGACACACGTCAGTATTCGAATTGTTCCAGGGTGACTCCCATCTTCAATGACAGCACGGAAGGGAGAAGTGTAAAATACCACGTACAGTCAATAATTATGTGCAAGATCATATAGCTGTGTTACTGTGCACTTTCCTCTTCACATTCTACATCTGAGTTCACTTTAGGTAGTCTGTCTGGTCGGCATGGTGATTGCAGGGTGTGGCTCTTGTGTTATGGTGCATGGTTGCTCAGGGAAAGTGAGCTTTCAGCTGATCGTCTTACAAGATGCGAAGTCTTTGTTGTTTATACCTGCATGCTGACTTGACAGTGGTGGTGAAACCTAGCGTCTGCCACACCTACCCAATGCAGTGTTGAATTGCAGATAAACAGGCTCTGCAGATAGGATTTGGTTGCATAGAGAAAAAGCAACCTACTCAGAAATGTTGTGTACAGTGTAAATACCCAAATATGAAGCGGATTGAATACATTTACCAGCCACAAAAAGAAATGTTTGAAAAAAAGCAGTTCTGAAAAAAAGCAGTTCTATGAGTTAAAGTCAAATAAAGTTAAATAACCCCATTTCATTATTCTAAACTGCCATTCTAAAGCGGTCTTTCTCGTAGAACATAATTATTCTAATACGTTCATACTGTCTTAGTCTTGGCCAAGCTGAAACACCGGAAGCTTCTCTTATTATACTTTGCACAGCAATAATGTAGTTTGTGTCTCAAGTGTGCAGCTTGAACGGGGGAGTAAGCAATCATGTGTTATTTCGAGTAACACCCCATTTCCTGCCTTGTCATTGCCAAGTCTTTAGGAGAGCCCATTTATTATTGAAATGTGTAAATTCTTTTTTTTTTTTTTTTTTTTTTTTTAAACCATGTGTATAAAAAAATATATTTTGGGGAAGTCACATTTCAGATGATCTTTTCACCTCTGTATTTGGCAGATAAAGACAATGTGTATTCTGCCATCTGCCATCATCAGTGCAGTGCAGTGTAGTAGAGGATGTACAAGATGGAGCGAGACAGTGTGGGAATGAAACAGAGCAACGCGTGGGATGAGGGAGCTGGGTAATTCTAACTATAGTCATATGTTAGGGCGGTCTACTATAATAAGGGAATAAGACGAAAGGACATCCTGTTTATCTCCCTGATGTATACTTTCCTCCATTAACACTCTGAATATCCATAGATTTGTTGAAACGGAAATATGTGTGTGTGTCTGTTAGTACTGGTGAGGTCAGTGTGAGAAAGGTCGAGGTGACAAGGTGAGCTGTGTAGATGGGTTTGTAGCATTATTGGCTTAGTGTCATTACCTGTATGTTTGTGTTGAAGGATTAGCAGAGATGAGAAGGACAATGGAATTAATCAGACTGCACTAATGGATCCTCTTGGTGCAGTGTTTGAACCCTTTCAACCATTATCACTGTCTACATCAACAAATATTTTTCCGTTTTACTGGGCTTTCTTGGCTGCTGTTTTAGAAAAGAGGATAATAACGTGAACGGTGTTATTTCAGGCTCATCTTGTCATAAGAGCATTATATGTGTGTGTCTTATGTTTATCCCAGCTGCACTTTCTCCAAATCCTGACCAGAAATATCATCACGCCTCTCAACCCATTAGCATTTGTAAACTACCAACTGACATTTTGTTTAAGAATAGAAACACAGATCCTACTGTATTCAGTATAAGCAACCTATTAGCATCCAAGTCACTATTATCTGAGTGGTATTATTGCTGTTGATTAAAGCCATCAGTGTTGACATTTCAGTTCAGCCCAAGTTATCTGCTGGTGCTCAGGCTTGTAAATGCCCCTGCTGTGACTCTTACCATTTCTCCCTAATGTCTTTGTTGTGGTGGCTTAATGGAGCAGGCAAGGGGAAGAGGTAAGAGAAGGACAGAGGTTGAATTGTGGAGGCGAGGGACTGAACTGCACAAGGTAGTGTTCAGGAAACCCCTCTGAGGTATTTTTTTCCAGCTGCGGTAGTAAGACTTGCTTAATGTTCACTTTCTTGTGCAATGAAATAGCCCAAGAAACCATAAAGGAAACTTTAGGGTTAAATGTCTATAGTTTGGGGGAGGGATTAGGACTAACTTCAGATGTGGACCACTTTAGGGGAATCTGGAAATGATGAGGTCATGTTATGTTCCAACTGTAGCGTGGGAGAGCGATCAGAAAACAGAGATTGCATCACCCACAAGCTAGACATTTACCAAATGCTTGCTTCATGTTATTCACACACACATTCTATTTGTTTAAATCTTCCTGTGAAGGCACATATGGATTTGAAATAACAATATGGTAGAGACAGAGAGTGATTTTGTTTGTCTCGGTGGTTAAAGTAGCCCGTTTGGTTCACCGGGCGAGAGTTTGCAGTCTTCACAGGAGTGGTCAAGTTTTCTGGTTCCAGCTGTGTGTTACGTCATTGCAAAGCTTTATGTGCAGTGCAGGCAGCTGTGATCAACTATTGTTTCAAAGGATGACATCAACGTTGGCGTCTTTTATTAAAGACTGATTAAATTGTTTTTTTTTTTTTTTTTAACAAGAGTTTGGCATCCACCTAGAGATGAGTCAAGGCTAAGCCTGACTTAGCGACAAAAATAATGAGTCTTTAAGTAACAATGTTTTGGTAATCATTTATTAGAACACACCAGATGAATGATTTACACGTCTCCTTCACACTTCTGAGTGCTGGGTTTTAAATCTGCTTTGGCTTTCCTCTGTGCTGCTTGCAAACTTTCCTTGTCTCCTGTGCTTATCTGGGTCTCCAACATTCAAAATGGATGTGACTGAATAGTCGTTTGTCGCATAATTGTAGTTTAATCTTTTTTTTTTTTCAGATCATATTATAACTCAGAACTTATAGCACTCAATCGTAACCGATCCTTGGGCACAAAAACAACTCATATATTTTACTCATATACCAGGTGTCAGAAAGTCATATTGTTTGGTTTCTTTTTTTTCTTTTAGTCTTCAGGTAGCCTTCTCTTCTGTGGAGCGACAGGGCAGAGACATTGAAAGTGGGGCTGCATTCTGCCGTTCAGTGTGGTCGGGAAAGCAACAGTGAGCATCATGGCGTTGCCATTCAAAAAGGACCTGGACAAGTACAAGGATCTAGATGAAGATGAGCTCCTTAACAGTTTGTCAGTGGATGAGCTCAAACAGCTGGAGACGGCCCTGGAGGAGATGGACCCAGAGGTCAGAGCTTATTTCCGAGTTAACATTTATTTTTTTAGGTTGCTTCTAATGGGTGTCTATGGTCCCTCTCAGAATGCTCTTCTTCCAGCGGGTTTACGTCAAAAGAACCAAACGACAAAAGGAGCTACAGGAACATTTGACAGAGAGCGTCTCCTCAAATACCTGGAGAAAGAAGCCATGGAGTACAAAGACAGAGAGGACATTGTCCCTTTCACTGGAGAGAGGAAAGGTGTGTAAAACAAACTGCGACTATTTCCTTCTCAAAATCCAAAGCACACTACAGCACACATCAACCTTATCACAATGAGTGATGGTGAAATAAAAAAAAAAGAGATGTTTTATTTGTAATGTGAACTGGGATGGAGAGCTGATGTGTGTCAATGGGTTTGTGTCTGTAGCAGTAAGGCAGTTGAGACACAGCTGTAATTACTCTACTGCTGTCTTTGCAAGTATTACTAATGCTTATCCGGTCTTATGCAACATGATGGTGGAGTGCGTGGGAGTACCACCGTTGTGCGTGGGGCGAGTCGCCAGAAGGGATCTACAACAGTTTAACTGAAGTTGACTAGATTTTAGAAATCAGTACAGTGGTGCCTTGATTTAAGAGTGTTTCGTTCTGCCAAAACCCTTCTATCTCAAATCCATCCATACTTATCCGCACCGCTTGTCCTCATAGTCGTCGTGGGCGTGCTGCAGCCTATGTATTTCCTTATTGAAAGTAATGCAAATGGCAATACTGTAATCGGTGTGTGAGCTTTGGCCACCAGGGGCAAGAGACTTGACAAACAAAAACAAAGACAAGTTTCACAACTGAATGACTCTATAAGCCACTGTAATATTATTAACATATGCCTGTGAGTATTGTCATATTGTCTGTTCACATGGTTTGATTCACCGTTTGTGTTCAAATACGCTTTAGAAATCACACTACATGTGTTGGCATGATTCCTAAGTGTGTAGGTAACTGTGTAACAACGTTCCGTTTATCATTCCAATCTCAGTTGAGTAATAACAACTAGCATGGTCCAAAGGCGTTCCGCTTGTCAAGATCTTTTAAAGATAAAAATATTCTTTCCGCTAATATGGAGGAGATGTGATACTGACATCTTGACATCCACACTGAACCCTCACCGGCCCCTTAGCTGTAATGTATCCCATATGTGTATGTGTGCAAGTTCTATGACGACATGGAAAACTTGAATCATTGCAGTAATTATGTGGAATGTTGCAGATTCCCTTTCCCTTCTTCTTTTCACCCCCTGCTGATAAATTAAAACAAACAACCTCAAGTGCTTTGGAAACCCCTGCAAAGGATATCAGGCCTTTAGTTTTTTCATTTTTTTGTTTTCCTTTTTCTCGTTGAGATTTTCATTCCCAATTCCTTTTCCCTCACTGCTAACCTCAGAAGTTTGAGGTTTGTAGAAATTTAACATTGTTATTTGCGTTTTGAGACCATAAACCACATCTAAAAATTTCTATGGTTCTGAATAAATAGGCGCAGGATGGAGCCTGATAATTGTATTTACTGTTGTTGGCTCTAGGAAGTGCTAGAACTGCCACCGGGGACAAGTCTGAGCAATTTGATTGGCTTGACTGAGGGAGAACAAGTGAGAAGCCCCTGGTGTTTTTTTTTTTTTCAGGCGTGTAGCGCTGGCATTCACAGGCTGTGACACCGCAGAAGCGCAGTCAAGATTACAGTTCATTTATTGTTCATGACTTCCTTCCCTTTCCCCCCTTTTTTCCCCTCAGAGTGGTTACCATGGCACTACCATGCTCACTGTGTAGTCTTCGTTTGGCACAACTGAGTATTGTGTGGAATGTTGTAGCAGAAGAACACATGGAGCCTAACCCTTTAAAATTTGCACTTTAAATCGTAACAGCCCAATAAGCCGCATCAATTATATTGTCTCAGACTACCAGAAACTGAAAAGGAAGTTGAGAACGGATTTTAAGATTCGTGAGCATTTCGGGAAAGCAAAACACTGCGCGCTGCAATATGATGCCGTATTGTTTGCCAAGAGCACAGGAAGCAGTCGGACAGTGACGCTCTCAAACTGCTGCTGTGTGTTGGAGACGAATGGGGGGAAAAAAAAGTGATTTAAATTCTTTTGATCAGTCGCTATCTAAATCAATAGTGAATGGTATGAAATAAGACCTAAAACCTTCCTGGCAGCTAACCGAAATAAGAAAGGTCATTTAAACAGATACATTACAAGTATCTGTATCATCCCATTAGGGAAATTAAATAGTAAGCCTATTGAAGGCCAAGATCCACGACTGCTGCAGAGTTTCATGAGAGGATGTGATCAAATATCAAGCAAAACAAAACTTTGACTTGAACCTACTCGTACTTGAACCTGTTCCATAAGCACTTTAAGGAAGGAATTATCTCCTTGTTGTGCTCTTTCCTCACCGCTCTCTCATTTTGTCTCCCCAGGCAAAGTATTTATTCCTAAGCAGAAACCATTGGAAATGCAACAGGAGAATGTCACAACTCTTGACCCAGAATTGGAGGAAGCCCTGTCCAGTGCCACAGATACAGAACTCTGTGATCTTGCATGTAAATGGATTTACTTGTTTACATCTGTTTGGGCTGAAGGACCAAAATTAGACAGTCAATTCCAGTTAGCGCTCATGATTCCATTTTTATTGTGTACAACTAGTCCCAGTCGTACCGCATGTCTTCCAAGAATGCTAGTCCCAGAATGGCCTTCACTATTCCCGGTCATCTGTGCCTGCAGAGCCTTATGTCCTCCTTTTGTTTATAGCAATCCTGGGTGTTCACACGCTTGTAACCAGCAATCAAACGTATGACGGAACTGGAGGAAAAGAGGGCTACAATGGTATGTAAAGCAAAAAATCACAACACTACTTTGCCTTTATTTAATACAGTACACTAAGATAGTTGATATGGAGTTGGCAAGCTAAAATCTCTTATTGCTCCTTATTGCCCCCAACCATGTGCCTGCTGGGTAAGAGGCCCGCTCCAATGTCCGCCACAAACTAACAAACTTTTGTTATTTTTCTCAAGATGTGGTTAAAGGGGAGAAGATGACCCCCGTGTTTGACGAGCCACCCAATCCCACAAATGTAGAAGAAACTTTGAATAAGATCAAGCGCAACGATCCCTCCCTAACCGAGGTCAACCTGAACAACATTAAGGTGCAAGACTCATTCAAAACCAACATGCTTTTGAGGTTAGTATCACAACTACCTTTTCAACTTTCAACCAAATGTCCTTTTTGCAGAACATCCCAGTCCCCACTCTCAAAGACTTTGCCAAAGCCATGGAGAAGAACACCCACGTAACCCAGTTCAGCATGGCAGCCACACGGAGTAACGACCCCATCGCAGTGGTGAGAGATGCTGGTCTCAGAGCTTTCGTCTCACAGAGATGCTTTGTGTTCACCTTTGGAAATGTTGCTCGTCCAGGCGTTCAGCAACATGCTGAGGGAAAACAAGACGTTGCGAAGTTTGAACTTGGAGTCCAACTTCATCACCAGTGCCGGAATGCAGTCGCTGATTGACGCATTGCGGGACAATGACACGCTCACAGAAATCAAGATAGACAACCAGGTAAATATTATTATTATTTTGCAGTCATGTTTCGTTTGTAACTTCACTAATGTTAAATGCCAAATGATAATGCATGTTATGTTGTCATTATTCCATCTCTCTCCTGTCCAATGACCCGCTGGCTTTTGCTGTAGTACTCGACAAAACTTTTTTCCTTATTTAGATGCCTGACAATGTAAATGGCAACAGCTTACGCAATATTTACCCATTGGTCATATTTCCCTTTTGTAAGTCCAACTATGTGACCTTGGCTTCTGTGGAGTGCCCTTAGTCCGATATTGCAGACATTTTGAAGATTATGAATTGTGTTTCAGAGGCAACAGCTGGGTACCAATGTAGAGATGGAAATAGCTAAAATGTTGGAAGAGAACAAGAGTATAGTGAAGTTCGGCTACCACTTCACCAAGCAGGGCCCACGCTCTCGAGCTGCCACCGCCATCACCAAGAACAATGACCTGGGTATGCTGCACTCACGCATACACGCAACACTGAGAACCTGTTAGAACCTGCACTGAATCAGCGCATAGTCGAGGGTGGATCATGTCGTGAAGAATGTGTGACGTACCCAGTGGAAACATTTGATTATTGACTATTTGGAATGTTCTCAACTTCTAGCCACCCATGACCTGCTCTCTTTTTTTTAGTTCCTCCTCCCGTCAGAGCTGCAGTAGCACAGGTCTGATGCATGGGTTGTGCTCAGTGCAAGTTAACAGTGACTTCTCTTCACAGTGTCCATGGGACCATTTGCTGCTTTAAGAGTGTGGCGCCAGCTTAGTTTGTTGTGCACTCACTGATGCACGCTCTTGAAATGCGTGTGAACTTTGACCACGCGCTGACTCACATATTATGTGAACTAACAAGTTGTAGTTAGCATGTTATCTTTCTGTTTTATTTTTCTATTTAGCTTTTGCAGGAGGAGTAACAAAAAAAAAAAAAAAAAAAATTCTTTCTCCACAGTCCGCAGGAGACGAGTGGAAGGGGACCAGTAGAGGCGGAGTTCCGCCTGTCTCCCAGCCAATCATGTCACTTCATCTCGCCATGTGGAATCACTTCCACCAATGCCCTGATCTCATCTCACCGTGTGGAACAAGTCTTGTGCCAAACTGTGGGGCGAGGCACAGCAAGAACATACATCTGAGAAGAAGAGAAATAACTGGAATGAAACGCCCCCCTCTTTCACCCATATGTGTTTATTATTATTATTTTTATGCTGTCATTGAAGGTGTAAATCGAGTTAGTTTTTAGTCTTTCCATTTCAGCTGCTCCCTGGTTTCAGCCTTGAACTAAACTCTCATGACTTTTTATTTTCCTTCTTTTATATTGATATCATATGAAATAATGGTTAGTATGACATAGCAAAATAGAAATTAACCTTAACATTCAGGTTCACCTCATGGAACACCAGGGTCACACCAGCAGCTCACACAGCAGGACCGCCGCCTGCCTAAAAAAAAAATCCTCCACATCCATCCTGCTGTCATCACTATTTACAAACTTTGTTGTAAACCCAAGTGAAGGCACATGTAGGCTTTGTTTTGTTTTTTTTTTTGTTTTTTTTTTTATTGCCACTATCTTGTAAAACCTCACAGCTGCTGCGTGTTCGGATTCTGATGCAAACAAAGCATGTTTAATTAAGTCAGTGCTGACTTGGTTGCTGCAATCAACCTAATAAAATAACTGCGGACGCATTCCATCTAGTTACATACTGTACCCACTCAAAAGTACCATGGCATACTGTTTTAGAGTTCTCCACTGCTATATTTTAACTGTCAGACAGGATAGAGAACAGGATATTAATGTCATTCTGTAGTGAAAAGGTTTAACAGATGAAGCCATAAAATTGTTAAACCATGCCAAAGACCAACACATGGATTGCTTAATTGTGTCATTTTTGAGTTTTGGTTTAGACAGTCTATTTCTCATGGTGTCATTTCATAAACATTCCTTGTGTGTGTGTATTTTTGCAATATTGGCTTTATATTTTATTTTTGGAATAGAATTTGTTTCTTAAAAGGTCAATATGAAGTACACAACAAATTAAGCGAGTGAAATGACTCCCCTAGCATTCCCAGATGTTTTCAAATCAAGCTACTTCTTGGGTACTTATTGCACACTGATATAAACCTGAAGTATTCAAATTTGCTCAACTTTTTCTTATGTTCTGCGATATCACTGATAGTGTTAATGATTTGTCACAATAATTAGCAATGGTTTGATTACATAGGAAAATGCAACACTAAGTCAGGAGTAATAAAAGATGAGGGAATAATCAACACAATATTTGAATCAACAGAATGATTAGTCTCTTTTCTATAAATCAAAATTTTTAATGATCAACCCAAGAAAATCACAATGTCCAGCAGGATGAGCTATTTTTTATTTGTAACAGCCACTATTGTAGTGACGCCTGCACTAGAAAATACTCATTTGACCCCCCCTTCCCAAAAAAGGTTTATGACCCATAAATGCCAGAAAATGGCAGCAAGTGCTACTTCTATCAAAATGAAGCTCCTCAACTCACGCCAACATAATTCCTTGGCACTAAGATAATGGCAAAGCACTATTGTCAAAACAAATGAGTTCTTTGGCACTAACATGGCACAAGATTGACCTAATCATAAAATCCACTTTTGCAAATACACAACCTTGAATATGCGGAGCTTCACTGTCTACTGTATAAATCGAGCTTTTCAGCCAAGTTAGCCCCACACACTGTCACTTGACACTCAGCAGGTTCTCCCATCAACATACTATTCCTTTCTTAACATGCTGTGTGCCTCAAGCCAACCTTCTCAAGGTACACTAATCTGCTATTCAGATGTCTCAAATGAGTTCCTTAGATTTTGTAAATACTTTCTTGTCATAGGTCCTCTATTCTGTCATAGCATCTGGTTCAAATGTTTCTGTTGACCAACAGTTCTTTCAACTTCAATGCCACATTCCTTCAACATGATTTGTATCTGAGCCTTGTTGGGTTATTTGCATGCTCACATCCTGTAGTCTTTTCACATAATGCGTGCAGGTGGACAGTTAATGTGCAGCTTTGTTGATAATCGGTGACTCATGTATATGAATTGTAAAATGGCATCTCAAATGCGTTGTGTATGCACTCGCCAATGTGTGTACAACACAGATCTGCACAACTACTGTGGCTATTTTTTGTATATTATGTTAAAATAACAGGTGCCGACTCAACATGGTAAAACGCACTGCTGAATATACATATATCTTCAACAATAAATGTTTTTACATTCAGTCTGTTTGCTATTCTTTTCTTGTTCTAACATCTAACTAGTTTCTAACGATAGTAATTATTTTTGGTGGGCCTTGTGGTTTGGGAGTTCCTGTGCACCCTTTAATCAAATTCGGTTTCTGTGATTGTTTGCACATGCCTGGGAGATGATGTCATTCATATGTATGACATCATCCACATTGGTTTCACAGGGCGGGCCTGAAGTGGACAGATTTGTTCTCTGATTGCAGGTGAAAGATGTTTGTTGTTGCCATGTCAAAAAATGAGAACAAGGTGACTTTTCGGTCATCAGATTATGTTCAGGTGTTTTGATGTGTAAACCCTGAACAATGCATTCAGTAAGCTTACCTTGGCGGGCACACAAAGGTTAACACAAAGAGGAAGGAGGGGCTTAAAGGACATTTAGAAAGCAGTTTAAAAAAGTTAAGTCACCTCCTGCACTTTTAAACTGAAGGAAAAATTTAAAGCATAAAGCAGAACCTTCTGATGGGATTGGGAGTTGTAGATATTTTTGCAAATGGGGCAGTGAGGTATTTTGTGTATTTTTAGAGATCAGTACAAAACAGGCCAAAGCAATGTATCATGAACCCGTGAGATTTACTGTGCAACTCCAAATAAGATGTTTGTGTTCATGTCAGGTGCCTGTCAAGGAACATGCTGACATTTTCCCTACAGTCTTGAAAAAGACACCCCTCTGCCCCATGATGACTGAGTTATTTTTTCCAACTCAGTCCCCTTATACATATTTAAAAGTAATTACTCCTGGCTTTAGTGAACTACTTTTGCATTGCCACTCCCAACTACAGTATGGAGATTTTTTTTAATAGTATCTTACATTGATATATGGATTCCTTGCGCCATCTAGTGCTCGAAGTAATGTGACAGCTAAGGTGTCACGCCTTGTTCTTCCAGTAGGAGTCGTCAGAGACCAAATGGTGGACTGCTGGTCAGGGTGTACTGTAATATCCATCCATCCATTTTCGATACTGCTTAACCCCACGGGGATCACGGGCATGCCAGAGCCTATCCCAGCAGTCATCGGGCAGTAGGCGGGGTACATCCTGAACTGGTTGCCAACCAATCGCAGGGCACACAGAGACGAACAACCATTCGCACTCACACCTAGGGACTATTTGAGGTGTTCAACTGACCTACCAAGCATGTTTTTGGGATGTGGGAGGAAATGGAAGTGCCCGTAGAAAACCCACACAGGCACGGGGAGAACATGCAAACTCCACACAGGGAGGGCCGGAGGTGGAATTGAACCTTATGAACTCTGAGGCGGATGTGCTAACCAGTGCGAGTGGGAACTTAATGGGAAAAAAAAGTGACAACTAATTATTTCAATGGACCCTAGCCCTTCAAAGTATTACGAAAGACTGCGAGGACCATGTCTGAGGAGCTGGTTTAGAGGGATATTGCATTATAATCTTGGCTGTCAACATCTGTGCGTGCAATCACATCATCAGGAGGCAGCGCAGGTGTTGTCATGGTAACGCTGGGACTATGACTCATTGTGTTCTTACTCCTTTTTTTACCGCTTTATATGAGAGGGCGGCTGATAAAATTCCTTTTGTCCTTTTTCCTCTACCAAGAATTCACAACAACAAAAAAATGTTCTTCTGAAAATAAACAACAAACGTTTTTATGTCATAAGCATTCCATAAATATACTGAATAAGAACATACAGCAGTGGCATAAATCGATAACATTCTAAAGAATTGAACCGTTTTAATCAGTCAATTGAATGCCCATTGTACTACTCTTTCTGGTGTGCCCATATGGGAAGGCCCAACTGGGAAGGGTATAAGACAGTGGGAAAAATACTATCAGTTCGTCAGTACAGCATTAATATTAGTCGGGGGATAAAGAATATATGACTGGGACTACTGTCATTAACTGTGTACATGCACTGTTTGTTTAATGTATTACGTAAAGATTTAAACTGTAGCACTGCGACACAGAAGCTAGATATGTTAGCATAGTGGACAGAAAGGCTAAGTACTGCTACTGCCGTGGCAGTAGTTTAAAGTGCCCTGTAAATCGGGTGGAGTTGAAATAATTTCAATTACATGGATGATATGGATCAATATGTGCTACAATCAATTAATCCCACCTTCATAAATAATAAATGAATTGCAGTTGTACCCCTCTGCCTGGTCATATGCACAACAACTGATTTCCATTTGAAAATGTCAGCAAATGAGATTTTTCTCATGTTCGTATATCCACTGAAATAGATTCACCATTTGATCATCTTGAATGTTGTAACCCAATAGTTCGCCCCACAGATAATTAGATTTCATTGTTTACATTCTAAAGCAGCACCTGCCCTCTTTGTGCTCCGGGTGAATAACACATTTCATCAGCACCATCCAGTGTGGTCAGCTCATCATTGTTTCCAGCCCCTTTGAGTGAATAAAGGATTCGATAAGTTCAGAATTCATTAATTCAAGAGGTAAAACTAATTAGTAAGTGAAATCAGTGATTCTTCAGTGGTTTAAATATTCATGGGACAGGCAAAGCGAAAACAGAGACAAGAGGCAATGGAAGTATTGAGATCATTAATCAAAGGGTGAGGAGAACATTTAGACATATGAGCCTCTCCCTTCATGGATTCACAGTGTTCCAGAAACAACTGGATTATCTAGCAACTCAACAAATGGTCTTTACCTGCACTTCTACAATATTTAACTGACCTGTGACTCCTCGGAAAGGGAGTACAGGACAACATCAGGAAATAATAATATATTCATTACTTGCCCCAGTTCACATAAGAAAAACACAAATCAAAAACATTCAGTCAAAAGCTTAAGATAAAATGGACTAAGTATAGCATTAAAATGTATTTTTAAAAAACAGTATTGTTATATGTACTTGCCGTACTGTTAAATGCAAGATAACCTGGCCTAAAAACTAAATAAATGACCTCCAAAAATCATTACATTGAAAATGAGAGAAACAAACATGAATGCTAAATAATATTTTTTTTTATTTTGACCCAAATCAAAAGCGAATTATCGAAGCAATTACAACAAAATAAAATCCAACGACTCGAGCGATATGATTTTATTTGAAAAGCGTACCGGAAGTGAGTGGTTGTTCTTGTCGCTGATTGGACACGCTGCTGCTGGCTACGTCATCACGTCAAGTGACGGCCGTGTGACGAAAGCGACTTTTGAGGTAGTCCACCCCAAAACATGTCTCTCGTCCCGGGCTAGCAAGCAGAATTACACCGGCTATGGCAACTTTTGTATACCTTGACGCTGTCATGTTTTTAGCCCTGGCCACGCAAATCGAACGTTGACATTCCCCGAGGTCACAAGTTCCACATTAAATCCAAAGAAAATGGCGGAGTTCTCGCCCGTCTTACCTATGCGGGATGGAGGAGCAGGAGGACGATTCGGCCAGCCTATCTTTCCTCGCTCGAGGTCCGGTTCCGAGTCGGAGAGCGAACTCTCCCAAAGCCTGGCTCGGACCAAGATACGTTCTTATGGAAGTACGGCGAGCGTCACGGCCTCCCTGGGAGAGAAATTCATAGAGCATCGGGTTACAGATAGCGATACTCTGCAGGGGATTGCCCTCAAATATGGTGTAACGGTAAGTTAACTCTGCTTCCGCATCTCCATCGTTTGCAGAGGTACAAAAGATACTCTCACTGCTAAATAAATAAAGAGCAGAAGTGCCGATTCAATTTCTCTACTTAAAATAAGAAGTACAAATGTCAAATGTGCTTAACCACAAAAGTAAAATGATTTTTAATGACAATTATATATACAAGAGGGCATTTCACCCTGATTCGAATGCAGGCAACTATGGTAGCATCATTTGTAACTAAAATCTTTCACAATTGAGAAAACAGAATAGATTGATTGACCAACCTCTCAGGACATCCATTCATCCATTTTCTTTACTGCTTGTCCACACGGGGGTCGCGGGCGTGCTGGAGCCTATCCCAGCAGTCATCGGGCAGTAGGCGGGGGACACCCTGAACCGGTTGCCATCAAATCGCAGGGCACACAGACGAACAACCATCCGCACACACTCACACCTAGGGGCAATTTGGAGTGCTCAATCGGCCTTCCAAGCATGTTTTTGGGATGTGGGAGGAAACCGGAGTGCCCGCAGAAAACCCACGTGGCCACGGGGAGAACATGCAAACTCCACACAGGAAGGATTGGAGGTGGAATCGAACTGGCACCCTCCTAACTGGGAGGCGTACGGGCTAACCAGTGCCCCACTAAGCCGCCCATCCTCTCAGGAGAATTTAAAAAAAAACAAAAAAACATCTTGATACAGTGATCGATTTTAACAAAACAAACCCAATTGATGGTATCTAAAATTTTTATTTTCTCTCTGTTGTCAAGAGTCCAGACTTTCAAAATACTAGATGACAATTTTGCCACAGTACTTGGACTGGTTCCCTTTTTAGAGTAAACTTTCATTTTTGAGTTCCTTGATTATTCTTCTGAGTCCCTGTAAATTCAAATGGAAAGTTTCTCACCATGAAAACTCACGTAATTTTGCAAACCCAGTCGGTAACTTTTAATTTGTAGAAAGTATTATAGTTTCCAGATTTTCCTTGATAGTCATTGTAAATGTATTTGGTATGATGTGACTTCTTCTTCCTTCTCGCTGTTAATACTTTTCTTTGTATTGGTTGTCACGGAATCTACTAGATGGAGCAAATCAAGAGAGCCAACAAGTTGTTCAGCAACGACTGTATCTTCCTCAAGAACAGCCTCAGCATCCCCGTGGCGGTGCCCAAGCGCTCCATTTTTAACGGACTGTCTCTGGAGTCTCCTGACGGGGATATCGAAGCAGCGTGTCAGGAGATGGAGACTCCCTGTGTCGTGTCGCAGGACCTTGAGGGACTTTCACCGTCATCCTCGCCGCCTCCTGAAGACTCCAGAGCGT
The DNA here is from genome assembly GCF_059516105.1 of Syngnathus floridae. Lineage (NCBI taxonomy): Eukaryota > Metazoa > Chordata > Actinopteri > Syngnathiformes > Syngnathidae > Syngnathus > Syngnathus floridae. Next base: position 10,606,382 of record NC_142415.1, read on the forward strand.
CCCGGCCCCAAACGGAGGAGCTCTCTGCTAAAGACTTCTTACAAAGATTGGACTTGCAAATTAAACAGTCAAAGCAGGCAGCGCGCAGGCTGAAAGAAGAGGAAATAAGGTGAGGCCTAGTCAACAAAACCATTGTTATTGTTATTACAAAATACATCATTTTAGGAACACTATGATAAAAAGACTCATAGAATCTAATGCATATGTCTTGAACTTAAAAGTTAAATACAACTGAAGTGTACCACAAAGGCTTGTGCTAGAAACATGATACTTCCTGCAAATGTCAAATAGTTTGACTTGCTGAGTCAAGCATGAGCGCATCTCTTATTCCTGCTTCCCACAAAGTCTCACACTTGAGACAAAACCGCACATCAGTACATCTGTTCAACTGTCAGCACACCCACTGGCTAACCAATCGTATCTAAAGTTTTTGTACTATTCCAGTGATACGGCAGTGATCCAATATCTCAGTTTCATTTCATCTTGAGCAGCTGGTTTGGCCCGCATCACACTGGCTTGCGAGAGTTCCACTTTGTTTAAACAAACACACACATGTGCAAACATGGATTGTGTGCCCATTTAGCTTTTATCTTTAAGCAGGAAGAAAACCATCAAGCATTTGTGCTCTTTGTAAAACTAATGTGCACGGAACAATGGCTGTAACAATATGCTCACTCTACATAATACCACTTTACTCGGCACAGTAATGTTTTGTCTACTACTGTATGCAATTTCCTCGCTGTAGGTAGTCCTGCTTTATGTTGCCTTATGCAGCAATTTGACCTGGCTCATGCAAATTGGCCATCAAGTCCTGCTTTTTCATTCAACCTTGCCTAAATAAATATACCTGGATAGGGGTAGGCTACTGTTAGATATACAAATTAATTTTCCGGTTACATGAGCTGGAGCCGCACCTGAGACTCATTCATGATTCACACAAGACGTACACGACCTTGTGAGCAGTTTGGACGCTGATGTGTTTTTTCCACAGTGGAACATTTCCGTTAAACCTTGTTTGTCTTCCTTATTTGCAGGAGCAATGAGGGGAACTACGCGGCCCCCACCACATCATACCAAGAAATATGATGGACCATTGTGTTTACCTTAACCTCACTTGTTTGTTTACCTTCTTGCTTGCTTTGTTTGCCTTTTATTTATTATGAATATGCAAGCGTTACAACTTGTATCATTGTTTTGTTTTGGTACGGTTGCCCTGGTAGACAGTCAGCGCAGCTTGCATACAGGTACTATTGAACTATTTATGCACTGCTGCTATATAGACCGCCCCCAGCTGCACATGTGCTCATCAGTATAACCTCAGTAAAACATCAGATAAGAGGCTAAAGTCTTCATATTCATTTCATTAGTTCCCTAAAAGCCTTTTTCACAAATTCAGAAGGGACACCTCTATTTTTGGAGTGCATTATTTATGTGTGTGGAGATGGTTTTATGTGCTGCTATATTTTACTCATTGTTAGGCCAGAATAAATAAGTACATTGAGCAAAAAATTGAAATGCAACACCTTTTGCTTACATTGTTCACAAGCTAAACTCACAGAACCGAGTTTTATCAAAGCAAAAGTGCTCGTGAAAAATGGCAGCAAAAACAATTATTGCCTTTATATTTTTGTTCAGTGTATTTCAACCTGATTTGTTGTCACCCCAATGATTGTCCTTGCATGTGTAATGTTTTGAGTGGTAATTTACTATTACCGTTATTGCTCTATTGGTCTATTAAGCACACTTGCAAAGAAAAGACAATGTTTTAATTGCTTTCACACTCTAAGAAGAAAAAAAGCACATATTTACATTTTGAATGACCTCATCTTGTGTCTACTCAGATGAAAATGTTCATGTACATGAAGACGAATGATTGACACATTGCCCTCCTGTGGGCCCCAGTGTTATTACAACGGTTCACTATAATGTAATACACAAATGTCTTTATGACATAGAATAAGATCTCACATATACACCGACAACAGAAAAAAAGAGTTTACATATGAGAGAGAAAGAAAGAGAATCAAAAGACTTCTGCTAAATTGTCAGCTATTGATCTCAGTATTTTCCAGAGCTGTATATATGTTTTAAAAATATAGAAATGTCAATGACGAAACAA